>NC_086159.1:3223799-3540799 GCF_035149785.1 Candoia aspera | reverse complement strand
CCTTTTCGATGCATTCTGTCATTCTGCCTCCCCCCATCAGGGGTTTGGGGCAAGGGAGGGAGAGCCATTGCTTTGGGGCCGATCCGAATCATGGTCCCAGTTTTTGAGATGCTGAGAAGGCTCAATTTATTTCATTCAAGGTAAAGGTAACAAGCTAAACAGAACCCTAAGCATTTGGGTTCCCCCCCCCCCCATGGTTCTGTTTACTGGGCCAGCAACATCAGTGAGCAAAAGGAAAAGAGGGGAAAAAATAATACATTGATATAAGATGCAGGGAGATGAAACCAGGGGTTCAGGTGAATATTACATCTTCAATGTCTGTAATGGTGTCTGGGAATGACCTTGGGAGACAGGGGGAAGAGCTGCAGCCTAGCCAATGGTCTAATAAACAAAATTTGTGTCTCAGAAGGGACCCTGCCTAGTTTTCAGGAGAGTAAAAGTAATAGATTTGCAAGATTCTGTTAATGTAACCTTACAGTAAAGATAGATCTAGTACTCCTGGGTTATGCTTTTTCTGTAGACTACCTCGCAAGGCTGACATCAATACCAAGTCTGTCCCTCACTTTCACTCTCCCCAAAACTAAGCAAGGTCCCTTTTGAGACGCTTTCCCCACCCCTCCTCCTTCAGATTCAAATTTCATTTATCAGACCGTTGTCTAGGCTGTGGCTGTACCTCCTGCCTCCCAAGGTCATTCCCAGAACACGTCACAATGTCTTTTTCAAAGCATTTAACGTTCCATGCGTGTTCTAGGCCTGTAAGCCGAGCGCTTGGGTTCCTGCAAATGATGCCTTGGACATTACTGTTAGGTCATCGTTAATTTGAGCCAAAAATCACACCGCTGTCCCAGCGGGGATGTGTATGTTTCAAAAGTTGGCGCTCGTTGGCTTTTAAATCAACAGAGCTGCTCCAGGAAAAGCTAAGTGCCTAATTCTTTCAGCAAGTGTTGGGTGACAGGAATAAATAGATGCTTGGGGGCCTGCAAGCTTTTGCTCCAGCAGCATTGAGGCTCTAATGGCAATGTTGATGTTTTTCCTCTTTAACATAAATCATGGGTGGCAGAACGCTTGTCTCCCCGGATGAAGCCTTTGCACTAGAGTGGATGTGTTTGGTTGCCTCCTTTCTTAATTCGCCCTGCCTTCTGCCATGACTTGTGCAGAATCGGGCTCAGTTACCCCAATTTGTATTTCTCTCACTTCCACTCCCTCAAGTTCCCTCTGAGTTATTGGATAAGCTCTGGAAGTTATTCTCTCTGAACATATAATGCTCTCGTGTGGCTTTCGTTAACAGAGTGCTTGATTTTCAGCCAAGACATAATGCCTTGGAGGGTATCCCTGTATAAGACACTGCAGCAGTCAAGCTGTGGCTTTCCTAGAGTCTGCAGCCTAGCAGTTAAGGATTTAGGTTAAACGTTTAGTAGTAACTGATATCATAGTAAGTGATCTAGCAACTATTCAAGTAGTTAAAAGCCATGGTTAGGGGCAGTTCCAAAACTTCCCCAGATGTGGACACTTCTCCTTATATGAAGTGAAAAGACTGTGAGATTATTTAATAAAATGGGAAGGTAGGAGAAAACAAAACTGGGCCAATTGATCTGCTCCTAATAACTAGGACATCTGCTGTGAGGGAAGGTTAGATGGTCAAAGGGAAAACTCAGTGGGGTTGATAGGAAAGGTAGAGACACAGTGAAATGTGGTAGTGAAGATGTTGGGCTGGACCAAGGGAGACCTGGGTTCTAGTCCCCCTTCGGCCACCGAAGCTCCCGGGGGGACTTTGGGCTGGTGGCTCTCTCTCAGCCCAACCTACCTTACAGGGTGGTTGTGGTGAGGAAAAAGGGGCAAAGAGGGTGCTGCGTATGCTGCCTTTTGCTTCTGGAGAAAACATAGAGCATAAATCCAGTAGACAGATACAAAGATGTAGACATAAGAAGACGCTACAGTATAAGGCTCTTCATAGAAATTCCATAATTAGCAAACGTACAGAGAAAGAATTTGCTATAACTTGCGAAACAGAAGTGGAACAGCCTTTCCATTTTTTTGGACCAATCACAGATCCATCCATTGGGACTTTTCTGCAATAAACCGTAAAACTTAACCAGCAGGAACCATAGAGTACTTCTGTTGTCTGTCTCAGGAGAAATTCTTGAGATTTGAGTGGGAAAATTCAGAAGTCAAAGCGCTTTCCTCTTTTTCAAGATAAATGATGGAATTTGATCAGGTTGGTTTGTGAGCTGTCCTGAGCTGCACAGCCAAATTGTCTGTGTTGGTCACACAGTAGGTAGGAACACACACACACACACACAGAGGGGAACATAAAATGCCCTGTGTTGAAAAACTTGATGAGCTGTGGACCCATCCAAAATTATATAATCTAATAACTAATAACTAATGTTAGATATCATTATTGGCAATAGTGTTTCTTATCATGAGATTTTTTTTCTGAACAAATTCCATCCATTAAAATGGATTTAGATTTGTGTGTGTGCGTGTGTGGATCTGTGTCTTTGTGGGGCACATACAGATACATACATACTTCTTTCACAGAAATAGTGTTAGTATTTTAATCTCAAACTCAATTATGTATTAGAGGACATTCTGTGGTTCTTTCCTCTGCATCTCCATCTTTTTTAATCCAAAATACATTGGAGCAGCTAAGCTGGTGTTGCACAGGGTACTTGCATACTTTCCATCCAGTCATTTTTCAGTTCAGATAATCACCCAGAATGTTGCTTCTTTCTTTTTTTTCTTTTTTAACCTGAGGTTGAGAAAATTCAGACTCTTTGTATCCTTTCTGAAGATGCAGAATTGGTTACGGGAGAGCAGTCTGTGAACTGAAAAACGATGAGAAGGGAAAAATCAAAACCTCTTTCTGCTTGCCCCATTTTTTTAAAAAAAAAAAATAACATTGTGGATCCAAAGAAGAATGTGTGGGTTCAGATAATCATACCATTGTTATAGAAAGGGGCACATGCTTTCTTAGCAAAACTTAGCAAAATTGAGACTTGGGTGTTAATGTTCTTCATTATACCCTGCAGAAATTGGAAGAGCTGATTTTGTCTCTCTTGTGTGGAGTAAACTTATGCTGGATCTATCCATGGGATTTTCAAATTGATCATTGCACAAATCAGTCTAGAGTTTTCCCTGGAGGCACAGATGACCTGGCTCAAATTATGATATTTTGGACCTGTTCTGCAAACACCCAGCTCCTTTGAGAAGTCCATAATGCAAGGAAAGGGAAGTAGAGGATGACCAATGGCATGGTGGATGGACTTAATCACAGTGGGGATGGGTGCACCATTAGAAGACATGAAGGACCAGATTAGGGACAGATCCTCCTAGTGAAAATCTATCTGTGTGGTCATTAAGAGACAACACCAACTTCATGGCACACAAGCAAGCAAAGACATAAATGCCATGTAGATTTTGGAAGTAGGGGACAACCTCCCCTAGTCATTTCCCCCTTCATCTCTTCTTCAGAAACTTACAATTGTTCTATATTTGGATGGGGCCGTAGGCCACCGTGTCCAAGTCCTTGTTCAGGCAGGAATCCAAATCCATGGCAGGTGGCTGTTCAGATTCTTCTTAAACACATCCAGCTAAAAGAACCTGTAGAATAATTGTTGACTTGGTGTTTTGGTAGGATCTTTTCCCCCCTAATATTCAAATAAAATCTCCCTTACCTCAACTTGAGGCCATTGTTCTTGGATGTTGAATCCTGTTTCTATTCCCAAGCTTATTTCCTTGGCCTCTTTTTAAAGGAAGAGGAAGGACTGAGAAAGATCAAGCGGCCTCTGCTTCCCAACCTCCAGATTCTGGTCAGAATTTGGCTCCTAACTCTTTTATAGTCATTCCACTTGGATCTTGCCCCTTTCTTCATGAAGGAGGGTCAGACTGGAATAAACTTACAACTGCCCACTTCACTTTTTTCAAAGCACTGCAGTTGACCTCAAAAACTTTCTTTGCACTGCATCTGTATTGCAATCATCAGGCTTAAACTGAGGCTTAAGATCCTGGCTTGTTTTGAAGCTCGTAATTACAATTCTGTAGTTCAGAGTATTTTAGAATTTTTGCAGTTCACTGGGCTATGCTGAGAGCTAAGGGGCTGTATATAGACGCCAAACTTCACGAATATAGCCTGGTTGATAATATAATTGTCCATAATGCCCAAATGTATGGCTGGAGCTGGAGTGCAATTCATCAGTGTGCAAAAAGAGACTTAGTTATCATGCTCAGCTTGATTTATTTAATTATGTTCTATTTTGATTAAGCTACAACTGACTGGGTATACATACTGCACTAAGCTATATTTTTCCCCTATTAACTGCAGGCAGATCAGACTCATTCTTCCCATCTTGATCCATAGCAATATCATGTTATTAGAATTTAGAATTCATAGACCACATCTTGCATGGTTTATCTCTCTCTTTTTTTTAATTATTAAGCCAGTGTTGGCTGGGTTCACACATCTGGCACTAGACTCTTGTTATGAAACATCTTGATGTTAGCTTAGACCTCCCCCTGCCCCGAACTTTCAGGTCGTCATATTTTTCCCATGTTGTTCCAATATACTGGTCTCTGGCTCTATTGCAGTTTAGATGACTGGCTGCATGTCAGAATCACAGCTCATATATCATCAACTTGAACAGTTCTCAGTGCACAAATAACAAATGCAATTAAAATGCTTCTAGGATTACGATGTTGTTTTGCAAATCTCACTTTTCCTTGCAATGTTACAGAGTGTGTCTCTTCCATTTTCCTTTCCTACAATTGTGTTTTTTTCCCCCTCCTGTCTTACATGCAAGCTTAGGACAGCCAAGAAAAGTTTGGCACGCAAAAGCAAAACACAGCACAGTTTTCATCTCTTTCTGTTCTTAAATGGGCCCTTTTAAAATTATTTATTTTGCAAGTCCTTGAAAGGGGAAGGAGGGAGAGTAAATTGTATCTGGAGATATGATATAAAGGGGTAGGAGGAATGGGAACAGAAGCAACAGCAACACCATAAGGTTGTGCGTCAACCTAAACACTCCCCTCCTCGTTGTCAGGAAATTTGCTAACTGTAGAAGAGAAGAACGTTCTCAGTTCAGAGGTCATGTAAGGTTCCTCTACTGATGACCTGGTGAAATAGCAACTACTGGATTCCTGCCCTGTTAATGGGAAGAGTTTTATGATCATCTGTATTTTATGCCCCCTTGAAGTATCCTGTAGTCACTGATAAACATTTTATTGGGATGGTGCAATCCCTTCCTGAAACTGAGGCTATGGAGCAATTCTGATACCATCTAGAAAAATAATTGTAAGAGAATCTCATTGGGCTTGTCCCTGCCACACTCTTTTGATGTTAGGAGCATAACTGTGTAACGTCCTCAAGGATGCTGTAAGATGGGTGTGTGCTTCCTGTCAGACCTTTTTTATTAGTTGTTGCTGTTCTGGAAAATTTATCATGAGTTAGTGGTGGTTACAGAGACCCTCTGAAAATAATAATGCAGGTCTGTAACTTAGGGAGTGTTGGGAAACTCAGTGAAAAACCAGCTTTGCAAATAGACATTGCTTTGAATGGAGTAATAGATCCTTCTAGGTCGGTAGCGTATTTCGGTGCTTCGGCTATCAGAAGTGCCGGTGAGTGCCTGTGGCATAACCCTCCCTGCCTTCTCCTGATCATCATGAAAAATGCTTGAATACTGTAGCTTACGACAGTATTCCCTGACCACCCTCCCCACCCACCTGACGTACATATTTTTCTTTATGTAAAGCCCTTTCCAGATGCCGGGAAGCAAATGCCAATCCTGTTCTGCTGAGCGGGGCTCGCCTGCCAGAGGTGTGGGGGAGAAGTGGCTTAGCTGACATTCCAAGCTCATGTGCAGGAATGTGGTCAGCGTTCTGCCAGGTGCGCTGGTGTGATTCACCTGGTGTGAATCAGGGGCTGTTGGCCTGGGATAAGCAGATAGCATTCCTGAAGCAACTTTGAATGCTGGCCAAGAACGAGTCCACCGTCACAAGCTGCCTTGGGCAGAGTGTGCTACAGCTGTACACATTAAACTGCAGTGTTTCTTTTTTTTCCTCTCTCCAAGTTTAATGTTCTCTCCAGTCCTCATCTTACTGCCATGTGCATCTGCTGAGGGTGTCCATGTTCCACTCAGTGGATGAAAAGGAGGAGGGGAGGAGGGGGTCCATGACTTGAAGTTGAGGTGCTACCATGGGATGGGGAGATGAGAACTTGGCTTGAGGTTCTCCTGAGATCCTGAGCTCATCCTAATGGGTAATTTATGCTAGATGTCATCACAACCTTTTCCAACCAGGTACCCTCAGGAGTGTGGAGAACCACTCTGCAAATTCCCCCACTAGCATGGCTTATTTGGGGGAAATTTAGGGAACTACCGTCTAAGCAGGTGGTCCTTGCTTACCGACCACTTGTTCAGCGACCGTTTGAAGTTGCGACAGCACTAAACAAGTGGTACTTACCACTGGTCCTCGAAGTTCTGGCTGTTGCAGCATCCCGCAGTCGCACGATCGCCATTTGAGACCTTCCCTGCCGGCTTCCCACAAGCAAAGTCAAGGGGGAAGCTGGCAGGGAAAGTCGCAAGTCACTCTGGAAAGTCCCCCCTGGACTTCCTGCACATGTGCTGCAGCACCCCATTCCCGGGCTCCCCAACTCACACGCAGCCTGCACCAGGCCTCCCAAGCCCTCCCCAGGCCTCCCCCACCTCCCCGTAGTACCCTCCACAGCATCCTGGCGCTCCTTACCTGGGACTCCTGCCACTTCCTGCTTAATGACCTGCCCATCTTGGAGTTATGACTGTAGCTGGGACTGCTGGCACCGTTGTTGCTAAGCGATGTGGTCAAGTGACATCGCACTTTACAACCACCTCGCTTAGCGACAGCAATCCCGGTCCCAACTGCCATCATAACCTGAGGACTGCCTGTATTTGCAAAGCAAATTTGGAACAGAAGCCCTCTGATCTTTCATTTCCATACCCAAAAAAAGCAGTGATGTAACATAACCCTTAAAAAAAAAAAGGAAGCCTACAAAATTAGATTATTTTCTGTTACATATTATATCTATTTTTTAAAATCTAAATCTGAAAATATTACCAGTCTGCAGAAATAATGTTCCATACTAAGACTCTGCTATAGTTTTTACAAGTCACCACAGCTAGAAACAGGGCCTTAATATTTAGAAATGTCGAGGAAATTCCTATTGTGTTTTTTCTTTTCTTTTTCTTCCTTTTCTAAATTCCTGCCTTTTTATGCTAGCCATTTTCTGTTATAGATTGATTATGTGCCATCAAGTCAGTGTTGACTCTTAACAGCCACACAGATGGATTTTCTCCAGGATGAGATTTTCTACTCTACCACAGGCAATCCCATTTGTTAGAATGAAACTCTGAAATGAAGCAGAGCAAATGTGTTGGTTCTGTATTTAAAAGATTGTCTCACTAACATTTTAAGGTTTTTTCTTTACCCAACCCCAGTTTTAGCATTTGAAACCATCAACATATTATCTACTCTATAGAGAGAGAGGCTCAGAGAACTTAAATAGAGATTTACAGATCAGTTGGGATGTATCCCATTTCAATGTCCTTTACATTTCCCACATCGTTCTGCACATATTTTTAAAAGCAAAAATGCAGATGGATCTCCATTTGTCTGCAGGCACATTACTGCTGTTTCCTTAACCCTTTTTTTCAGCTCTGCAGGTAGTCCTTGCTTAACAACCACAACTGGGACTGGAATTTAGGTCGCTAAGCGATGAGGTCATTAAGCAAATTCAGACCCAATTTTATGACCATTTTTGTGGCGGCTGTTAAGCGAATCATGGCAGCTGTTAAGCAAATCACATGGCTGTTAAATGAACCACATGGTCATTAAGAGAATCACTCAGTTTCCATATTGATTTTGCTTATCAGGAGCTGGCTGGGAAGGTTGAAAATGGCAATCATGTGACCGTGGGACGCTGCAACTGTCATAAATGTGAGCTGGTTGCCAAGTGCCTGAATCACGATCACATGACAGCGGGGACGCTGCAAAAGTCCTAAGTGTGAAGAATGGTTGTAAGTCAGTGTTTTTCAGTGCTGTCGTAACTCCAGACAGTCGCTAAATGAATGCTTGGTTAAGTGAGGACCTCCTGTATTCCTGAAGTTGGAAGGAACTCCCCTTGGGCAAAACCTTATTGTTTTTACTCTGCTTGTTTTTCCCTGTAAGGTTTTGTGTACTTTGATGATGTTGCTCATTTTTTGAGATCCAAAGTCAGGAAAGGAACATACATTTATAGTGAAAAGAACGAAAATGCATCCCATTTAGGGAAATTATTAAGGAAGAAGGTGCGTATTAGAGAGAACAAGTGTGAAAATAGGTTCACATATAAGGGTGAGCTGTTGGTTGGTTGGTTGGTTTTTGAAATCCTAATTCTCAAATTGTTATAGCACCAAAAGGAAAAGAATTAAAATTTGGGAAAGTGAGAAACTGACGGACACGTTCCTTCATCCCTGGATGAAACGTGTTGTAGTAAATTCAAAGTCTTAATGAATGCTGACATTGACTGTCAGGTCTACCTATGTGGCAGAGAGAAGGGGGGAAAGTCAGAAACATTTGTGTCGATGTGATTTTGCTTTGCAGCGAAATCCTGGGCACCAAGAACATGCCTTTATTAGTATAGGGCGCACCCCTTTGTTATCAAACCTTGGAAATATGGGAAAAGAGGGAACAATATTAAAGGCAAAGCTGAGGTACTTTGGCCACATCATGAGAAGACAGGACACCCTGGAGAAGATGCCGATGCTCGGGAGAGTGGAGGGCAAAAGGAAGAGGGGCCGACCAAGGGCAAGGTGGATGGATGACATTCTAGAGGTGACGGACCCGTCCCTGGGGGAGCTGGGGGTGTTGACGACCAACAAGAAGCTCTGGTGTGGGCTGGTCCATGAAGTCACGAAGAGTCGGAAGCGACTGAACGAATAAACAACAAGAGCAGAAGATGACTCCCGGGAAGCAGGAGTCTATTGCAAACCGCCCAGAGTCCCTCCTCAGGGGTGGGTGGGGAGATGGGCAGTGATAAAAATTTGGCAAATAAATAAGTAAATAAAACATTTTTTAAAAAGTCAAGAGCAGCGCTATAGCATTCAGAAGTGGCTCAGATGATTCACCAACCTGATTCTCTGGAGAATAAAAAGTGGGATGAGGTCCAGCACAATCAGACGTGCAAGGTTCTGTTGTTGTAGCTACACTCAAAAAAATATTAATTTTAGCTTTCCTGTGGAGTTGATTTCTTGGTCTGCAACCTAGTGGGGCTGACAGTGCTATAGTCTAAGCCAGTGTTTCTCAACCTTGGCAGCTTTAAGATGTGTGGACTTCAACTCCCAGAATTCCCCAGCCAGCCATGCTGGCTGGGGAATTCTGGGAGTTGAAGTCCACACATCTTAAAGCTGCCAAGGTTGAGAAACACCGGCCTAGGCAAAAGCATCTGGAGGAGGTGAATCTTTTTTGTACCTGTCAAAAAAACTACCAGGACACATTCATGTCGACATACGGAGTTGATCTCACTTTGAGGAAGTCTTTAGTTTACTCTCTGAATGAGTGTACCAGAATTTTGCAATGGCCACATAACTGGCTTTCCACCCTGACCAACTGGCTTTCCACCCTGTTCTTGTCATATTTATTTGAATAAGTTATTGTTTTAAACTCTGAACTGCCCCAAGAGCATTAGGAGAATAAATGCAGTAATAATAATAATGAAAAAAAGACTGTGCTGCTCTTGACGTCACATTTGCCTTTATCTCCCCCACCCTCCCTTATTTTTTTCACCGATCTGGGATAAAAAGTATTTCTCCGTGTCAGGAATGAAGCCCTGTATCATGTTTTCATGGTAATGATACCACTGCCCATTCCAAGGAAGCTCTACCATCTGCCTCCGAGGACCAATAACATTTAGGTGCATGTGATTTATGAGCTTCAGAGAATGGGAGGTGAGCTTTAATGCATTAACTTGCGCAAACGTGAAAAGCTGGTATTTTCAGGCTAATAAAGCGGAAGATTGATTATTCTGGAATCCTTCGGTGGTGAGCAATTAACTGTCCAGTGGTTGCATGAGCTTAAGCACCAGGGAGCGATGTCTGTTCCTTTTGTTTTGCAGAGCTGCACGGTGGTCAAATGTAATCCAGAAGGGTGGAAAGCAAAAGGAAGGGGATTGCTTAGTATTTGTTTCTGTGATGTTGCCATGTAAGACTGGAAAGGGAGGGAGAGAGAGAAAGGAAGGGAGGGAGGGAGGGAAGGAAGGAAGGAAGGAAGAAAGAAAGAGGGGAAGGAAGGGAGGGAGGGAGGGAAGGAAGAAAGAAAGAGGGAGGGAGGAGGGAGGGAAGGAAGAGAAGAAGGAAGCAAGGGAGGGAGGGAGGAAGGGAGAGAGAGAAAGAAAGGGAGGAAGGAGGGAGGGAGGAGGGAGGGAGGGAGGGAAGGAAGAAAGAGAGGAAGGAAGGAAGGAAGGAAGGAAGGAAGGAAGGAAGGAAGGAAGGAAGGAAGGAAGGAAGGAGTAATTGATTTGGACCAGGCCACTCTTCTCTAGTCATCTGGATGATTCTCATGATAACTAAATCCATGTTCAGGGTACCTTGCAATTCCCAGAACATGAGGAATAAGGTATTGGGGCTATGCAGTGCTTTGGATTCGAAGGCAAAGCAGTTCTTTGGGGCCTGTGGGTGTGCTCCTGTATCCCCTCCCTGAAACCCCTCAACCTAATAAGTTGTTTGGGGGGGGCGGGGGGTTGCAGAAGCCAGCTAAGCAATACGAGGGGAGGCATGGCTGTTTCAAGGAGAAAGGAGGTGGTGCTGCCCCCATGCTCTGAGGTAGCTGTTTGCTTTTGAATCTGAAGCACTGCACAGCCCCATACTGCATTGCCATCAAGCATCTCCTCCTCCTCTGCCCTCCTCCTCTTGCCTCTGCTGTTGTTGCTTCTTCCTCCTCCTCCTCTTCCTCTTCTTCCTCCCCTTCTTCCTCCCCTTCTTCTTCTTCTTCTTCTTCCCTCCTCCTCCTCTTGCCTCTGCTGTTGTTGCTTCTTCCTCCTCCTCCTCTTCCTCTTCTTCCTCCCCTTCTTCCTTCTCCTCCTCTTCCTCCCCTTCTTCCTCCTCCCCTTCTTCCTCCTCCTCCTCCTCCTCCTCTTCTTCTTCTTCTTCTTCTTCTTCTTCTTCCCTCTGCTGCTGTAGTTTCTTCCTCCTCCTCCTGGAAAAAATGGTGTCCCTAGGCAAACCAAGGCCAGTGTGCCATTTGGTTCTCCTGCCAAACTAGATATGGAGAACCGTGGTCGGAGGCCATGCTTTCGGTCCTAGCAACAGCGGTCATTCTGGCCGCATGGTGGCACTTCCCATATGGAGCAGGACTATCTTCAAGGAGATCAGGGGAGCCAAGATGGCAGCTGTGACTGCATGATCAGAGCCCCCTCCCTTTTTTACATGGGTAGCATATGTGATGAATACCCCCCCCCGCAAAAAAAACAGGGGGCAGGCTTTCAATCATGCAGTCCCTGTTGCCACCTTGATTTTGTTTACCCCTCCCGAGAAGGCCCTGCTGGAGAACCTACTTCCCATAGGGATGGCTCTAGCCAACCCGGAGCTTTCCAAACCGTGTGTCACGACACGTTAGTGCGTCGGCTGCAGTGTGTAGGTATGTCATGGTCGAGGGATCATACAGATACTGTGCATGCACAGTATGCATAATTGGGTCGAAACAGCTGATTCCGCGGGACTTCCGGTGACGCGGCTGCACCTGCAGTGTGTCGGTGTGTCACCAACATGAAAAGTTTGGAAAGCTCTGAGCCAGCCCTTCTGGCCATGCTTGCAGCAAACGGTCTAATGAGGCTGAGTTACCTCTCACTCAGGTGATTGCTGCTGAGAGGTCTCTTTTCAGATTCAATTGTTATAATAATTCCACTGTCCTTTTCTTTTTTTAAGCAGGTGCTTTAGTCAGAAATGCTTTAAGAGCCCCTCCCCACCTTCTTCCTTATGGGCTATAAATGTTAGAATAAATGAATTGGTCTTCAGTCTCCAAAATATGGGGGTTGGGGTTGGGGGAGGAAGGTCCTGACTGCATCAAAGAAAAAGGAGGGTGTGCTTAAATCTGCATTTGTTCTGAAAAAACTTCGTGTATTTGTTCTGCAGAGATATTCTATTTATTTATTTATTTACTATCCCGCCTTTATTATTCTTATAAATAACTCAAGGCGGCGAACATACCAAATTCTCCTTCCTCCTCCTATTTTCCCCACAACAACAACCCTGTGAGGTGGGTTGGGCTGAGGGAGAGTGACTGGCCCAAGGTCACCCAGCAGGCTTTATTTTATTATTTTATTTTATTTTATTTTATTTTATTTTATTTTATTTTATTTTATTTTATTTTATTTTATTTTATTTTATTTTATTTTATTTTATTTTATTTTATTTTATTTTATATCCCGCCTCTATTATCTTTATAAATAACTCAAGGCGTAACTAATACTCCTTCCTCCTCCTCCTTTCCCCACAACAACCACCCTGCGAGGTGTGTTGGGCTGAGAGAGGGGGACTGGCCCAAGGTGTAGGATCACTCCTTTGTATCACTCCTGAAGCTTCCAGAGGTGGACTGGGATTAAGCTGAAGTTACCTAAAATTTCTTTCCAACCAAACGGAAAGAATGGGGAGAAATGGGTGATCTTTTGCAAAACTATATTTAGCGAGGTAACCAGGACATGAGGCAAACATCTCCCATCTTTAGGCATGTTGAGAAAATATTGTGGGTGTTTCTCTCTTAGCCCAACATCCGCCACAGCATTGTAGGGAAAAATAGATCATGGACTGCCCTTAGATATAAATGCAAACCAAATAAAAATATTATTACTCAGGATGGTTCACAGGCTGGGCTCACACAACACACTAACAGCCAGAGTCAGATGAACAAAAATGTAGGTTTGCTGAGTTCATATAACATTCAGTTTCCAAACAAATAAACTATATTATGGGTTAATACGGCCCAATCCGCACAACACACTAGGATAAGGGTTGAGCTTCCCTGAATATGCTGGACCGTAAATTCCCCCACTCCATTTTAGCATGGTATAACACGTTGTACAAACCCAGCCTGTGAGTCCTGAGCAAGTAAATACCAGGAATAATTTAATCACAAGACTTGACTTGGATCTGAACAAGAGAATCCTAGAAATGAAAAGGTGGTGCCACGCTCTGGCTTTGTGGCTGAAGGGAAGGGATCACCGTGACTTTTGCTGGCAGCTTCAAAGTAAATGTTAGCATTTGCCATCTTCCTACCCCCATAATGCCACCTAATCTACAGAGCCATGGTTAAGTAGACAAGTTGGCTATGGTGCGATAACAATAAGAAAGTTGTCAGATTTGCACCCGGATGCTAGTTAAATTTCCTGCTGTCTGCTGAATTTTTGCTGACCCAGGACCGTTCTAGTCTGCTTCATGGAACTGCTACCCTGTTCTCTTGGGGGAAAGGGCAATTTATTTGTTGGTTTGTTTATTATTTTAGAAAACACAATTGGTGTTTAGGTTTCTGTCCAAATTACAGGCCCATTTTTCAAGGAAAAGGGGGAAAAAAACAACAACTGTCCCCTTTTTAAACTCTTCCTGATGTTTTGCTAACATTAAACTTGACCCTTTTGTTTCGTAAGTGATCTGAGTTGGATTTTTTGGAACGGCTGAGGCAGGAATGATGGTTTTCCCCCCTCATCCTTGCCAGGATCACAGGTTGTTTACCTTGGAATCCTGCACAGTTTTGTAAGCTTCCAGGCATAATAGAAACATATTGTGTATTTACTGAAGGTTACTGCTGATATTTATAAACATGATTAAATATCTTTTGGGGGTGGGTGGGGCAGGTTGGAGATTTGGGAGGAATAATGTGTGCTTCCTGTTGGGGCTTTTTAAATGAAAAATAGAAGGAACTCAACTGGTTCTCAGGACGAGTGATTTTTTTTTTAACTTTCTGAAAGTGAATGAGCTTCAGTCAAGAGGTGATCTCTAATGCCTTGTTTGTTCCAGTCAACGCAATGTGATATCTTTAAGGGAGGGGCATTTAAAATGTTCTGTGCTCCATATGGTTGTATTTGTTACCCACAAAACAGATGTTTTTTGCATGTATTGAGGTTGGGGTGTGTTTTACATGTCATCCTCATTTAGTGACTGCCTCGTTTAGCGACCATTCGCAGTTACAGCGGTGATGACAAAGTAACTTTGTGACCAGTCCTTGCATTTACGACCTTCACAGGTCTGTATAGCAAAGGAAAGCTGAAGTCAGATTGTAAAATCATGATGTTTCACTTAGTGACCACTTTGCTTAACAACTGCATTGCTGATCCCAGTTGTGGTCTCTAAACAAGGACTATCTGTATTTTGAAGATGATATGTTAAGATCCTTTTGTTTTGTTTTTTTAGAAAACCCATGGAGTTGAACTAGATTTTAAAAAATAGGTGATTGTTGAGGCTGTTCTTTTTTTGTCTTATGGAGTCAAGATGCTGACAATATATCACACATACATGTAACATGACTGACAGTGCCGTCTGTTTACAAAAGGGTCACACAACTTGAAACCCCCCTGCTTTCCCCCCCCCCCCCAGCTTTCACTGCAATCCCCAAAGCCTCGCTCATATTAATTTCAATTAACTTAATGTGCAGGTACATTTGGCTTTTATCTATTCTGTTTGCATTCTGTCACGTCGGGAAAAAAAAAACTCCTGGTGGTTTACAGCAATCCAATAAAACATGCAGTAAACATCATGAAAATCAATTTTTTAAACAATATAATGGTAATAGAAATAAGTCATAAACCGAAATACAAGATAAAAATAGAATACAGTGGTTAAACTGAAATGAAGGAACAGCAACACGGAGCTCATTATCAGGTGTTAGTCCTGTCTTAAGCAGCTTCTGAAATGTCAATAGGGGCGATGTGAGTCTTAACTCCGAAGGGGGCTATTCCATAAGCTGGAGCAGGGACCGAGAGCACCTCCTGGCCTCCATCCCCCTTATCCCATGAGAGTGGATTATGGCCCAAAGCTTCCCTCAGGAAGGATGCTCAGACAGGCTAATTCAGGTAGGTGAAAGCAGTCCGGAAGGTACCTTTAGAGGCGAAAACCCAGAAATGCACCCAGAAATGTATTGGTTTCAGGGTAAAATGGGGTATTATCAGCCAAAGCAACAGATGATGTCTTCCTTTGGCTTTAGGTGGATCTCTAAAAACAAAAACCTGCAACTGATATTTAAACTGAATGTTGGCTTGTTGCAAACCCCTGCCAGTATGCGCTCTAGACTGGAAAGAAAGCAACCTAGTTTAGAAGATAAGAACACAAGAATCTGATTTTTCTCAGGTTAGAACCATGATCACTGAGCCAGGTGCTGCGCATGCTGACTTGTAGCAAATCTCTATGTTTGTCCCACAAAACTTTCCTAGCAGTACAGGCAGTCCTCGCTTACTGACTGCCTCGTTTAGTGACCATTTGAAGTTACGATGGTGGGAAAAAAACAACTGTGCGACCAATACTCACATTTACGTCCATGGCAGCATCCTGCAGTCATGTGATCACCATTTGCGTGCTTCGCAACCAGCTTGTGACAAGCAGAGTTATTGGAGAAGGTGGAAGTAAAATTGTAAGTTCTAGTTACGCTTAGAGACAGTGGCGCTTTGCTTAATGACTGAAGGGAAAGTGAGGTCATAAGTCTATCATGATCACATGATGTTTTGCTTAGTGATGAAGTTGCCAGTCCCAATTGTGGTCGCTAAGTGAGGATTTACCTGTACTTGGCAATGCCCTGGAGTGATTTTGGATCTCTTTGCATGATAGACCCAGTATTTACCAAAATCCCCATCTCACTATAGTCATTTTTTTAATCCTATCATTTTTTAATTGTTCAGCCTATAACAGAGTTTTGGCAAACTTTAAAGCTCCTGACCCTTTGTACAAGTTTAGGTGATAGCCTAGATACTCCTGAATTTGGTGACTTGCCTTGAGAAACTTTATGAGTAAACTTTAACAATGATGTGAGATTTTCAGCAGGTAGTCCTCGTTTAGTTACGACAATTAGGACTGGCCACTTGGTTGTTAAGTGAAGCGGTCGCTAAGTGAAATTGCGACGGTGCTTTTGATTTTACTTCAGCTGCTAAGGTCATAAATGCGGGCATTGGTCATAAAGTTACTTTTTCATCACTGTCATAACTGCGAATGGTCACTGAATGAGGCAGTCGCTAATCAAGGACTGCCTTTATTTTTATTTTGGCATCTTGGTAAATGGTGATTATTTGGTGTCTCAGAGAGTGCCATTGATCAGGAATAAAAAGAGGGGAGCCCTCAGACCACTTGTCAAATTACAATGTCAAACCATGCTTTAGAAAACTTTGATACTGGGAGAGTCAGTCTGAATTTGCAGCTCAGGCTTTGAAGGCAGACTGGTTTGGATTTGAGCTATTTTGAGATATTTTTTTTTATTGTCCATAGGCTAGAATGGAGAAGCTCTAGAATGTAAGGTGCTTCATTTTTCTTTGCAGAAAGGGTTGAAAATAGCAAGGACGGTGAATGCTTTTGGGAACACGGCCACTACCAAGTTTCAGCCATTTTGAAATAGTCCCCTTGCACTTATTTTATGGCAGTGTTTCTCAACCCTGGCAACTTCAAGATGTGTGGACTTCAGCTCCCAGAATTCCCCAGTCCTGGGTTTTGTGGGGTGCCAGGACAGCTGGCAAACTCAGCTGGGGTGCCGGCTGGGCAAGTCACCTTAGCCAGCATAACTACTGGCCCAAACTTCGCTGTGTCAGAATGCTGGTTTTGCTGGTGCAGCTGCTCCGTTGTTTAGCCGGTTAGCAGAGACAGCTGAAGAACAGAAGGGAATCTCTGCAGCTCAGGGTTGAACGTGGAGTCCTTGGTGCTCTCTGAGCTTGGTGGCTGGCTTGCAGACGTTTCATGACCCAACTAGGTGGCGTCATCAGTGCAACCAAGCTCAGAGAGCACCAAGGACTCCACAATGGAAGAAGGTTGGCACAGTGAAATACAATGGCCCAGAGGGAGAGAGGCTGCCAAAAACGTGGCTGGCACAGAGAAAGGAGCATCTCTGTCTTCTTCAAAGCAGCCAAAGCTTGGCCCAGCATGAATAAGGGTTAGCCTGACAATCATTCCCCCATTGCTGAGAGCATTAAACCTTATCCCAGTCATGCAGAATTCAACGCTAAGGATTGACCCAAGAGGACAAGCTGGATTAGCCAGCCTTGAGCCCACAGTCCTTGCTCACAGGTGAGCTGAGCTCAGAGTTGGGTCGGCAGGATGTAAGCACACAAGACCAAGCAAAGCTGAGGCTCTATAAAAGAAGTGGAGAATGGCGACAACGAAGCAGCGTTCGCTCTGTCACTGCAAAAGAGCTCTGACAGGTGGAGAATTTAATGAGGTGTTAAATGGACTGGCTAGCAATTTGTGTCAGTGTCACAGAGGCCACCACACCGCCGAGGCCCTCTCTGCAGCACGCTCTGAAATGAAGTTGCAAGATGGCACATTGTCCGTAAGGAGCCCAGAAACAGCAGCCAGACCGTTGAAGCCGCGAAGTGCGTCGCCAGGCACCTAAGTTAGACAGCCCTTGATTTAATTCACAAAGCTGCTTCCGCTGGGCGGTTTGATCAAAGCTTCCGTGAATGAAAACACCTCTTTGAAGTTTTGTACAGTCCTTTTCATGCTGATGCCCAAAGCTGTTGTCTGTGTCTTCCTTCCAGTAAACACACACACACACACACACAGGCGTACACAGACACTTCGTTTCTTTATTGTTTCAGGATTTGGGGTGGAGAACAATTTCAAGAAGTCTGAAATTGGAGCATGCATTGCTCAGTCGCCCCTCTCTGCCCCCCCCCCCCCGGTCTTGACATGATTGTCCGTAAGGCTGAGTGGAGACTCTTTTTGTACAGGGTGTTTGGTGACACACAGAGAGATATGATGGGCCATTGGTAGAAACAGGGTGCCACAGCGATCCGCGATGTGAGCAGCCAGGTGGCTTCGTCCAGGCTTTTCCTGAGACCTTTGCTGATGCTGCAAAAAGTGCTTCTGGACTCAGTGCTACCACCCGGAACGAATCCAGTTTGTGTGTTGAGAACAATTGCATTGTTGGAATTCAGAAAGCTTCAGGAAGAAGTGACGAAGTTTCTCATCAAATTGTTCTGAGGCTTAGTGAGGGCAGCGGGATAGGGAGACTTGCCTTCTTTATGATCGGTCATCAGCCCTGAATCTGCAGGAAATGGCCCATTGTTGTTGTTCAGTCCTCAAGTCGTGTCCGACCCTTCGTGACCCCCTGGACCGTAGCACGCCAGGCCTTCCTGTCCTCCGCTGTCTCCCGGAGTTTGCTCAGGTTCACGTTCATTGCATGGGTGATGCTATCTAGCCATCTCCTCCTCTGCCGTCCCCTTCTCCTTTCGCCTTCGGTCTTTCCCAGCATCAGGGTCTTTGCCCGTGAGTCCTCTCTTTGCGTTAGGTGGCCAAAGTATGTGAGCTTCAGCTTCAGGATCTGTCCTTCCAATGAGCAGTTGATTTCAGGGTTGATTTCCTGTAGGGTTGGCTGATTTGACCTCCTTGCAGTCCAAGGGACGCTTAAGCCCTGAATCTGCAGGAAATGGCCCATTGTTGTTCAGTCGTCAAGTCGTGTCCGACCTTCGTGACCCCACGGGCCACAGCACGCCAGGCCTTCCTGTCCTCCGCTGTCTTCCGGAGTTTGCTCAGGTTCACGTTCATTGCATCGGTGATGCTATCTAGCCATCTCCTCCTCTGCCGTCCCCTTCTCCTTTCGCCTTCGGTCTTTCCCAGCTGACAAAACGCGGTCCACTGGAGAAGGAAATGGCAACCCACTCCAGGACCCTTGCCAAGAAAACCCCATGGACAGTATCAAATGGCCCACACTGTAAGCCCTTTGTCCCCAAAAATACGCTTGTGCGAGGAAGCTGCCAAAGGGCTCAAGCATCAAAGCAAAAAGATGGCGTGATTCCCCTTGAAGAGACATTGCATGTTGCTTTTGGGCAGCTCCAATGTGAGGAAGAGCTTCTGTGCATGTGCAGAAGCCTCTTCAGGCTCCGACCTCTCTGGGCAAGATCTCAGCATGCTAGAAAATGAGTCTTCATTGGAGAAAACTAGTCTCTGGGGCGCTGCCTGTTTCTAATATGCAGGCAACACAAGAGGGAAGACCCAGGGCCTCCCTTTATTTTCATTTTTAGCAATGGGCAGGGGACCCATGTTTGGCAACATAGTTGTGAAAGGAAGCAGCCAGTTTAGTCTGGCGGTTAAGGCATCGGGCTAGAAACCAGGAGGCTGTGAGTTCTAGTCCAGCTTAGGCATGAAAGCCGGCTGGGTGACCTCTCTCTCAGCCCGAGAGCCAATCAGGCGTGGTAGGAGAGTTCTAGTCCCGCCTTGGGCATGAAAGCCGGCTGGGTGACCTCTCCCTCAGCCCGAGAGCCAATCAGGCGTGGTAGGAGAGTTCTAGTCCCGCCTTAGCCCTGAAAGCTGGCTGGGTGACCTCTCTCTCAGCCCGAGAGCCAATCAGGCGTGGTAGGAGAGTTCTAGTCCCGCCTTGGGCATGAAAGCCGGCTGGGTGACCTCTCTCTCAGCCCGAGAGCCAATCAGGCGTGGTAGGAGAGTTCTAGTCCCGCCTTGGGCATGAAAGCCGGCTGGGTGACCTCTCTCTCAGCCCGAGAGCCAATCAGGCGTGG
Organism: Candoia aspera; assembly: GCF_035149785.1. Taxonomy (NCBI): domain Eukaryota; kingdom Metazoa; phylum Chordata; class Lepidosauria; order Squamata; family Candoiidae; genus Candoia; species Candoia aspera. The sequence continues at coordinate 3,521,100 of NC_086159.1, read as the reverse complement.
TAGGAGAGTTCTAGTCCCGCCTTGGGCATGAAAGCCGGCTGGGTGACCTCTCTCTCAGCCCGAGAGCCAATCAGGCGTGGTAGGAGAGTTCTAGTCCCGCCTTAGCCCTGAAAGCTGGCTGGGTGACCTCTCTCTCAGCCCGAGAGCCAATCAGGCGTGGTAGGAGAGTTCTAGTCCCGCCTTGGGCATGAAAGCCAGTTGGGTGACCCTGGGCCAATCTCTTTCAGCCCAACCCACCTCACAGGGTTGTTGTTGTGGGGAAAAGAGGAGGAGGAAGGAGTATTAGGTATGTTCGCTGCCTTGAGTTATTTATAAAAATAATAAAGGTGGGATAAAATAAAAATAAATAAAATAAACCTTCACTGGAGAAAACCAGCCTCTGAAGCACTGCCTGTTTCTAATATGCAGGTAACACAAGAGGGAAGACCCAGGGCCTCCCTTTATTCTGAGAATGGTAATTAGGTGATAGGGCCTTTCTATCCGGAGGATACTAGAGGTAGTATTTATGTTCGCAAGTGAATCTTTCTCCTCCCCTTTCTTTTTTGTTTTTACTGTAAGCCCGAAGGCAGCATCTGGGGACACTCCAGGCTGCAGAACACGGCGTGAAATCAATAAAAGTGCTCATTCGTTGGAAGTCAGTGGTGGCGGTGGGAAATTCAAGGGATGTCAGACTGACTCTCTGTATCTGAGGGATCTGCTCAATGGCTTTAATCAAGAGCATTCTATCTGAGCAATGAATGCAGCAAAAGCAGCATTTTTTTTTTAAAAAAAGAAAACCTATTCTTAAGTTTCTCCGGTGTTGCTTCAAAACTAAGCACCTGTCAATGGCTGACCGTGGTAGCTGGAAAAATGCACCTGTCTGATTCTTCCTCTTCTACCCAAGTTTGTTGAAGGTTGCTCCCCCAAATCCTTAAGCTACTTCTCCAATCTCTTCAGAAAGATACCATATATACATGCGGATATGCCGACCCTCAAATTTTTAATCAAAGTGCCATGAAAAATGCACCACCTGCGCATGAGCCAACCCTTGAAATTTTCATATGTTTTAATTTTCACAGTTGGCTTATCTGCGGGTGGCTCAAAATACCTTTTTCATGGAATTTTGGTTAAAAGTTTGAGGGTTGGCTTATCCTCAGATGGGCTTATCCATGAATATATACCGGATATATATGTACTTTAAAAAGTATTACCATATATACTGACAGATAAGCCCATCCATGGATAAGCCGAAACCGATTTTTGGGGTGTATTTTGGCTCCTAAAACTCTCAGTTTATCTGCTAGTATATATGGTAGGTTTTTGTTACCTGTCCTATTCCAAGCTTCCATATATATTGGGACTAAGACACTTGGGCTGCAGGGATCAAATAACCAATAGATGGCAGCAGAGAGTTGCAGAAGAATCATACTCTCTGCTGCCACCCAGTAGTGAATCTCCTTTTGCAGCCAACTTATGGTGGCCTTAGTCTATATTCATAAAATTCTTCTCCAACCCTGGAGATATTTTGCTCGCCAGACCTCTCTACTTTTTCGTTTGCATCCCTTCTCCCAACCCCATTTAAAAAATCCATTTTTATGGAGTCTGTTGTTTCAAAGCATCAGAAACTGGGACATCTAGAAGAATCGCTCTTTACTGCTCTTGTCTTAATCTGTGCAAGCTGTGATTCTTTTTAAGGGTGCCTTGAGCATTGCAAAATACCACTTTATCTTTCCACATGTCAAAAAACTTCATACTATGGAATTGATTTCCTGAGAATAATGTGTCCAGCTGTATCGCAAAGGAGGCCAACGAGTCTGCAGATGCTCGTTGGGGATTCTGCATTTAATCCAGACGTGCATATCATCCTTCGATCCCCCTCCTGACCACCCTTTTCTCTTTAACTGTGGCAATAGAATAGTTTTAAATTGTGTCAAGGACTGTATTGGCTTATATGTCTCTTAAAACCATCTATTATCTATCTATCTCCCACCCATCTATGAACTCCAATAAGTTTGGATGGTTACCATGCTTCCCGTTGTAAATTTCTTTTCAGCAATATTATTTATTTACTTGGAATATTGTACCACTTTTTAGCAAGCATCTAATAATCCCACAATACGTCATGCAATGCAGCAAGCCAGACATGGATAATAAAGGTTTACTGAAGAACTCGTAATTATTATTTCTGGGTTTACACTGCCACAAGGCCAGAAACAAACAAAAGCATTTTATGGATTATGGATTAGTTCAGGGATCCTGAACTTTGAGGTTGTTGGTCAGTATATTTGGAATTTTGATAGTATATTGTTGGCACTCTTATAAAATGGTGGGCCTGCCCTCTTTCAAACCCCTTTCTTTCCCCTGGATAGTTGGACCCACTTTTTGAAGAAATCTCTGGACTGTATCCACTCACCATTTGTTTTCTAAAACTGGCTTTGAAGTGTAGGTGGAACCAAAAAGCTTTCTTGAAAATACAGCTTATGTTGGTTGCTGGGGCTTTGTTTTACAGCCAGCTGGCATCTATGAAAAATGCTTTAAAAATCAGTTATAGCAGGAGGTCTGCTGGGTACCGTAGCAATTGTACCATTTGTACCAATGGACAACACCTTGGGGCCCCAGAATTTTTTGTGCTGTGTGTTCTAGAGCAGTGAAGTGTTTGCAACATTGAAGTAGCTCTCACTGCTTCTGCTAGAGAGCAATCAGTGGAGGCCTTGATGTCCTCTGAGCTCCGTTGTTTGACTGCAGATGTTCCATCACCCAACTACGTAACATCATCGGTGCAAGTGAGTGTGAGGCTTGCTCCCTGTTTTCTCCTTGGTAGTTCCTAGATGGGGGTATTGTTTTCTGCTTGATTGTTTGTCTGGTGTCAATCCCTGCTTATCTGGGTGTTGGCTGCTGGTGTTCTGCTCTTTTTGTTCCCTTCTTAGCTTTTTTATCATCTCTTTTGAATGGTGTGTAAATGTGGTTTCTCTCTATGTGTCTGTTGACGGCTGATGTGTCTGAATGCCACACTTCCAGGAATTCCCTAGCGTTTTTGGATTTGGCTCGGTCTAGTATTCTCTTCTGGAGAGCAAACAAGCACCCTTTTTCCAAGCCTTTGGTCTCTCCTCTCTGGTGAATGTGGTGCACAGGAGGAAGAGCCCTGCTGGATCAGGTCAATCTCATAACCCTGGTCTCCATTTCTGACAAGAAGGCATTCAAGAATAGAAAACAGGATTCCAAGACAGAAGGATTCTGTGGTTTGAAAAGAGAAGCTTAAGGGGCAGAGGAGGAGGCTCTGGCCCAGCCCTTGTCAACCTGGTACCCTTGAGGCAAGCCAGTACTGCTGGGCATTATGGGAGCTGAAGTCCAACCCATCTTGGCTGAGGAAGGTTCTTGAGTTTTTTGTAAGGAAGCTTCATCCGAAGCAGACCGCCAAGCTAAAAATTCTGGCCCACGTGGCTTTCCTTCATGAGCGTTAGGTGTCCTTGGAAATTATTTACTTGGCTTCTATTAATTTTTTTAGAAATCCTCCTTTATATTCTTTGAAGTGATGTATTTAGTGTCTCGGTTAGCTGGGCCCCAACCCCTTTTCGATGACGGTGCTCAGATGAAAGGAACGCAAGAAAAGCATCACGCAGAACTGAAAGGTGTTGCGATGTGGCAGCTTACAGCTTCATAAACAGAGGAAAAGAGCTCTGGGAAGTTCGCGTGCAGAATATCCCCTTTAATTTGTCATCTTCTGATTTAATTTTTTATTCTCGGTATTCTAGCAAAGGGCTGAGAAAGGGAAAATAACGATATTGCTTGATGCGGGTCCGGTTTTTTTTTCTCAGAAGCATCTTGAGCTGCACAGGCGACATCAAGGAGTGGAAACTTGATTAGGCAGAGATAATCCAGCATTTTTGTGCTACCGTCTTATAGCTTTGCCTGGTTTCTCATCCTCCTGAGTGATATTTGTACTGCGGGGGAGAAAATGCACTGAAAAAACAAGACAAAAGAGAGTGTGTTTTCAACAGCAGAAGTATTCCATTCAGCAGAAAACAGCCCTTGTTTCAAGCATTGGTGTGGGATTGGCCTTGATCTGGTTTTCATGCTTTCTGAGCTTCTCTCAGAAAAGGGAGGCATTTATATGCCAATATACATATCTAGGGATGCAATTAGGAACTCCGGAAATGCATGCACAAGTGTTTTTCTAAGGGAGACAATTTGCAAAATATATTCATCTCAATAGAAACATCACCCAAATAGATGCATGAGGAGGGAAACATGCAACTCTGTTTCCATACTTTTCAAAAAACTATTATTATTATTATCATCATCATCATTATTGTGATATGGAAAAAAGATGGAATGAGCCTGAGGTTGGAACCGTGAACTTAGACTGGATTGAACTTTGCAGATTTGCCAATTCTTAGTAGAGGAAGCATATATTTGTTTTCCTCATCTCTTGAAGGAACAATCAATACCTATATGCTGGAGGTAGCTGGTGCTCTAATTATCTTTTTCCAGCCATTCCTGTTGCCCTGCTTAGAAACCAGCAATACTGGGGCCAACATTGCCCTGCTAAACTGACTCAGAAACATCTGCATGAATGTGGCTACACATAGTCCTCGACTTACAACCATTCGTTAACAACCATTTGAAGTTACAAAGGCAATGAAAAAAGTTACTGATGAACAATCCTCGCACTTATGACCGTTGCATCATCCCCATGGTCACAGGATCAAAATTCGGGCACTTGACAACCAGCATGTCTTTACGATGGTTGCAGCATCCTGGGGTCACGTGATTGCCATTTGCGACCTTCCCAGCTGGCTTCTGACAAACAAAGTTAATGGGAAAAGCTAGATTTGCTTAACGACCTCAGTGACTCAGTGAACGACCATGGCAAAACAGGTCGTAAAATTGGGCATGACTCACTTAATGGCTGATCACTTAGTGATGGAAGTTCCGGTCCCAACTGTGGTCATCAGTCAAGGACTACCTGAATACAGAGATCAGCCTCAGCTTGTGTGGTAATGCTCCTAGTTGTACTGTTCTGAAATACTTAGTACATCACTAATGCTACAAAGTGTGTAGACTAATTGCATGCACTACTTTACTCACTTGCTCTCTCATGGATTAAACTTGATCTGAATTCAGTTGCCCCTTAACAGCTTAATGGTGGCCACAAGGACCAAAATCTGAACAGAGTGGGACCGCATTTGGTACAGGGGAGAGAAAATTCTAGAACAGAAATGGAAAATGGGCTGGATCTGGATGGGGTTGTGGAGGAAACAATTCTGCATGCATCCATACAGGAGAGACAGCTGGCCAGTGGCTAGGAAGGCTACGGACTGCTGCCTTCTAAGACATCTCCTCTCTCCCATTCACACGACCCAGAATGAAAGTACTTTTAAGGGGTTTGAAAAAATTCCAAAAGCCACATTCTGCAAGCTGCCTCTCTCTGCCTCGTTATCCTAGTTCCTAGAGAGTAACTACTCTAAGAATTGGCGCTGTGTGTGTGTGTGTGTGTGTGTGTGCACCCCATGCATGCACACCCACAGATATACAGTATATGCATGCAGTGTGAGGTGAATGTATGCACCGTGTATGTTCTTCTTTTGTTTTCTCAGAGAAAGAAACCAAAATTGTATATTACCACTAGATAACAGTCTTCCAAAAATGACATCTCCCAGTTGCCTAGGGGGACCCTGGGAGTAGCAGTTCTAAATCATCTGGAAGAGATATTCCTGCTCAGCAAAATATCACATTTGAGTGCATTCACAAAACAAACTTGGTCTTGTTCCTGAATTAACCCATGTTTAGGGTGTACAGAGAAATCACAACCTAACCAGACAGAATTTGGTCATACAGCACCTTTAGCAGTGGGGAAAAAAAACACCTTAAGTTTAAAGCCAACCAAGCTTTACATGGTGAGTAAATGGAACATTACATCTTTTAGTGCAAGACGTCATGCAAAAACAGCCAGCTGGTTTCCTTGCCCCTAGGAATTTGGATGCTGGATTGGAAACATGGCCTTGAAAAGTGCCTTTTGCATAATGGACAGTTAACAACTTTCTAGTCTAGAATAAACATCTTGGTCTAATGTGGAATCCTTGCAAAATACAGAGACCCAACTTTATCAGCTTATTCACCCCACAAATGTGGGGCCATCAGATAAGTGAAGAATGCAATTTCCTGTCCTGGTTTGTGCATATCTGTGCCGATGAAGACCCTTTTCAGTAAATTTCATTTCCTCCCCTCTGTAGAAAATTGCCCTTTTAAACAAGTGTGACGTGGATAAAAGCCTTTTTATGATGCTTTTTTTTTTAGTTAGTTACTTAAGTGGCTCCAAAAACAGCAAAGCCTCCCAGTGTTTATTTTTTCCAAAAAGTTGGGGACAGATTGAAAATAAATCTGTTTGTATGTCTAATGCCTCTCCTTCAATTATTTAATAACTGCTGGACAGTGGAGGGAAAATTAAGGATTATGCCACGTTCAGTTTTATCACCCAGTGCCAAGGTGCAGGAGGTTTAGGCAAACTCAAGTCCACTTCCTAGATATTTAGGTTTTTATTATTGGCCCCAAATTCTCCAACCATTCTCCTACCCGGTTCAAATTAAGATTCTTTCTGGGATAAGCAGGGGCAGCTGACTCGGCTATAAGCAATAGACCTTCAAGCAATTTGGGGCATCTCAGTCTTTTTCAGCTGCAGACATTCCATGTGAACAAGGGTCTGACAGTCAGAGAAAACGGTCAGGAAAATGGCCTCAGATGTAATTCAAGTCAGAGAATGTGGAACCATTGGCAAGGATAAAAGGCAGCAGTAACAGTGTGGCTCCTGGATCCCATTCCTTTCCCTTGATACTTGGCCGTGTACATCAACGTTGAGTTTGGCCACTGGCTTATCTACTCCAGTAAACAGTTGCATAACAGACAACAGGCCTTCCTTGAGCTCTTGAGCAAATGCCCTGTCCTAATACTCACGTTGGATTAGTGTGTTTATACTGCACAGTTGTGTGTTTCTCTACTGCAGTGATTTTCACACTTGGCAGCTTTAAGATGTGTGGACCTCAACTCCTAGAATTCTGGGGGTTGAACTCCACACATGTTAAAGTTGCCGGGATGGAGAAACACCGCTCTAGTGTGTGTCATGTGTGTGAGTGCGCTGCATATACCTCTGAACTAGTGGGACACAGGCAACGATGCATTGGCTTGCCATGTGACCACTAGATCAGTGATCCAAACAGTGACCGTGCTTAGGGAAAAACTGGGCTTTCGTTGCCCTGGCAGCACGATGTGGCGGATTTTGGCGGTGCCGCTGGTTCTCAGGAAGGAGGGGGCATGTTTGAAGGAGGTGGAGGAGATAAGAGGAGGCACAGTCCCAGGGGCAATGGTGGGAAAGCGAAGAGGTTCAGAAGAGCCCCGCCCTAGAGTCTTCCAGGTTATTTCCCCTTCGGTCAGGTGGAGTAGCTTTCGTCTGTCTATATGGTGTGTGCAAATAGAGAACTGAAGTTTGACTGGATTGATTCTTCGTCTTCTTGGGCTGGGCCTGACACATACTGAACAGAATGTGCCCTGAGTGACCCATGCTATCTCAGGGAGACCCAGGTTGTAGCCACGCCCCTCAGCCACAGAAGCTCCCTGGGGGACTTTGGGCCAGTCCTTCCCTCTCAGCCCAAGACCCAGTGTGGGTTGTGGTGAAGGTGCTGGACTAGGAGCTAGGAGACACAGGTTCGACCCCCTCTGCCCCCCAGCCATGGAAACTCCCTGGATTTGGGGTCAGTTGCTCCCTCTCAGTCCCAAAATAGCATCAGGCTCTGCAGCAACTTGGCTGAAGAACATTCTGAAGTTCTTACGTATTGGGTAACAAAACGCCTGCAAGCCAACAGCCAAGCTCAGAGACCACCAAGGACTCCACAGTTCAACCCTGAGCTGCAGAGATTCTCTTCTATTGGAACAGAACCTTGACGTGCATTGATGGCTTTGCTGTGTGAACTAGGCAAGAGTCACCTACAAGTGAGGTGGGCGGCTGTATACATCAAATGAATGAATGAATGAATGAATGAATGAATGAATGAATGAATTACAACGCAAGCAAGCAGATCCTGCGAACAAAGGGGACAAATGTATTTACATCAGGACACAGACTTTCTGGTTTTCTTTCTAACAGCTTTGCTACGACCTCAGGAGGAGGGAGGTCTGTTCATGGATGATGGAGAAGCTTGCAGCTGGTGGTTTATATCGTGATCTCCTGAATATTTATCAGTTTGGGAACTGACCTCTTTTATTTCCTGACCTGTTCTGGTGTTGTACTGAGTCTCTGGGAAATACAAGCTGCCCCTTTTATCTCCTGACAGTGACCAACACCAGGGTAACCCAGTACGGCTACCAGGCGACATGGCCCATCAGAAGAGGACAGGCACAGTATGGCTCACCTCTCTTCTTACTGCTGGAGCTGCTAGTCTCCTAATGCCGTTCTTGCCTCTACTCATAATTCCCTTCACTGGGGCCTTCGGCCCTCCCGATGAAGTTACTGCAGAATTCTCCCAGGTATATCAGATAGAACAGATTCCTCGCCAATGTTCCAACCACAAAACACTCTCCGCAAAGATCGTTGGTGGCTCCCCTTTTGATAGACCCACCAAAGGAGGTCTGGTCTTGTCCTTGGGCTGGACTAAATGTCCAACTTCTTCAAAGGCATCTAGGGCCAGATGGACAAAACATTCAGGGGTGGAGCTGTGCTTACCTGGGCATGGGACTGATGCAGGCTGCTGGGAATGGTAGGGCTTGAAGGAGGGCTCCCCCACTGGTGATTTGTCCTGGGGGTAAATTGCTGTTCTGCATACAAATCCACTCGCCGATCACCAATAATAAAATAAAATGGAGGGATTGCTCATTAACTAAACGATAAAAGTTGAATGCATTTTAAGGAAAAGGAACCAAAAATCCTGCAGAATGGCAGAGCTTGTAAGCACACATGCAGTCTTTAAAACAGAGCAGAGAATTATATATTTGCAATGTTTATGAATACTGAAATTTTGGAAACTATGCTTTGCAGAAATTGTGGAGTTCCCGTCTTTCAGAGGTTGCCATGTTAATATTTCTGATAAATTCCAGACTACCCAAGATCCACAGACAAATCTGGCAGAGGGTTTAAATTAGGACTCTAAATGTAGAAATTTGACTCAGCCAACTTGTTTTTCTAACTCATCTGTGGCAGCCAAATAATCATTCCAGGAATCAATCAATCACTCCACCAATCCTTGGGCAATCCCCACAGAACTTTTGTTTTTATTTCCTTCCAAGATGAATAACCAACATGACTGTGTTTTTCCTTCTAAGTTCGTCCCCCAAATGGGCTGGGTCTGCCTGATCTGAGGCTAGAGTTGTTAATATTAATTTCAACTCTATTTCCATTAGGAAGAAGGAACAATCTGACTTGGGCCAAATGAGAAGTTAAGAGCAATGGAGGAAGGCGGCATCCTTGAGCAAGCAAGAGGGTAGTTGGATGCAGGATGACATATTATTATTTATTACAATTTTTCCTACCCCACTTTTCAAGATAAAAAAGCCTGCACCATGGAATTGAAAAATCAAATGTTGGGACTTAATTCTGTTTGGGGATCTGGTATAATCTAATACCTCCTGCTTGCCAAGATTAATTTAAAGCAGAGGTCTTTGGATCTTTGGCCTCACTAAGCTCTGAGTCAGAAGAATTTTAGCTGAGACAGCATCCAGAAGCACTCAGGCCCATGGGGGTTGGCAGCAGGGTATCCAAGGGGACCAAAAGGTACAGATAGGGGTATCTGCAGGGGGAGTCAAAAAATGCAAGATGGTAGCTGCAACGGTGCCCTTTTTAAAAACATGCTTTGCACGTGAAAAAGGGGAAGGTCTTTGATCAAACAGTCCTGGCTACCATCTTTTTTTTTTTTTTAAGTCCTGGCCCTGGAGATGCCTCTGGCTAGAGATAGACATCTCTGTTAGTGCCCTGGTCCATTACACTGCATTAAAAATGAATGTAAGGAAAATGAAATGGGGAGTTGAGATGTTGCAGTGCAAAGTGCATGCTTTTAGCATTATGCTCACAATTGCTGGGGTTTAGAAATATATTAGTAAATTAAATTGTATCGATTGGCGATTATGCCTCTGGACCCTTTTTTTAGAGGAAAAGCAAGTGTTCTCTTCAGATCAGTATTCATCTGCTCAGAAAAAAAAAATCAAAATAAGGCAGGCTGGTTGAGAACCTCTGGGGGGACCAACTCAAACATTACTAACTGTTCCTTGGGGGGGGGGGGAAATTATTTTAAAATGTATATTATCAATCAATCAATCACATCTTGCATCTAGGAGCATAACATTAAACTATCTTATACCCTGATAAAATCACATCATCAAAACTAACTCTCCAAAAATAATAAAATGTGAAAACCCTCATGAAAGAGGCTTTCTTATTCTTCTAACTGGGTTCTACTCCTAAACCTTGGTTTGTTTAACCGAAATCCTGGTTGCAGCCCCAAGCCATTGTTTGTTAAATGTAGCCTGTTGGATAAACAGCTGCAGTCACAGAAGGTATGAGTTGCAAGCTACGATTGCCAGACAATAGATTTCTCCAACATGCTAAGCCAAAACCAAGCAAACAACATTGTGGTTTACCACAAGTCATAACCTAGCCAATATAAGGCATCTGGCGACATTTATTCTAGTTACAGCTTGACTGTTGGCTTCTTCTCTTTTTTGACTAACTCTAAAGCAGTGTTTCTCAGCCTTGGCAACTTTAAGCTGTGTGGACTTCAACTCCCATGGCTGGCTGGGGACTTCTGGGAGTTGAAGTCCACACAACTTAAAGTTGCCAAGGTTGACAAATGCTGCTCTAGATTCTCTGAAGCAATGGTTCCTGTGTACAGGAACTATAGATTGTGTCTTCTCCTTTGATCTGAATCCATACCTGAATGGGGCTAAGGATCCTCAGTTTTTTTTTAATTTTAGTTTGCTTTTCTTTTTAATCATTTCCTCTCTGTGTGTTAATTTGAGAAGCAAAGGTGCGCAGGGAAATAAATTAGATGTGCATGTGGTTTTTCATGCACACAGCTCTTACTGTGAAACAGAGGAAGGAAGATTTGCAACTGCATTTTAGGAAGATAGGAAAAATGTATGTAAGGTAGGCTGTCTGTGTCTGGAACCTGTAATCCCATCTGATGGTTAAGCAAACACAGTGTAGTCTAGGAGATAAAGCTGTTGTATTTCAAACATGCTAAATTCAGATCTAGCAGTTGTTTTGTTTTGTTTTCCCTCCTTTATCTTCCATGTCCAATCCATTATGGCACTTTTCTACACAAGGCATCTTTCATCATCCCGCGTGAGAACAAATTTCACCCCACTACAGGAGGACAGCATTTGGGGAATGTGATAAAGAGAAATGTGATAGATAAATAAATCAAGCATAGTTACATCACAGTGTCTTAGGCTGGAGTTTTAAGGGAATGTGTTGAAAGCATGGACTTTTCAGCATCTTGTTTGCATATATAAAGGGGAACTAACTGGATGTATTTTTGCTTCAATGCATAGCAGCTAAAGTGTTTTTTCTTTGTTTGGAATCTTTTCCCGACATTGTGTGTTTGTGTGTACACACACACACACACACACACACACATACATATATATGAAAGGTCTCTTGATGATCTTTAACAGTTTGGCTTTAGCATATCCTAATCTCTAAACAAACACATTTTAGCTGGGCCCATACATTACAGTAAGATTAAAACTTTGCACAGATTGATACATTCTTTGGGGACTGTCTGCATTAAAGTTGTGGTAGTTCAGAGTGTTTTAATCCTTGAGTTTGGTCCATCCTGTTTTTACTTCCTTCTTCATATTTTTTTTTAAGTGCACAAAAATCCATGTTTTAATCTATTTTGCCATTGATGTTTATGGATATTTTTACCCTAACATACACTTGAGTATGCATTTCAACATCAAATTCACATTTTACTATCTTTTTGTTGGCTCTGGACCGAGAACTGTTAGGGTAAAATGAAGGGGAAAAGGGTGGAAAGATGTATTTAACAGAATTATTTCAATCATAGAGAAGACTTCAAACCACTGCTGGGATCATACAAGCAGGATGGAAGGAAGGGAAGAACAACGTTCTTCTCTTCCTATTCTTTCTGCTTTCAGAAGGACTGGCACGAGGCACCTCAAAATAGGCCATTTGAAAAATTCTATGGCTACAGGAATCTTACAGTTTTAATCATGATGCCTGTGAGAGATGTAAAAAGAAGCATTAAAAGAATAGAATCCTTCAAAAATTGAACCCTGAGATAAGAGGCTAATATAAAAAAAGGTGCCTCAGTCTGAAAATGTTTCCAATGCTGGGCTATGCTGACTCCACTGCCCTCCTACGGCAGTGTGTTCCAGTGGTTAAGGTCTTCGTCTAGGATCAGAAAACCTAGAAGGTCCAATCTCAGCTACAGTGGCTTCCTTATTGACGTTGGGCCAACGTGCTCTCTCCCTCACCCCATCCAACCCCATAGAGTTGTTATATAGAAATACAACAACTGAACAATGGAAGAATACTGAAATTCCCACAGTGGAAGAACAGCTTGTGAAAATGTCAGAATTTGCAGAAAGGGCAAAATTGGCCTGTTTGTTTTCTGACCAAACCACAAAAGCCTTACATGGACTTTTTGCTGAAAGAAGACAAAAATGAATTGGTGATTGGTGGATTTGAAGACTAAGAAAGATGAGGACTAAATGAAGGGGAGAAGGTCCTTGTAAAACATGTAAGAGGGAGGAGGGACAATATGTCAGAAGGTCAGAAGTCATCTATATGTCTCTTCACTTTGGTTTTCATTTCTGTTTTTTTTTCCTTTTTTCTAGAAGTGCTGTTTAGATCTTCTTTAGCTTCTGGAAGGAAAGTGGAATATCAGTACAAGAAATAAAATAAATGTTCTATTGAGAATTCAAAATCAGGTTTATCAGTCTGGCTGAAACAGCAAACATGGTTTCAAAGAGTATAAACTAACTTCTTTGATTAGAGAAAAGACACGGTCCACATTTATTGGCGGCTGGAAACCTCTTACGGACTTTTTATGTAAAAAAGAAAAAAAATGAACTTGTGATTTATGGTTTTGATGATTAGACAGGATACATCATAACTGCCGTGAAGAATATCTGAAGCCACTGCTTGGTATCTTTTTTCTTTCTTTAACTTTTTTTTTCTTTTCTTGTACTTTTTGCTTCCTCTTTGCTTCCTCTTTTCTTCTTTAGTTTATATTTGTATTAGTTTTTATCTTCTGTATGTATTTATCTATATATGTAGTCTACAGACTATGAAATTCTGAGCTGTGCCTTTTCAAGTTGGAGATGAACCCTTGGGGTGGATCCATCAAAGACCTTCCGCCTTTTACTGAGTTAAGCCATTTTCTGTGCTCACACCAAAGATCCGGTCATAAATTAATGAAGTGGCCTTGAGCTTGTTGACACCCTAAGCTTTGAAAAAGCAAGCTGAATTTCACAAGCATGAAACTTACCATGTTGTTTGAATATACTGTGGTTGCTAGGATTAATTAGCTGATCTGTTTAAGCCTGGTGGGCAAATCCAGCCATTGAGCAGCCGAAAGACAAAGATCCATTATCTGGAGCAGAGCTGGAAAGGGAATACAGGACGCCTTGAAGGACTGTATAGAAACCAAGATGGTGTCCAGTCTGCTGTGGTTTTTAATACATTTACGTTGCCTCAGTCCATTTTTTTCCTCTCTTTAGGAAGTTGTAGAGTGCACCGGCCCTGTTATTATCCTTTAAATAATTGAAGATTCTCTTCCAGGCAACATGGATGAGATGCTGGTTTAATTTACTTACAGGCCAAGGTTTGAAAATGGCTTTGCTGGTCCTGTTTGCTGTCTAAGGCTGACTCTCTAGGTGGTTGGCATCTTTTCTGAAGCTGTTAGCTTAACTCTTAAGAAGGGAATGCCCAGACAGTGCATGGTCTATTGGTTTTTATAGAAATATGGTTCTCCCCCACCTCTCATGCAGTAGGAACCAAAATATTTTCCTCCTATTTCTGAGGAAACAGGGGAGATGCCATGATGTATTATCTCTAGTACCAAAAAAGATTTTCTCCCCTACAAATAGGTGTGTGTTTGTGTGTGTGTGTGTGTGTTTGTGTTAAAATAAACTCAATAACTAAGCAAGTTTTTTTTTTTCTCATATGTGCCAACTGCCCCTATTTAATAGGGTCAACCGTAATGTGTTTCTTTTTGGCAGCCCGGCTTGTCCGTCAGAATCCCTGTTTGTTCCTTTTTAAAATTTCACTCCAGATTGATATCCCATTCTTCAGCAGAAATATTTCGGTTCCCAGGGCAGCAATTAAATAAACAGCAGTGAAAATGGAAACATGAACAGAGAATAAAAATAGCACATGTCAACACACACACTCACACACAAATAAGATACGGGAGCAGAATAAAAATAATTTTGAGTGATTTAAAAAAAAAGCCCAGAAATATGAACAAAATTTCTGTCTGGGATAAGAAGCATGTTCTGTGTGCAGAAGAACCCTGGGATTGCCTATACCAGTGTTTCTCATGGCTGGCTGGGGAATTTTAGGAGTTGAAGTACACACCTCTTAAAGCTGCTGAGGTTGAGAAACACTGGTATAGACAATTCCATGTAGTTTTCTTACTGACACCATGGAAATGGCTTAGCACTGGGTTCTGGAATCCTGGGGGTGTGTGTTAGTACATTGCACATCGTCTGGATAGTGGAATGTAGGAAACAGGTTGGTTTCCAAGATAGTCTGAACTAGTGATGCTAACTTGCATAAAATAGCATGAGCATGCTTGGGGTAAAAGTGGGTATTATTTGCATCTGACATTTTGGTTAAAATGTGCTCAGACTGACCAGTACTGTCCCCAAAGTTTTGTTTAAAAAAGTCATGATGGTAACTGTGATGGCACACACATAAAAACCAGGTGGAGCTTCAATTGCACCAAAGTGACCACCATCTTGAATGTTGTGGGACCGTCCCCTGGAGACACCCTGAGTATAGGCCTTTCTGTTTGCAGGGAAGGCTGCATGTCACGCAAGGTCATCCAAATGTCCTGCTTGCCCCGGTCTATACCTTTTGCTATATAACTGAAAAAAATCTGTGAAAGCCTTGATAAACCATAGTCATCACAGACAGCAGAAGTCAATATCTGTGGAGCCATCTGATGATAGCCACGGGACATGGAAGATCTTGACTCAGAATGTAAGAGAAGGAAAGAAAGAGGGTGCATTAGCAAATGAAATGAAAAAAAAGAGGTATGTTGTGGCTGTTGGAAAATTGCTATGGATAAATTTCCCATTTAGTTTGCACCCACTCCTCAACTTGATCCCTAAATCTGGATCAAAGCACGCACACCTACCACACAGTTTCACTAGCAAAAATATAGCTTGATGCTTATTTATTAAACACTGGCAAACATCAAAACAGTGAACTGCAAAAATGGGATAAAAGACAGGCAAAAATAAGGAAAGATATAAACAGCAGGCAAGAATTTACATTCTCTCTCTCTCTCTCTCTCCATCTTAGAAGAGACAGAACTTTCCAGAGACAGTGGAAACAACCCCTTCGTTAGATAATTAGGATGAGCAGCCCTGTAGAGAGTAATGAGGATGCCCTTGACAAAGAGAGGGAAGATCCATTACCACAGCAACAAACAGGAAAGCTATTTCTTGGTGTGGTCTGCCTCTTAGGGCTGACGCAGTCCCAAAGGGAGTGGCCTTTGGTTGTTCCTGCTTTTTAAGAGTTTTATGGACATAATGGCAGCAGAATAGAGGTGGAAAGTAGGACACCATGTGATCCCGCCTCTATTCTGCACAATGAGAGAAACAATTTTGTGGTCAGGAAAGATGTACCCAGAAGCGAGTCTGTGAAATCAAAAGAAAGAAGGAGGCTGTGAAAATGTGACCCCGCGAGAGATACAATATTTTGCTAAATGTAGAGGGCAGAGGGAATGGCCTTGAAGGACAGGAGGAAGAGCCGTGCGCAAGTGAAAAGTCAGGTAAGAGGGGTTTGAGTCTGGGCCAGATTGAGAAAATTGGTGATGAGAGGTTCTGAATGCAGGAAAGCCCTTTTCGGTAGTGTCAAGAGCATCAAAAGAGAATCTTGGGGGAAAATGGACATGGGAGAAAAGAAAAGAAAAAAAAACCTAAAAGAAAGAAGAAAGAAAGTAGAATAGCTGCTGGAAGAGAAGTGTGTACATACAGTATATATAAAAAGAAGTTAGATTAATTTGTTAGAAGTTAGATTAGCGCCTTGAAGAGGCTCCCATGAATTGGATGGAATTGGATTGGATTGGATTGAATTGAGAAGTTTTTAACATCTCTATCTCAGATTTTATACTTTTACTTAAGAATATTGCTTTTATTCTATTTTAATCTTTATTTATTCTAGTTTTACTGTAAACCGCCCAGAGTTGCTCTTTGAGTGAGATGGGTGGTGACTAAATTCGAAATATAAACAAACAAACAAACAAACAAACAAACTTCCCAACAGAACGAAGGGAACATGGACTTAAGGAAAGAGGTTGTGGAAGCTGCTCGGAAGAGAGTGGCAAGGATTGTGTTACAGGGAGGCGTGTGTAGAGTTACACAAATGGGAAAAATACACAAGTCGGGGACAGCCTGCGGAAGATGGCTTGTCAGATTCTTTCCAGCCCCTCTACCTGCAGTGGCCATAGGAGGCATCTCTGTCACGTCCTGATAAAACTCATTGCATCTGCATGTGTACGAAGGGATTTCCACTCTCCCCTGGCGTTTGTTGCCTTTGTGTACATTTGTGTGTATCTGTGCACCGCGAAACGCAGGGCAAGCAGCATGAATGCTGCTCTGGGTCATGTGATCAGGAAAAGGGGGCAGAGAATGGCGCGGTCCCTAACTTTCTGAGCCCCTCCCATAAGGATTCATTGGGGAAAATGTATTATGCAAAATCACAGTAATGGCCTCTCAAATTCAGCAATTAAGTCAGGGGAAATGTGACTGTTCAGAAAGTTTGGGAGTCCTTCAACCAGCGGAAGGTGGGTGGGTGGTGGGTGGGAGCCATTGCTAAATATTAGCCTCATATTCGAGGAAGTCTTGGAAAATATTCAGTGAGATTTTACTCTCCAAAGCACAGGGGGAAAAAAAGTCCTGAAACATATTTGCATAGCTTTATATAATGCTAAACATTTCACTTGGCTTTAGTGTCACATATAATCAAGCATCTGAACCACAAAGAAATGATAAATATCTGCATTTTGTTTGACAGAACGATGCTCTTGTAGATAGCACATCATTGCCAATATGTGTGGGGAATGCTGTTACTGATTTCTAAATTCAGTTGCACTCTTCCTGGTTCTCCAGTATCATCAACGTTGCAAAACGTGGCTTAGGTGCTCCTGAGGGGGGCAAAATAATGCAGGCTTCATGCTTCTAAACTAAATATGGGAAGAAGGAATTTCTCACCACACCTCAAACACTGTGTGATGTAGACCAGATAGTATTTTGTTTGACATTTATCTGGGAGGCACCACTGAAGCCAGTTGTATCTGACATGGTCAGAGCTAAGATACCATACTGAATTCTAACCACTTGAGATGTATTTATTTATGTACTGGATTTGCAAACCACATTAACTTCCAAGGATTCCTGGTGATTAACAACAATAAAAGACATCCCACAAATATGCAACATTTTATGGAAAAAATAATATGGGGCAAGAACAATAATACAGAGCAATAAAATTCACTAATAGCATCATCCCAAGTTATCCCCTAAAGCTCTCTTGAAGAGCTCCACTTGAACCACTTCCAGGAAGCTAAATCTAATTTTCAGAGGGAGGTTGAATGTTGCTTTCTAGAAGCTACAAGATGGATTTCAGAATTCCTCTTGTTACTTCTTGGGGAAATTAAAAAGTGGAGTCAACTTCCAGTTGAGGTCAACTTCTGTTGACTTACAGTATATGCAGCTTCCTTAAGATAATATGGAAGTGATTATCTATTGTCTTTTTCCAGTTTTTTTTTTAAAATTTACCAGTATAGGCTGCAGCTCTCAAGTTTCCAGGATGTTACCCATTCAAATATTTGTCCTGCTCAGCTTTCTAGATCTGCCAAAGTCAGCTAGCTGCTGCCTTGTAGCAAAGTTTTGGGGAAATGCTTAAGTGTTAATTAAGTAGATGATTTTATGCTGCTTTTGGTAAACAGACTACATCGAAATATTTATTCTCAGGCTGTTTGTGGGTGTCTTTGTCTGGGGGATGGTTTAGGCAAAGTATGACGTCCTCCAGATGGGAAAATCAAGATACTATTCCTGCTTTGGGATACAATCTTCAGGACTGCTGCAAATTAAGAGGCAAAAAATAGAAATACAGGTAGACCTTCCTTAATTACTGCCCTGTTTAGCGACTGTTCGAAGTTACGACGGTGCTGAAAAAGTAACTTTGTGACAGGTCCTTGCATTTATGACCCTCACGGCATCCCCATGGTCCTGTGATTGAGATTCGAGCACTTCGCAATCAGCAGGAGTTTATGACCATTGCAGTGTCGTGCTCACAATTTGCGCACTTCACAGCTGGCCTGCGACAAGCAGAGTCAATGCAGAAGCTGGCAGTAAAATTGCAAGTCGCAATCACGTGATGTCTTGCTTAATGACCCACGGTGACTTGCTTAATGACCAAATGGGAAGTGACACTGTAAGTCTGTCATGGTCATGTGATGTTTTGCTTAGCAACTGCATTGCTTATCAATGATGTTGCTGGTCCCAAATGTGGGCTACCTGTATGTGGATCTGTGTCTTCATGTAAACCAGACCGGCTCCACTTTTTTTCCACTCCAAAGGCATGTGAACCAAAGAGCTCTTATCCTGTGCCGTTTTAAATACTGGGATCAGCATGTTGGTTTGTAGCAGGGCTGGCACTGAGCTAACTCTGGGAGATCTCAAAAATGCTGACTAGGATCAGATGTTGCTACTACTTGGATGTGGGTCTGTCAAGAAATTGCAGGCTGGATTGGGAAGTTGAAAAAACATCTTAAGAAGAAGGTATTGGCTAACATGGGTGCTTTCATGGATCCTGACACAGGATCTTGGGTGTCTCGTCCAGCTCTGTGGTTCTTTGCGGTCACCAGGAATTTAACTCGACTGAAGGAAAACTCTCCCTTTTTCAAAATCAGTATATTAAATATTGGTTGGCTGGTTGGTAAGGTAGAAAAAAAAATGAGAAGGTACCAGTCTGCTGGAGGAAAAAGGAAAGAAATCTTCCAGCATGCAAGAGGGAAACGAATTTATTATTAAGCCCAACATTTCAAACAGTGTTTTTCCTTAAGGGCATTCTTGAATGACAATTTCCAACTTAGCATCAAACCCGTTGCAACCTGTGTAAGTTGTTAGCTGACCAGGAACTAAAACAGTCTGGCTGTTTATTTTATGTTAGGTTATTTTTGTACTTTCAGGCCTGCTGTCTGAAAAATACACAGCAAGGTGTTCATTTTTAACTCTGCAAGACTTCCTCTCTCGTAGAAACAAAGACAAAACCCTTTTAATTCTGCCTTTCTACAGTATATATCTAAAGAGGTTGTGTTTGAATTTTGTCTGTACCTGTGGCTGTCTTTCTGCTTTCACACAGATCCCTCAAGTTCAACTTGGGATTCACCACACTTCGCTAATCTCCATCCCCAGATCTGTGTCTGAGACATACAGGTTTGATTTTCATAATACACATAACCAAGTTAGTTAACACTGGCACAGCTGCGTTGGCCCAACAGGTGAAGTTTGATTAATTTTTAACCTTGTTTGTTTTTTTGTGGCTTAGGATATTAAGAGCAAATTCAGCTCATGCAGTTAGTTTATTTAATTAATAGTTCAATCTATTGGACAAACCCAGAAAATTTGTTAATTCAGTAACCAGATTAATCATGTAACCAGACAAGCCCAACAGCTGCTATATTATTATTATTATTAATAATAATAATTATTATTATTATTATTTATTATAGCAGCCCACTCCAACAGACTCTAGGCAGCTTACAAAATGGTAGGCAACCCACAAGCACCAGCGTCCCCAAGGACACTGTCAAACTCTATGCCCTGATAAAAGTTAGCTATTCAACTTTTTAAAAAATTATTATTAAAAATACATTAAGCAAGCATGCTGTAAACACCAGCTTCTAACATCATCTTGATTGCCACAATGGTTGCTGGGCCTGTGAATACCCTAGAGGCCACCTTTAAAAATTGAAAATGAGGAATGGATGCATTCCAGTGTTTTCTTGGAAGTGTGCCCATGTGACCTAAAATAATAATAATAATAATCAGAAATAAGCACAGGTGGTAATATTCTGGGTAGTTAGAAGGATGTCCAGGAGCAATTTCACCAGTTCATGCCTTTTGATAAATAGGTGCCCCAACCTTCCAAGTGTGTCCCAAAATATCAGGAGCCCTTGAGGTGAGAAGATTGACTGGCCCAAGGTCATCCAATGAGCTTCCATGACTGAGGCAGGAACCTGAATCTTGATCATAATTCAGTGCCTTAACCACTATACCACACTGGCTCTCTTTTGATGTCAGGGGTAGTGTCAACTCATGGCTCATCTGTTGGTCTTCAGAAGCTTTTAGGATTCTTGTGGTCCACATGGAGGAAAAGCTTGGGAACTGCCAAATCTCTTTTTAAAGTTGGTGGCTGCTACTATGACGTCATGTAGTACATGTTGTAATTGAAGTATGAGCTGGCTGAAGATCTTGGTGAGTTTCAGACTCAACTTATCGATGGAGGCTATTTTCTAACCACCATTATTCTGCCCTGGTCAAATCCCATTTAGAGTCCTATGTCCAATCCTGGACAATATCATTAAAAAGGACAGGAACAACTTGGAGCAAGTTCAGAAGAGGGCTACCAAGATGGTGAAGACTCTGGAAACCAAACCCTCTGAGGAACATTTAAAGGATTTGGGTAGGATTAGCTTACTGAAGAGATGGCTGGGTGGAGATTTAATATCAGTCTTCAAATATCTGAAGGATTGTCACACAGAAGAGGGAGTAAATTTATTTTTGGTCGCCCCTGAGAACAAATCCAGAACCGCTACATTAAAACAGAGTCCCTCATTGGGGGAGAGGTGCGGTAATATAATTCAATCAATCAATCAAATAAATAAATAAAACTATGTAGAAGGAAGAAATTCATACTAGTCAGGAGGAACTTCCTGACTGAATAAACGGTCAGCCAGGTGAACAGATAGCCATATCAAGTAGTGAGTTCTCCCTCTCTGGAGGGCTTCAAACAGGGACTGGCTGGACATCTGTCAGAGATGCTGTAATGGATACTGCATCAAGCAGGGGTTTGGACTACATAACCCCTAGATCCCTTCCAACTTTATGATTCTTTACAAGCAAGCCAAGTCTGGTGGTATAATGGTATGTGGGAATGACCTTGGGAGACGGGGAATGGTCAGGTCAGTGGCAGCTGAGCCCACGGAAGGAATGTGGGCATGGCAAGAGGCTCAGAAGGGACTCTCCCTAGTTTCTTGGGCTGCAAAGGGGATGGAGAGGCGAAAAGTACTTTCAGACTTGCAAGATTCTGTTAATATAACCTTACAACGAAGTAGAATTAGTTCATCTGGGTGTCCTTCCTGTCTGGACTATCTCGCAAGGCTGGCAGATGGTCATCTTCATTTTAGACACATGAAACAGCCTCTGATGGTTGGGTTCATATCTGGCACATATGCGTGTTTGATGCAAGAAAAACAAGCATTTAGCAGGCACAAATAATAAATAGATACTATGGAGGGAGAGGAGAGCGGAGCTAAATGCTGCGTGTGTGTCTGTGCGTCTGTGAGAGAGAGAGAGAGAGAGAGAGAGAACTTTGGAGGTGGCAGAAGAATCTTATGGCTACTCTGTGAAAGTGGAATGTTTCTACTTGACCAGCCAACAGCAGGTGCTCACAGTAGTAGTGTGAATATGTCTGATTTTTGCACAGTATACAAGTAATGAAAAACAATTTTTTTCTGATTTGCTTATCGATAATTTTCTCTTAGGTTCACAGCGTTCTGATGGTAGATTTGTGTTGCATTTATTATCTATGCTTGTTTTCTCTCTTCCTCTCTGTCCCCCACTTCCACCTTTGTGGGAATTAACTTCTCTCTGGAGGAGTTGAATTTGAGAGATATTTGTTGTGAGGTTCTGAATGCATGTACAAACTTGTGTGCTTTTGATTGCAAAGCCCTAAATGAGTTTGATTTTATTTACGGTTACACTCTAGGATGTGTTAACAGAGTCACCAACATTCACATTTCCAGGCTTACATAAAATCTACTGCAGCTGCAGGGCAAAGGTATAAAACTTTCATGAGACACATAAAATATACAAAATGATATTAATATTTAATACAATTTGCAGCAGTCAATGAGTGCAATCAATGTTTATTAATTAAGCTATTCCAGCTGTGTATGTGTGTGGGTCTTTTTAAATGCTTTGCATCAGAACTGGAATCGGCTTCTTACATTGAGGAAAAATTGTACTGCACAGAGCAATTATATTGATTGTGCTTGAATTAATTGGAGTTGTTTCCCCCCCACTTTGGTCGCTAGATTTTCCTTGTGTTTTGTTTTATTTTGGTTTTTCGCTGCCATCATTTGGAATGATGTGTGGAATTAAAACAGGGAGGGTAGATTTTATTCTCTGCACTTTTTTTCTTTTCTTTCTGCAGGAGCAGGGAACCTTGTAGAAATGCTTCATTGTGGTATATCAGGAAGCATGTATGCCCTTCCCTCCTGGAAGTCCTATGTCCTATGCTTCCATGAAATCCAGATGTGCAGAGCTTGCACTGGGAGGAGTCCATTTAATTGTATGATTCAGGAGTGTTTTAATCTTTATCAGCCTAACTTGGGCAAATCACGTGGACCTTTTCTTTCCTGGTAGTTTTTTAACAAGAGATGGGCACATTGGATAGCACAACGAGGAACCAACCAGGAAAACTGCAATCTTGTGACATGGGGCAGTGCCACACAGCAGCTCTTTGAGGATGCCAGTTGTTCCCCATGGAGAGCAGAAGCTAATCTGTTCACTCTTCCAGGCAGTATCATCCTGGGCAAAAACAGATGGTCTCTTGTACCAAAGAGGGTTCTCAAGCTGAAGATTGAGGCTCCAGAACTTGATGACTTCCTGCATTTAGGAGAAACTAATGTCTACTCCATCCAAGTGGAATATTGTGTTTCCATAGAAGAACTGCAGATGAATTGGTCTTATTTATTTTCCTTCAGGATTAGCTTCAGGGACTTGTTGCAATATTCACGCCTAATTCCTGAATTTAGGAATTGGTTTGCACAAGGCCCTGAACCATTAGTGAACCAATGGTGTGGGTTCATACAACATGCTAAGCTGCAAAAAAGTTAATGAAGCTGACCATTCTTAGCAGCTTAACAGAACGGGTTCACCCAGGCCTGATGTCTGTTGTGTCAACCCTCCTATGGCCATACCACCTTGGAAGTCTGATGCAACAGGCTTATTCCAATCAGAGTTAAAGTTGTGTGTTGAATTCTCAGTAGCAACCCGTTTGGACCATCATTAAACGTATTCATTCATTTGTTAATTCATCCGTTCACCCTATTTATATATCTACCCATCTCATAGAACCTGACTTACTATTATGGCCAACAGGTGCCAAGAATCTTTTTTTTTTTTAATGGTGATCCAAGCCACATAAATTCAGAACTGGTGGTATGGAGGCTTTGCGATTACCAGCAGCAATGGTGCAGTCAAAGCTCCTCCTGTTTTTTTATGTACATGCAACACACACAAAAAATAGGCAGAGCCTCAACTGCACCATTGTGGCTACCATCTTGACATTTTTTTTACCACACCCTGCAGACACCCCTGACATGGTGATTCCATCAGACCTCAGGAACTGGAATGCTGTGGTCCTGTTCCCTTTGGTCCTGGAAGATCTTAGGAATTTTGATTCTACTGAGGAATATACCCGTTCTCTATGTAGGTTGTAGCATGTTACTGACTTGTTTTGGTTTTACTGTGTTGTTTTTCACCCAGTTGATGGAGGTTGGGATGTTCATCATTCAGAATCGTTCATGAATGGAGTAGCCTAAAAGCCCAGTACTGCAAATACATATAAATAAATAAATAAATAAATCCTTGTGTTTCTCTCTTTCTTCCCTGTTTTCTGTATCTCTCATTCTCAAGTCCTCTCTCTCTCTGAACCCTACCTTGATGTTCCTCTCGCTGTCTTCTGCCCCATTGTAACGATTGCCTATTCTAATGTACATCAGACTCATAAGCAGGGTTTCAAAGATATCTGATTTATTGAAGAATAGTATGCAGGATCTCAAAGAAAGCTGAGAATGATGGAAGCGTGCCAAATTCAAACTAAAAACCCTCGGTGCAAATGAAATCCCTCCCCCCGTAGAGTCTTCCCAAGTCCACAATCCCAGGTGCTCCTAACGGCTTCTGACGGTCTGCGGGAAAAGGCCTTGAGCAGAGAACATAACCCAAACACATCCCATTGTACTGATTTCACATACAGAGCTTGGCACAAGGTCTCACAGCAGCTCCCTCCCAAACAGAAACGCGCGTCAGCGCCATGGCATGGGAAACGTTACGATGTTTGAACTACATTGAAACTGTGAACATGACACCCATGTTCCTGTGTCCTGTTCTGATGTGTTCTTCTCTCTTCCAATTCCCATGTTCTTCACTCTTTCTCCTACATTCCCATATCCCACCTTCATTCTCGCTCCAGAATTGGTATCATACTTATATCATTCACAATTCAGTGACCTTCATCCATATCCGACCCACATTTTGAGTCCCCAAATGACTTATTGTTGCTTTTAGTTTGAGTTTTAGCCACTGTATTAAACATATATTTCATTTGACATTCCTGGGCTATTTTTTTTTTAATGGCGTTGTTGAAATAGATCCAGCTCACCATTAATATATCAATTCTCTCCTTTTTTTCTACAAAATGGAACTCAATTTACCTGAAACAAGATATTCCTTCTGAAATTTTAAATTCCCAGCAGTTCTGTAATTCAATTAAGGCCTGAAGAGTTAAAAACAAAAATAAAACAAGAATACTCTACTATTATTTTCTATACATGATTTCACTGCTTGGTTCCAAAATAAATGAAAAAGTACAGCTGTTGGGTTTGAGTTCATTTATCACTTTATGCAGTTTATATGGTTTTTATGTGTAATCGTATTTGCAGAGAATTTTTATAGCCTCTTTCTTTTTTCCCCCTGCCAGCTACATCTATGTACTGGAAGCAGAGGGAAAAAATGATGAAATGTGCCAATCTTCTTTTTCAAGCAAGCACAGAATGCATCATAAATATCACCATTTATTAGTTTCTCATTCCAGAGTTGATCCCCAACATAATGATGGGAACCAGCGGTCTTCCCTAATTATAACGGTTTATTACATTATGTATCAACAATGACAACTGTGTCTTTCTAGCAGGTTTACAAAAAGAAATCCCAAGTAGATTTTCATTGGTTTGAAAACAATTGGAATAAGCCACATAATTTAAATGTAAGGAAGACATCATCTAAAAGCCATACCACAGACATGTTTTACCTTAAAAATACATGGGTTTTAGTTGATGTCTTTGTTATACTTAAATTGTGCAGCCCAACTTGTTGGGGCCAGAGATCATGTGGGATGTTGAGAGCATGTAGTGGGCACATTCACAAAATGGTTGCCACCGTTGGATTTTCCATTGGCCAGAATGCCAACAGACCCCCTAGGGGGGTGTCTAACATAGCAGTGGGACTTTTCTGGGGTCCAAAGATATTGCTGCAAATAAATTATGATGCTAAAAGCTAGTGCTTTGGTGGCAGGTCTACTTCTGAGTAATTTTTTCTTTTCTCTAAAAGACTTTTTAAAAAGTCAGGTAATCCAAGAGATGTTGGGTGGCTACACTTGGTGCCTTGGGCACCAATTTTTGAGGATCTTCGTACGGACTACAACTGGTATCAGTTCCATAGCTCTGTGTCAGCTGCTGGGACTTATAAGGAGACCCCCTAAAATGACAGGGACCATGTAAACCAAGATGTTCAACTTCAGTGTGCCAGATGCAAGCCCTTAAGAGCTTTCAAGGTGATTACCAGCCCTTTGCATTTTGTCCAGAAACAAATCAGCAACTAGTGTAATGTTTTTAAATACTAGTATAATACGATCTCTCCAGATTGCCCAAGAGAGAGGCCTGACTGCCAATTTTTGAAAGCAGCTGATGTTTCGGAATTATATACAAAGGTAGTCCCATGTAGAAAAAATACGTTACAACATCCTTAGTGTAACCTGAATAGCTGGGGTGAAATGCCTGCTTAAAAAATACGCTTTCTTTCTTCTCCCGTCTGTAGAGAGGAGCATCTTCCCTGCCACCCCTGGTCTGTATCACTGGGCTCTCAGGTGAATCTCCTTTGGTCCTCCATGTTGTTTTCTCAATATGAGAAAACAACAGTTTGGAGTACTGGTGGTGCTGGACCAGGATCTGGGAGACTGTGAGTTTTAGTCCCCCCTTAATCAGGAAAGCCATCTTGGTGATTTTGGGCCAATTATTCTCTCTCAGGTCAATCTACCTCACAGCGGTCTTGTGGTGGTGAAAATGGGAGGCAGGAACATTATGCCTACCACCTTGAGTTGCACCAAATAAAGGCAGGATGTAGATAATAATCATAATACTTGGGGGTGGAGGACAGACTTCTACCCAATGAACAGAAAGCTGTCTGAGGATTCTTCTGTTTGTTTGTCTGATTTGTCCCTTATTTAAACTTTAAAAGCTTATTCGGTTTAGAGATGTTTAACATTTTAAAGATAAAATACACCAACTTGACTTTTTCTCTTTAGATCACTGGTGGAGAGCCGTCGTTCTGTTCTGTTTCTATTTCTGTTTCTGTTTCTCTTTTCTTTTCTTGACCAAACAAGCAAATAAATAAATAAATAAATAAATAAAAACAGGAAGAGCAGCATCATACCAGAGTCCAGACAAAATACAAACACAAAATTCATTTTTGTAGGATGCTAGCACCATATCCTTTGAATTCAGAACGAAGAAAGTAAGCAATCTGTATATAATATTTAGAGGAACTGAGGAGCCTTATGATGAAGGTGAAAGAAGAAAGTGCAAAAGCTGGTTTGCAGCTAAACCTCAAAAAAACCAAGATTATGGCAACCAGCTTGATTGATAACTGGCAAATAGAGGGAGAAAATGTAGAAGCAGTGAAAGACTTTGTATTCCTAGGTGCAAAGATTACTGCAGATGCTGACTGCAGTCAGGAAATCAGAAGACGCTTAATCCTTGGGAGAAGAGCAATGACAAATCTCGATCAAATAGTTAAGAGCAGAGACATCACACTGACAACAAAGGCCCGCATAGTTAAAGCAATGGTGTTCCCTGTAGTAACATATGGCTGCGAGAGCTGGACCATAAGGAAGGCTGAGCGAAGGAAGATCGATGCTTTTGAACTGTGGTGTTGGAGGAAAATTCTGAGAGTGCCTTGGACTGCAAGAAGATCAAACCAGTCCATCCTCCAGGAAATCAAGCCAGACTGCTCACTTGAGGGAATGATATTAAAGGCAAAACTGAAATACTTTGGCCACACAATGAGAAGACAGGACACCCTGGAGAAGATGCTGATGCTAGGGAGAGTGGAAGGCAAAAGGAAGAGGGGCCGACCAAGGGCAAGGTGGATGGATGATATTCTAGAGGTGACGGACTCGTCCCTGGGGGAGCTGGGGGTGTTGACGACCGACAGGAAGCTCTGGCGTGGGCTGGTCCATGAAGTCACGAAGAGTCGGAAGCGACTAAACGAATAAACAACAATATAATATTTAAAACAGGACAAGGACATAAAAGGAAGATGCCTGAAAATTTATGACACATTTAAAACAATGAAGCAGCTTTAAACAAATTGCATCCCTTTGATGGGAAATGTTTAATTACATGTTGATAGTGCACGATTGTTCCTACTTTGTCCTGCTGTTGTTTGTAGTCAGTCTGTGCAATGATGATGATGTTGTTGATGATGATGATGGTTTACCTGTTAGCATACATATACATCAGGTCCTGTTTCTTTCTTGGAGAGAAGTACTTTCCTGGATGGAAAGACTTAACTTTTCCAGAGGCTGATAAAAAGAGTTAATCTGACTGTCACCTAATTTCATAGGGCTGTTTTGTGGGATGCATTTGTGGCTATCAAAAGCCAAGGAAGCTACTTAGGCTGTGAAATTGTGCGAGCCTTTTAGAAACAATCTGCAAAAAAGGGAGCCTGCATCTGCTTTACTTTCATTAATATGTTAATGCAGACCGGAAATCCAATCTGTCCAAATTATTGTTTATTCTGTCAAAAGACGAGCCTTTTAAAGGAATCAAATCCTCTATCCATTAACCTTGCTCTTTTTCTGTTCATCATACACAGGGGATTTTGAACCTGAGATTTTGCACAATCAAGCGGATGACATTAGAACAGGCATTAGCAACCCAGTGTTTGCAGGTGCCAAGCATCGGTTGTGCTCCAAAACAACATTTGCAGATCCCCCAAATTAAGTTTAAATTAAATCAAGTTGGGAAAATAATCGTAAACATTGGCAGAAAAACTTGCATGGTTCTCAGATCTTGTGAGATTGCGGCCCTATCGATGGTGAGCGTCTCAAGGTTGGTGCGATGGCTGTGGCAGTTTCAGCAGTTTTGTGCAAGAATTTGGGAAGAGGGTTTTCCAAAACTCATGAGTCTGGGAGCAATTTGGAGACGAGAACTGCCCAAGCTGTTGTGCAGGAGACCACGTGACGAGACCTTAATAAAAAATTGCCAGTGGTCAGACCTTCTCATGTTTGTCTGGTTGGCTATGATTTTGATGTTCTGCAAGTTTATGAACAACAAAGCATGAAAGAAAGGACAATAGGAACAAGTCATAGGAATCCCCATAATGGACCCCCATAATTAGCTAGAGTTGAAAGCACGTGGGAGTAGCATTGATTTTACCTTCTTGTGAAATGGAAGTTTGGATGGAGCTGAAGATAGGTAGCATTGCCTTCCATGTGGGGCTACTGCAGAGAAGTAGTTTGTGTGGTGGGCATTTTTCAATTGGAAAAGGATTCGCAATAGACCTTCTGTAGGTGTTTGGACCAGACGGGCAGATTTAATTCTGCTAAAACTTGAAGTGCGTTGGTGAAAGCTATTTTGGAGGAAAACAAATGTGATGCTCAGCATGGGGGTACTGCTGTAGAAAATGGCTGCGGCTGGTTAAAATGCATCTTCCGTGTCTCCTTCTAACATCTAGGAAGATAGAGCTTCTGGGGTTTCCTGTCCCTCCTTAGTCAAAGATATGGCTGATGGTGCAAAGTGCAGAACTTGATCATGTCGAGATATACTTGTAAACTTCCTTAAATACAGCAGAGATCCTGACACAAGGTTGTCAGATCTGGCAGTAGCATCATGTTAAACATCCTGGGCCATTTTTCTGACATGCATGCAACCATCAATCAGCATCTTATAGTACCTCCCAAAGCTGAACTAGCAAGCCTGAACTAGAGGTCATCTCTTCCCGCTTTCACCCTTCTGTGCTATCCCAGCTACATCATTTGTATTCAGCACCAAACACAGCTCAAAGAGGAAGTATAATTTTGTGTTTTGTTTTCTTCCTTTTAAAAAAAAATAATAAATGGTGCTGCCATTTCTTTTGGTTTCAACAGTTTCACAAAGACGGCCAAGTCCATAGGGAAGTCATTAGGGCCTCGCGATGCAATTGTCTTGCACTACAAGATAGAAACAGAAAAATACATCCAGGCTGTGGGTCTGTTTTTAACCTCCCTAGAAACAGAGTTGCTCGCTGTTGTACAGGAGAATTTAAAAAACAAAACAAAACAGGAAAGTAAAACAAAAAGAAGACAAGTTGGTGAGAACTGACCATTCTCTTCTTAGTGTTGGTCTCTTAAGGCTCCTTGTTCACACAAGGAGAAAAAGCACAGTGCAAAAAGAAATCTTGGTGTGACCCTCTTAAGCAGCATTTCTCAACCTTGGCAACTTTAAGATGTGTGGACTTGAACTCCCAGAATTCCCCAGCCAGTGCTGGCTGGGGAATTCTGGGAGTTGAAGTCCACACATCTTTAAGTTGCCAAGGTTGAGAAACACTGCTCTGAAGATTAGAATGGAGGCAAATGGCTTTTCAAAGCTCTTCCCCCAAATCCATGAGTGGAGGAACCAGGGGGTGGGGGTGATTGTTCCAAATTTCTCCAGGAGAGGGACAATATTCTCAAGGACATTTGTTCCACTCCTGGAAAAGCCCCATGGAAGGAGTTCTCTTCAGATGATGACCACCAGCCATCCTGCCAATTAAATCCTCTACAATGAAAAATCCACCCATATCGTGACACCCCACTAGTAAATGAACACAATAGCATCGTGCTCCATGGAGGATGTCTCCCAAACCCTCATCTCCTTGAAAAAGGAACGGAAAGCAACATCTCAATCGTCAAACCGAGTAAGAAGTGGTTCCACCAATTGCTTATTTTTCTCCACTTGGCGCTACCCAAATGTGGTTTCACCAATGCGCGCGGTCCCTCTTTAGGCATCCACCGCATAGAGGCAAACAGAAGGAAGTTGTGGATGTCTGTTTGCTCCCTCTCCAAGTTCTGGAATTGTTTTGGAGCATTCATGGTTCAGTATAAAACGATGGAGGAAGCCAAGCGGAATGAGTGTGTGCATCCTAGGAGGTAATGGAGTCAACACCTTCTCTGGGGATAGGATGCCGGGGGTCAAAAAAGCCACAATGGCAGCCCAGATTGTACAGTCGAAGCCCCTCCCATTCTTTTATTCCACAAGCACGTAAGGAACTTCGACTGTGCTATTTCAGCTGCCATTGTGACTTTTTTGACCGTGCCCTGCGGACTGTCCTGTATGGTTGGGTTGTGGATGTTTTTTACTTCTGTAAACCAGCAAGAGTCACAAGATTGTGGTGGTTTAAAAATCTGATGGATCAATGAATCAATACATGCTTAAGGAATCACAGTTTACTAATTGTGCAAAAACAGGCACTGAGAAGTAACCAGATAGAAAGAAAGCCTCGGTATCAACTTATCATCCAGTATATAAGAAGGATTATTATTATTATTATTATTATTATTATTATTATTATTATTATTGCTCTGTGGCCTACTGTTAATCTCTTTGAAATGACTAAAAGATTAGCAAAATTTTCTCCAGGGCTTTTAAGAACTCTCGTATTTTAATATCCAACTCCCAGGTAGTGAAATGGGGACATTTCTGTAGTTTTATTTCTTTAGCGAAAAGATTTTAAGAGAAGCCCGTTCTCCTCACAGTGCCATGTAGTTTAACAGCAACAGGTTAAAGCATCACTAAGAACCCATTAAAATTAAATTAGAAAACTAATAAAATAAATTTAAAGTTATAACAAGTACAAATATGGAGCTGCCACAATAACCTTTAAAGGTCCTGGGAAAATAAGTGTGTTTAAGTGGGATGTGTGATAAGAGGGAGGCTTCCATCCACATTTTAATAGTTTTGGTTTCTCAACACACACAGCGCGAAGTTGCCAGGGAATTCATTCCCTTTCATTTATATAATGCATGCCAACTTTCTCTGCAGCACATTATTTGAGCTAGCTCTTTATAACTCTGCAAAACCTGTGTTGCCATTGTAGCTAATTTGAAATTTGTGGCATTTTTCTACAACTCTGGATAATCTTGATCTTTGCAGACTTGGCCAACAACCAGCTCACACACCTGCCGTTACCAGTGGATGATCCTACAATGCGTTTATTAAATGAACATGTGTACTTGTGTGTGTGTGCGCCTGTGTGTGCATGCATGCATGCTTGTGTTCATCAGAAGCACTTTTATTCTGCTTTTCAGCCCTAAAAGGCTGGCAGGACATGACATAATCAATTAAGCCGAAGGAAAAAAGGGAAATGGAAGAAGGCTCACAATCCAAAAGGTGAGGCATACAAGGAAGAAGGGATGGTGGAGGAAGAGGAAAAAGGAAGCTGGGGCACAGGTTCTTAAACCTAAATAGCACTTTTTTATATCAACCTAATGCAGGTGGTTTACCTGCCATTATTCCAAGGAACTCAGTGGCTGTCCTACACCCTTCCCTAATTTAACAATTCTACAAGGTAGGTAAGGCTGAAACGTCATGACCGATCACTGTTGCAGATCTCCCAGTTTTATGGAGATAGTAAAGGGGCAGGTAATGCAGAGAGCCCGCCTGATAGGCCGACCAACCACCCTTTCCTCAGAATGCATCTGCATTTTCTAAGCACAAACCAACCCTTTTTCTGTTTAATTTATGTGACCTGACCATCACATACCTTGAGGTTTCATCATTGCTGGAAGGGGCTTGGCACATGCAGTGAAGAGGACAGATCGAGGTCACGTTGAGTAGATTGGATCTGACTACTTTTTCAGAAGAATGAAGGTCAGTTTGGAGTAATCTGCCTGGTGGAGTGCTTCCTGTATATGACTCTTCCATCTTTTGAGCTGCATCGTTCCTAGTCTAGGCTGCAAGTTTGTCGTACTATATAAATCAGTGCTTCTCAACCTTGGCAGCTTGAAGATGTGGGGACTTCAACTCCCAGGATTCCCCAGCCAGCATGGCTGGCTGGGGAATCCTGGGAGTTGAAGTCCCCACATCTTCAAGCTGCCAAGGTTGAGAAGCCCTGCGATAAATGCTCACTGCAGACTTGCTGCATCTCAGTCTTTCCGCCAGCAACCAAAATTTCCATTATATTATAAGCCAGGTGATGTCTTTTCTCACGCAGCTGAGCAGCTTCTAAAGTTACTTTCTTGACTAATGCAGCAACTAGAGAATTTCATGGGTGCTGGGTTGTCTTTTTTGTTAGAGGGGAAAAAAGAATCCTGTAAACAAACTTTTAAATTACATGTTCCGATCACTGGAACTGTTAAGTTGGAACAGACAGCTTCCCAGTGTAGCCGACAATCAGAGGCAGCCATCCAGGGATCCTGGGAGTTGAAGTCCACACATCTTCAAGTTGCCAGGGTTGAAAAACACTGCTTTAGGCTTTACTAACCTTTACTAAGACCTAGAACATAGAAGTACTAAGACCCAACCTAGAACATAGAAGTACTAAGACCCAACCTAGAACATAGAAGTACTAAGACCCAACCTAGAACATAGAAGTACTAAGACCCAACCTAGAACATAGAAGTACTAAGACCCATTCGCACAGTTCCTTTAGTTTGGTTACTAAGCCCATCTTCTCTGTTTATCTTTTCTGGGAATTCCATGACCTGAAGTCCATAAATTTGGGGAACGTCAAGGCCAAGGAATGCAGTGTATTACATTGTCTGTGTCTACTTGCTACAAGAGGCTGGATGGCCTCCACCAGTGGGAGAGATTTAGTGACTATCACTCTTTCGCTTTGATCACTTGAAGAAGTGCTGTGATTGATTGCAGCAGGACAGACAGCAACTGTGGCCACAAAGGAAATGTACTGCATCCTATTCTATTTATAGGAAGTTGCTCTGCATCCTATTCTAGCTCTTTAATCTTCCCCAAACCCCTCATTGGGCACCAACCTGGAATAGCGGCCCACCATTCTTCCTTTCCCCCTCTTGATTTTGCTGCCCCCTTCTTTTTTCAAAGAACAAACCCAGATGGTTTTATCAAGTTGAGGGCTAGCTGCATTTGGGGTACCCCCGTTATAACTCAGAAACATCTGCAGGATGGAAGGATGCCATCAGCAGGACAAAAGTTACGAGCTGCCATTTGGACTCTATTTTTGTCTATAAGTATGGTTTGTTGGTAAATGTTTTTGATCTTGCATTTTTATATATTGTAATTTTTGTGTGTTTGTTGCTTGATTAATGATGACTGTAAGCCGCCCAGAGCCCCTCTGATGGGAGCAGATGGGTGGTGGCAAGTCTGATAAGTAAGTAAGTAAATAAATAAATATATAAAAGCAGTGTGATGTCAGTGTGATGCAAGAGTTGGGGTGGACACATACCAAAGGGGTGGAGCTTGTGTCATGACGGCACAACGCTTCCGTCATCTCCCTCTGGTGGACTTTCTGTACCTTTCCCTCCCTGCATGCAATTCTGCAAATTTTTTTGTTTATTCATTCAGTCGCTTCCAACTCTTCGTGACTTCATGGACCAGCCCACGCCAGAGCTTCCTGTCGGTCGTCAACACCCCCAGCTCCCCCAGGGACGGGTCCATCCCCTCTAGAATATCATCCATCCACCTTGCCCTTGGTCGGCCCCTCTTCCTTCTGCCTTCCACTCTCCCGAGCATCAGCATCTTCTCCAGGGTGTCCTGTCTTCTCATTGTGTGGCCAAAGTATTTCAGTTTTGCCTTGAATATCATTCCCTCAAGTGAGCAGTCTGGCTTTACTTCCTGGAGGATGGACTGGTTGGATCTTCCTGCAGTCTGAGGCACTCTCAGAATTTTCCTCCAGCACCACAGTTCCAGGGCAAATTCTGCAAATAATTTCTCCTAATATATGTAACACTTTCCCTTCCTTCTGCTGGCAGCGTTTCAGCCTTCTAACCCTTCCTTCTACAGAGTTCATACTTCCTCTTCCTGCATGCATTCTACCTTCACTCCTACTTCTGTCACTTCTCTCCTTTTCTTCTACTTTCTTGTGTGTCGACCTTCTCTTTCCATGGACAATAATCCTTCCTTGCTGTCTTAGGCAGCTGTTAAATCTCTGCTCATTGAGAGAAAACTCTTTTCATTACACTGTTTCATCCTAGGACATCTTGGCAACTAGGAAGACTATAAAGTGATGGAAAATATGTATATCACAGGACCAGGACCAATAGTAGCACCCTCTGCTACCCCAAACAATAGTGCCAGTTCAAAAAGAAAGAATGTCAAGAGAAATTCAAAAGAAATTCTCAAGTACTCTGAGAATAAGGTAGAAAAACAGAAGCCTCTCTGATAGGAGGAAGAAAGAGAGAGAGAGAAAATTGCATAAGAGATTTCAGCAAAACATTCAAATATTCTTTGATCTGAATGTCTGATTAGTTCTGTGTAATCTGGAAAATTGTTTTCCTGAACTTCTCCAATAAAAGAATCACCTCACTTTGCTCCAGGAAACTTTTTAAAGGAAAGGAAACTCATTTAAAAGAATGCACCATACCCGATTTTATTTTTCCTTAGTTTAATAAAAAAAACAGTTTGGCTGCTTTGTACAAAACGAGGCGTTTTGCCTTGTAATGTAAAAAGGGGGGGAGGGTTAGAAAACCCACCCAGTTCATTATAAATGTTAGTTGGGCCATAAAATGCCTTTTCAAGCAACAAAGCTTTCCATTTTTTTTCCAGGCTTCTTTGCAGATATCCAAGGTGACAGAGGTTAATGATGGAAATTTTATAGTTCTGTTGAAGGTGGATGGTGGCAGTGACAGATAAAATGAAAACAGTTTCTGGTGATACTAGAGTCAAACTCATTACTGGCAATGTTATAGGGGATGTATAATTACACTCACCTTTTTAAAAAACAGAATGCGGAAAGATGGGAGGTGGAAAACTGGTGAAATTTATT
The DNA here is from genome assembly GCF_035149785.1 of Candoia aspera. NCBI lineage: Eukaryota > Metazoa > Chordata > Lepidosauria > Squamata > Candoiidae > Candoia > Candoia aspera. The sequence goes on along the minus strand of NC_086159.1, from coordinate 3,485,616 downwards.
ACAAACGTGCTTTTTAAAGCACAAGCCGAGAAATAAAAGCTGTAATTGTTCTTAATTATAGCTAACTGTAATTGCAGACAATTGCAATATGTTACATATCCTCACTGAATTAAGAAATGCTAGTATATAGCAGTAGGATTTTCTTCCCCTTTCAGGGGAAAAAAAAGTGATAGAGCTGTATGGAATGTTATCTATAATTTAGCTCCTTTGCAATTTTTTTTTTTTAAATCTCTTTAAGGTTTTTTAATTGTTCTTGCACAAAAGTAATTTTTGGAAGGATTACACATTTGAAATGTGTGCGTGTGTGCATGTGAATTCAGAAAGATGTCCTAATCTCTTAAGAAATGCTTTGAAGAACAGATCCGTCTTTTCTGAAGTGAGTTAATGATCAGCTGTAAATGCCAACTGTCATTTCATACGGCTGGCAGAGATTGAAAAAGTCCATCTGATACCGAAAGGCAACAGTGCTGTGGAATTTTTACACTTTTAACTATGATAACGGGAATTCAGAGTCTGTAGTTTATTCTCTCTGCAAAGCTTGTGCCACAGTAAAACGTGTTGATTTTTATGGTGCCTTAAATTGTCCTAGTGTCAGTAGTAAAAGGCTGATACAGTGGCTGCCACTGAAGGTCTTAAATTAGTTTCAGTTTTCTGCTCCCCACCCCACCCTGTGTATTTTCATTCCAGCCAGCTGTGTTAGCAAAACAAGTAGTGATAAAGAAAGTTGATTGTGTGATATTCTCAGGCAGTCATTTGTGTGGCAAGGAAAAGGCAGAGGAGTTAAATAAATCCAGGCCACCAAAAATTAAGCGGGTGCAGCTTCTTAAATCCTTATCAAGCTGGGATTCAGTCAGGTCAGAAATGTATGTGGTCCTGATCCACTGTGAACTGTAATTAGGGTAGGGAAGTAGCTGTCAGAATCTTTGGCATCTGCTTAAAACCCAACATTGTTCTTCACCATTCTTACAGCATCTCTTTAGCAAGAGTCACTGGGAAGAAAGAGATGGATTGGAAAGATTTCCAGCAATAGCCCATTGAGGATCTGTGTGCCCCTGTGAGCATTTGGTGAAGGCATCTTGATTTTCTTCCTGCCTTCCTGTAAACTAGCAGATTAGCAGGTCTCTCGACTGATCATGGAGGAATCTGCTGTAGTGTCATGCGCTGCCTACCTCTGAATAACACTCAGACACTGGTTCGCGGATCAGGCTCTGGTTTATTTGCAGGGCAGGTACAGCGTTGGTAGAAAAAAGCTGAGAGTGACAGGAGCGCGCCGGTGCGGGGTTTAAATACCCCGCGCCGGTCAGCGCCCCCTCGCTCACGGTCACGTCACCCCCCTTTGTCCAATACGTTGCCCTGCCGGTGGGTGAGGGTTTCCGGGATCGCCCATCATCAGGTTTCCCATTCCTCTGCTGATTGCTTTCAGCTGGGCGATCCCCGTTGTATTGCCGCTGATGGCTTGGGTGTGCTCCGTGATCCGTTTAGCTATTGTTTGTTGGCCGTTAGTCGTTGTGGGTTGATGGCTACTTATCTTGTACCCCTTCACCTATTTCCTTGCCATTGTCATGTGTGCCATTGCGCTGATGACTTTAGCTCAACGGCACTCATGACATACTGCCCCCTTTTCGAATAGTGTTCTCCCCCGGTTTTCTGGGTTTTCCCCGTGGAGCTGTCAAAACGCCACATTTTTTTTTTTTTTCAAAGTTCCCGCCGGAGTAGTTGTCGCCCCTCCCTTTGCTCCTCCCTCTACCACGTGCTTTCCCAGGGTGTGTCCATGGTGCGCATGCTCGGGTCCTGACCTGGCGTGCGCATGCTCCAGCCACACCCTGTTTGTTTGGCTCAGTTCGGCGAGGAGAGAGGCGTGGCTGGTCGGGTGCTTCTCAGCTCCAGGTAGGGCCCTTCTTTTTCTTATTTAAAGTGCGTCGCCTTTGTTGTGTCTCCTGGGCGTTGCCCCCAGGTTGCCCTGTTGACTTGCTTGCCACTCCCCCGCGTCCGGGGGGCGGGGGGAGGGTGCTGGCGAACGTTTGTCACCACCCCGTGGGCCCGGGGCGGGGGGAGTGAGTCCCGGGGGGGGGGAGGTCCACCCAAGTCGCGGGCTTGGGGGGGCCCTTTCCCTTGGGGCACGGGAGGCGGGGGGGGCCTGCGGGGGGGGGGGTTGGTTTTGCTGACCTTGGTTGCGGTTTGTCGGGGTATGCCCGGTGAAATGCTCTGGTCAGGTCAGGCGCGTTAACGTTGTGCGCCGCCACCCATTCCGGGTGGGGGAAATGTTTCCACCTGACCAGATAGTGTAGAGTTCCTCGTTGCTTGCGGGAGTCGAGAATGTCCCTTATCTCGAAGTGGTGTTGCCCGTCGATCATCACCGGTGCGGGCTGTGGCGTGCTTGGGTGCCATCGGGAGGTGGTTGCCGGTTTCAGGAGGCTGGTGTGGAACACCGGGTGGAGTCTCCGGAGGTTGTGTGGCAGGTCCAAGCGTATTGCTACCGGGTTCACTATTTGCGTGACTCGGAACGGCCCGATGTACTTAGGCCCCAGTTTTTTCGAGGGTTGGGTTGACTTTAGGAACTTGGTGGATAGATAGGCCATATCCCCCGCCTGGAACGTCGGTTGTTGGCGCCGGTGCTTGTCGGCCTGCTCTTTGTAGGCTGCCTGTGCATCCTTCAGCGCCGCCGTGATTACTGGCCATGCTTCCGCGATCTTCCGTCCCCAGTCGCTCGCGTCCACCTGGGGTTCCGGGGGTTGAGGTAGCTCCGGTATGGGGACGAAGTCGCGCCCCGAGACTACTTCGAACGGAGTTTTCCCCGTGCTCGTGTGGACGGCGTTGTTGTATGCGACTTCGGCGAACGGGAGCAGTTCAGCCCAGTCGTCTTGGTGGTAGTTAGTATATGATCGTATGAATTGCTCTAAGGTGGCATTAAGAACCTCAGTGACTCCGTCCGTCTGAGGGTGCCAAGCCGTAGATAGGGCCTGTTGGGTCCCCGTCAGCTTCAGGAAGGCCCGCCAGAATTTGGAGGTGAACTGTGTGCCCCTGTCGGTCACCACACGTGCGGGACATCCGTGTAGCCTGTACACGTGGATGAGGAAGAGTTTGGCTAGCTGTTGTGAGGATGGGACCGACGTGCAGGGGATGAAGTGGGCCTGCTTTGAGAAGTAGTCCTTCACCACCCAAATGGCCGTTTTCTTCTGGCTGGGTGGGAGGTCCACTATAAAATCCATAGAGATTTCCTCCCATGGGCGGGAGGGTTCTGCCACCCGTTGCAATAGCCCCGTGGGTTTGCCTGGTGCCCGTTTGGCCCTAGCGCACGTTGGGCAGGACGCCACGTAGGTTTTTACGTCTCGCCTGAGCGCGGGCCACCAGAATTGACGCCGTGTTAGGTGTAGGGTCTTGAGGAACCCAAAGTGTCCCGCTTGCTTGGCGTCGTGTGACCTATGCAAGATCGCCTGGCGTTGCGAGTCCGGGACGTAGATTCTGCCTTCCCCCCATGCCAGGTCTTGTGCCATCGTTACCTTGTCGGGGTTTGCCAGGAACCAGGGGTCGGTTTTGAGGGCGGCGGCGAGGTCCGTGCGCATTCCCCCTGGTAGTTGCGGTTGGCTTCTTTCAGTCGCCGGTTGTCCCGCCGTCGGCTGCGCCGTAGAGTCGAGCTGCCTCCGTGCGCCGCTTCGGGTGGTCACGGCCATCCCCAGTTGCGAGGCGGATAGGACCGTCCCAATGGTGTCTGGGGCGGGCTCTTCGTCTTGGGGCAGTCGGGAGAGGGCGTCGGCCAGGAAGTTCTTCTTGCCCGGCATGAACTTCAGCTGGAAATCAAAGCGGCTGAAGAATTGGGCCCATCGGACCTGTTTTGGGCTAAGGCGTCTAGGCGTTCGTAGGGCCTCGAGGTTCCGGTGGTCAGTCCAGACCTCGAATGGTTGGGTGGCTCCCTCGAGTAGGTGTCGCCATGTCTCTAGTGCCGATTTCACCGCGAAGGCTTCTTTCTCCCAGACGTGCCATCGCCTCTCTGTCTCGGAGAACTTCCTTGACAGGTAGGCGCATGGTTTCAGGAGTCCCGTGGGGTCTTTCTGTAGCAGGATGGCTCCCAGGGAGAAGTCTGAGGCGTCGGCTTGGACCACGAACGGCCGTTCTGGGTCCGGGTGCGCGAGGATTGGCTCCGTAGTGAACAGCGCTTTCAGCTTGTCGAATGCGGTCTGGCACGCGGGAGTCCAATTCAGCACTGTGCCTGGGTTCTTGGCGCGTCGGGTGTCCCCCACCCCTTTGGTTTTGAGGAGGTCCGTTAAGGGGAGGGCTATCTCAGCGAACCCCCGGGCGAATGACCTGTAGAAATTCGCGAATCCGAGGAAGCTCTGTAGTTGCCGTCTGTTGCGGGGCCGCTCCCAGTTTAGCACCGCTTCGACTTTTGCGGGGTCCATTTCGATGCCGTCCCCGGAGATTCGGTACCCCAGATAGTCTAGGCGCTCTTTGTGAAACTCGCACTTTGTAGGCTTTGCATAGAGCTGCGCCCTTCTGAGCGTGTTGAGGACTTGCCTGACTAGGGTTACATGTTCCTCGTGCGTTTTTGTGTAAATAAGGATGTCGTCGATGTAGACCAGGACCCCTTTGAACAGATGTTCATGCAGTACCTCATTGATGAGCTGCATGAACACCCCAGGGGCCCCCGCGAGTCCGAAGGGCAGTACCTTGTACTGGAAAGCGCCTAGGGGGCAGTTAAACGCCGTCTTCCATTCGTCCCCCTCCCTGATTCGGATGCGATAGTACGCCTCGCGAAGGTCCAATTTGGAAAAGACTTTGCCCGTGGACAGGTGGGCGAGCATGTCCTTCACCAGGGGTAAGGGGTATTTGTTGGACAGGGAAGCCGCGTTTAGGCCCCGGTAGTCGGTGCAGAGCCGTAGGGTCCCGTCTTTCTTCTCCCGGAATAAGACGGGGGCTCCGACCGGTGAGCATGCTGGCTCTATGAATCCCCTGTCTAGGTTTTTATCGATGAACTCCCGGAGGGTTGCCATCTCCTTCGGGGTCATCGAATAGATCTTTGGTCTAGGTAAGGGGACGTCGGGCAGTAGGTCGATCCGGCAATCCGTCTTGCGGTGGGGGGGTAGTTGGTCAGCTTCTGCCTCTCCGAAGACCTCGGAGAAGTCAGCGTATTGTTCTGGTAGGTCTGCTGTGGTAGCGGCGTTGTCTTGTGTGGTCGCCTCCGCTCGTCCTACCGTGGGGTTGCTTCTGCCCGCTGGAACTGGTGCTCGATACTCGCCGTCGCCGAATGTGAAGGTGCGGGTCTCCCAGTTGATCCGCGGATTGTTTGTCGCGAGCCATGGCATCCCCAGGACTGCAATGGGCCGTCCGATGTGCGTGACTACGAACGATGTGCGCTCGGTGTGAGTGCCCATTTGCAGGGTGACCGGCTCGGTTTGTAGCGTGGCTGGTTTCCCTCCCGCTGTAGAGCCGTCCAGCTGGTGGAATGCCAGCGGCGTGGGGAGGGGGAAGCAGCGGAGGTCGAGTTTGGCGACTAGGTCGGGGTGGATGAGGTTTTTTGAGCACCCCGAGTCCACTAGTGCCGCGGCCGTGGTGGCTCCGTTGCCGGCAGAGAGTTGAATTGCTACCAATATTACAGGGCTTTCGTCGTTTCGTTGAGGTGGTCCGCGTTGCTGTCCCACCGCCTGCCTCGCCACGCGTCTCAGGGCAAGCGGGGAGCATTTCCCGCCGGCTGGTCGGGGTCTGTATTGTCCTCTTCCCCCCAGTAAGCGTCCCAGCCCTCTTCTGGTGTCGCTGTGGCCACGGTCATTCGGCGGTGAGGGGGCGGCCCCGGGTTGGGTGGTTTGGGGCTAATTTTCGGAGTGGGTTTGGGCGCGCTGGTCGGCGGTCGGTTGGCGAAGCAATCCACCGTCTTGTGCCCTAATTTGCCACACCTCCCGCAGGGCTCCCGGTTGAACTTCTTTTTTGGGTATATGGGGCCGGCCATCCCCCCGTGTGGTGCGGGTACCTTTTTCCCGGCATAGTTTGTGTCTTCCGTGGTTGTCATGAGGAAGGTGCGGTGCGCATGTTCGGCTTTCCCCGCGAGGTGGATCCACCCGTGTAACGTTTCTGGGTCGTCGCGGTAGAGGGCCCATTGGAGAACGTCGCGGTTGAGCCCCCTTTTGAACATTTCCAGCAGGGTGGTCTCGGACCAGTCTCTGACCTTCCCCGCGAGGGCTTTGAACTCCAGGGCGTAGTCAGGGACCGTGCGTGTGCCCTGTTTAAGTCTTTGGAGTGCGCTTTTCGCCCTTACTTTGGCTAGGGGGTCTTCGAAGTAGTTTTTCATCTCATTGATGAAAGCAGGGAAGGTGGCGAGGGCGGGGGAGCTGGACTCGTACAGTTGGACGTACCAGTCCGCCGCCCTGTCTTGGAGTTTGATCGCCACGGCGGCGATCTTGTCGGCCTCGGAGTCATAGGAGTGTCCGTGCCTCCCCATGAATTCCCTAGCGTTGGTCACGAAAAACGAGAGTTTTGTGGGGGTCCCATCGAAGAAGATGGGGAAGTCCTTTGGGGCCCGGGCGTTTTGTGCGGCCCCGCCTCTCGCTTCCCGGGGTGTGGTGTCGGCCGCCTGTGCCGTCTGCTGACCCTCCGCTGGCCCGTGTGGGTTCGGTGCTTCGCTCGGGGTGTGGGCCTGTGCGGGGACGTCGTTGGGTGGCGCGGGGGGCATAAGCGTCTGGAGCATGGTCCGGAGTTCCGTCAGTTGAGCCCGCATGGCCGTGAGTTCAGCTCGTGCCTCCTCGTCCACAGCCCGCGCCGCCGCTGGGGCCGGTTCCGTTGGTGCGTCCTCGGGGGTGGGTTGCCGGCGGGGTTCATCGTCCCTCTGCCGCGGGTCCGCTTCCTCCACCGTCTGATGGGTGTCTCTGTCGTCCTCCTCCGTGTTGACCGCCGTGGGGCTGTCGCTCCACGCCCGTTGCTGGGGTGCGATGTGGGGCGCGGGGTCCTCCGCTGGTTTCGGAAGTCGTGCTGCTCCCTCCCGCGGTCGGGTTGCCTCCGTCGCCATCTCCCCTTGGGGTTGGAGCTGAGGCTCGGGTCGGGTGGGGCGGGCGTCCATGGCTCCGGGAGTCCGCGGTGCCTCTGGCCTTGGTCGGTCCTCCTCTGTCTCTTGCCGCGCGGCTCGCCCTCCTTGCCCGCGCCGCTCCGGCCTCATCTTGCTGGTCTTCTCGCCGTCTACTCCTCCCGCGGCTCGTTGTCGTCCGGTGGGGCTCGGCGAGGCTGAGTTTATGACTCTCAGCTTTATGTCATGCGCTGCCTACCTCTGAATAACACTCAGACACTGGTTCGCGGATCAGGCTCTGGTTTATTTGCAGGGCAGGTACAGCGTTGGTAGAAAAAAGCTGAGAGTGACAGGAGCGCGCCGGTGCGGGGTTTAAATACCCCGCGCCGGTCAGCGCCCCCTCGCTCACGTCACCCCCCTTTGTCCAATACGTTGCCCTGCCGGTGGGTGAGGGTTTCCGGGATCACCCATCATCAGGTTTCCCATTCCTCTGCTGATTGCTTTCAGCTGGGCGATCCCCGTTGTATTGCCGCTGATGGCTTGGGTGTGCTCCGTGATCCGTTTAGCTATTGTTTGTTGGCCGTTAGTCGTTGTGGGTTGATGGCTACTTATCTTGTACCCCTTCACCTATTTCCTTGCCATTGTCATGTGTGCCATTGCGCTGATGACTTTAGCTCAACGGCACTCATGACATGTAGGTTGTTTACACAATTATCTTGTGATTTTTTTTTCCTCTCTGGGAAGCCACCTTTAGCAGCGCTACTGCAGCATTTCCAATGTTGTGGTGGAATGGAGAAAGCTTCATGCTGCCAATGGTCTCATTGTTCACTGTGGACAAGGACATTGTATGGTGTGTGAATCCAGTCAACAAATCTGTGTTGGGATGCAATGGATAGCAACATGGGAATCACAGAATCGAAGAATCTATTTTTTATTGTTTTTATAAGTATGTTCCTGTTTCGTGCTTTGCTAGCCACCCAGAGTTATTTGATTAAGATGGGCAACCTTATCCTTTTGCAACATACATTAAGAAAGTAGGTCCTTGATGATTGATGGATTGATTGCTCACACTTATATGGCTGCCCATCTCACACAAGGAGACTCTGGGCAGCGTACAACAATTAAATAAAAACAGTGAATAAGTAAAAAAACAGTTGATATTAAAACAAGATAAAAGTAATTATTAAAAGAAGAATCTATCAAAAAAAAAATCTAAAATCATGACTTCTTGTCCAATGCAGGAATCCAGACTAAAGGGTCCACAATAGATGCTGATCTAGATATTTTTCCAGAAGCAGCTCCAGGTCCGCCTGTTAGCACTGAAGCCAAGAGCAGCCTGCCATAACTGGGCATGCTCCGAACTCATGGACTATAACTCCCAGAATTCCTCAGCCCATAGAGCCGTCACTGAGAGTCCTAGGAGTTGATCCACGCTTCTAGAGGGTGCCCAGATTGGGAAAGGCTGGTCTGAAGAAAGGAAGAAGGTGCATGAACTCAGAAAAAATGCATTATGGCCTGGAAAAACCATGTACATGTGTCACATTTCCATCTTTGCATATTTTCACACATGATGATGTATATTCCCTTCAAGTCATTTGTTTAAATTAAGTAATGCATGTCTATTCAGTGTGGGATCTTTCTGTACTATCTGCATTCTTCCCACTCAACCTCTGTGCTGGGAATAATTTTCGGATCCCCAAACTTTCAGAATTGGCGTCCAACAGCTGTTATTATTTAAAACAATCTGCCACCAAAATGTTATTTGTCTTCCCTCCAGAATATATTTCTGTAGTACAGGCAATATTTGGTCCAGGGAGGTATAACAGGTTTAAGATCTATTATGTCATACGGATTTGAGTGGAGACACAAATGGCTGGGATCATTGGAGCAGCAGAAATGAAAATTGGATTATATTTATTGCATGCTATCCATTTTCTTGGATGATGTACAAAAATAGAGCGAACATTGTTTGTAAATAACCCGAAATGCATCACCATGGAGAGATAGGTTGGTAGTCTGTGTATTATTTTTCTTGTACAGAAAAAAAAAAGAAGATATCCATGTGTTTAGGAGAGGATTTTGTGAGAATGGTAGAGAGATTTTGGATGGCCATTGACTGTTGAGCAAAGATTAGGATTTGGACTCTGTGGCTGAAATGCAGTAAGAATTTATGAGGATGTGAACTCCATGAAATCTTTTTGAACCTACTTTCAAGCAAATTTGCACAGGGTTGTAATGTAACACTCAACTGCATGAATGTACTGCTTTAGAAGAGGAGGACTGAAATGGCATCTCCCATCTTTAATTTAGGTAGCACCCGTGAAGAGCAACACAGCCAACATCTCCATTGCCATGTCACAACCAAAATGTATAGCAGACGTATCTATCATGTAATAATTGTTTGCAGTGCCAGTGGAGAAAAAGTAGTCATGAAGGCTTATCTGTCTTCACCTGGTACAAGGATTCAGGAGATACCAGCTGCTTCCTAAAGAAAGTGGGAGATTCTGAATTCTCAAAATCATGAATTTTGACCAAGTTAGTGTGCTTTTTTGTTAACACCAGCAAGGATCAGGCCATCCTCTTTTGGTCGATCTGTTTACGAATAGTCTATCATGTGAAGACAAGAAGCTTCTTGGCTGCTCACCCAAGTGTAAGGTTTCATCTGCTGTGTGAATCCTGCTTCTAAGCTGCTTTTTAAGGAAACTACAGCCTGTCTCAAATGCTTGAATAGAAAATTATATATCCCAACAAGCAAAAAGGCTGTATTTCCCCCCATTCCTGTTGTCGGTAGAGAAAGCATTTGACCTTGAACATCTCAAGTAGCATTGTTAATTGGCAGAACACCTTTTGTACATATATAGACAGATACACACACAAACACACACACTTGGTGTGTGTGTGTGTGTGTGTGTGTCCTTTTTACCTCCAATGAACACTTCTTCAGTTCAGAAGTTCATTTACTACCCCTTTGTGTTGATGCTCATCAGCGCTGGTTGTGTTCATCGATGCAATATAATTTGGGGTGCAATATTAGTGTCCTTTGGTAATATCCGTATAATTACACTTCATAAGAAGCTCTTCAAGTCTGACTGGTTTGGGGGAAAAAAATCTAACATTTTTTTAAAAAATGAGATTAATCTGCCTTTTGTCTTCCCTATTGTACTTGGCTTTGTTCTGTTACGATGGATCTATTCCGGAATGCAAAGGCATGAAACAATTTGTAATTCCCACTGCCTACTTATATTTCCCCACTTCCCCACTATTTCCTTCTGTGCCCTCACTTTTCTGTCTCTGAACATTGCTGAGTAAATGAAGCTTAATATGTCACTTTCTTTCCTGAACTCAGTGACACGCCTCCAGGGCTGCTTTCGGAAGGTGAAATACGCAAGATATTAATGAGCACACAGCCTTCTTTAAGAGTCGATGCAGAAAGTTAGTAGTCTATTATTTAACTGGGGCAGAATCTCAGCATGTCAATGGTGCAGTGATTAATAAAGGGAATTGTGTTTTGTTCATGGTACATTTGAATACGGTGTTTTGTGTTCTGGTTTTTTTTATAATGTGCAAAACTGCTTAAAAATCTATTGTTGTTTGGGAAGAGATCAAGCCCTGCTGTGTTGCGATGCGCTGTGTTTTCAAAATAAACTGTTACTACTCCACATACCTTTAGTTGGTTCTCTGGGCATTGATTGATTACATTTCCCCAAGTTGATGTTGACTCTTGGCGACCACAAGGATAGATTTTCTCCATGACAAACTGTCTCTAACCTGATATTTCAGATCTTCCAACAGTGCACTCATTGCCACTGTAACTGAATTCATCCACCTTGCTGGTCATCCTCCTCTTCTCTTTCCTTCTTCTTTCCTCCTTCCTCTTCCCTTCCTTTCCAAGCATCAGAGCCTTCTCCAGCATTTGAGCTTTCTCCAGGGAGCTGGGCCTTCTCATAATGTATCTGAAGTGGGATAATTTGAGCCTGGTTACTTGTGCCTCAAGTGAGAACTCTGGGTTGATTTGTTCACTGATCCATCAATTTGTTTTCTTGGCCATCCATGGTATTCTCAGGAGTCTTCTCCAATTCCAAAGTTCAAAGCCATCAATACTCTTCCTATCCTGCTTCTTCAAAGTCCATCTTTTACTTCCATAGAATGTCACAGGAAATACCGTGGCTTGAACTGTTCCTATCTTTTTGGTCTAGTCACATTACAGGATCAGAATAACTTTTCCAAGCCCTTCATGGCTACATTCTGAATTCTGATGGTTCTTAAAAGGAAAGCAACTGGGCTGGTTCAAGCACTAAGCTAAGCCATTATTTGCTTAAGCGTGGTTTATTGTGTAACACACAATTGGATGGGTTGGCATCAGATGCTGAGATGCATAGCTTACAGCTCACAATTGCTAAATTGGCACAGTGCACTAAGTTATATAATGGGTTTTGTGATTAGCCTGAACATCTTGTAGGAAACCTGTTGAGAAGTTTCACAGATTGCTGAGCCTTAATATAGAACATGGGCAAAGAAATATTCACTCCTTACTTCCAGTTTTAAGTCTGAAACTGGGAGGAATAAGCATGTAAAATAGAATCTACTTAACAATCAGGACACCTGTGTTTTTCTATAACTGCTTGTTTATCTTGGAAAGAAAAGCAGGCAAGACCCTTGGGAGGTATGGAGGAAGTCCAATTACATCATTAGAAAGATTGGGGGTTGAGGGTTCCTCAATGGGGTTTAACTTAACATAGAAGAGTCAGGGATATTGGAGGCTTAATGTACATATTTTACTGCTCTTTTGCTTAGAAACATCAGAAAATCATACCACTCTCATTTGCTTGTTGAATTTCAGAAGCTTCGCCTTTAGAGCTCTGGAAATCATACTAAAGAGACCCATGCACCGGCCCACTCCTGATGTAAATCAACGGAAAGAATTACGCCAAATAGAACTGAATGGGTAGCTAATTGAGAGCCTGTTTGGTGTAGCACCAGGCCAGAAATCAGGAGACTGTGAGTTCTAGTCCTGCTTCAGACATGAAGTCAGCTGAGTGACTTTGGGCCAGTGTCTCACTCTTAGCCATAGGAAGAAGGCAAGGGTAAACCACTTCCAAAAATGGACTTTTCCATGTAGTCACCAAGAGTCAAGATTGACTTGAAGCCCCCCACCCCACCCCGACACACACAAGTTGTTAATACTCTAGAAGAAGGAAAGTAAATCCAGAATCATCATGATAACTTAGAGGAATGGGCTGAAGACAACAGAATAAAGTTCAATAGAGAGAAATCCAAAGTTCTTCACATAGGAAGCAGGGATTAACTTCTCTGGCCCAGTCTGTGATACCAGGCTTGGCAATAGGGCAGGTGAAAAGGATCTTGGAATAATAGTTGATCACAAGCCAAGTATGAATCAGGAGCATGACTTGACTACTAAAAGGCAGAGTCAACTTTTGGTTGTGCCAATGGAAGTATAGCTTCCGAACTATGGATAGTAATGGTTTCACTCAGTTCTGCATTGATCACACCCCAGCTTGAGCAGTGTGCAATGTTCTCATCCCTACAGTTGAAGGATTCAGACAAAATGCAACAGGTGTGAAGGAAGGCAGCAAGGACAGAGCATGAGAATTGCATATGTTCAACCTTGAGAAAGTCACTTTTCCAAGGAGCTCACTAAGTATCACTGAATATCCCACAGAAGAAGGTTAAGAGCTGTTTTCCATTGTCCCAGACTGCAGGATGCAAAATTATGGTCTTCAATTACAGGAAAGCAGATCCCGATTGAAGTCTGTAGGTTGAGTCAGGCAACTGGATGTCTTTCTTTTTGGTTGGAAGAGACAATCCCCACCTCCACTGCACAATTAACAAGCCATTCAGGTGGAGGGACAATGCAGCCACCCTGGAAGACGTATATGGGGTCCCCTCACCCACCTTTGCCCAGACTGAAGAAGCTGCTTGGACAAGCAGCGAAACGTTTCAACCAAAAAGAAGGAAATCCAGTTGCCATGACTCAACCTACAGACAATTCCACCCGGGTGACTGAGAATCTTCATCGACATCCCGATTAAGCAAAGGGGACAGGGACCTTCCTTCCAGCTGATGTATTCATGCAGGAACTGGACAATAACATGCTGAGGAAACTTACCCACAAAATCTTCATGTCCATTTGATGCAGAGGAAAACTGTATCAGAGGAATAAAATAACTCTTGCTTTCATGATAAATCCAGCAGTATGATTTGCTTCAAGTCTTAATCCAAAATATAAATGGTGGTGACACCTCTGGTGCATCTAGACTTTGCATAGTCTTTAACGTCCTCTTTCTGGTGGTTTTAGACAGGTAGGAATGCAATGCACATATTGTATTAATTAGAGGCTTCCCGGTCTTATTAATGGGAAAGTTAGTGAATGGCTTTTCCCAAAATGGGCAGTTTTGCTTTCCCCCCAATTCCGGCAAGTCCTGTTGCTATTTCTTTCCTTGTTTATTATTTATTTATCATAATAAATCCCCCCAATAACTGAAGTTTTTGCACAGAGAGACCCATGCACGTACACCAACTGGCCTTTGAAATAACTTTAAGTCATCCTGTAGTGTTATTCTGAGATGGGGGTCTATCAAGGAAGAGAGACCATTCATGAGAACAATATAAATCAGGTAATGGGGGGTGGGATTTATTTGATTCCTCCTTTTGCTTTCTGGTCCCCAAGATGGTCAAGCCACAAGTTTTCTGAAGACCTGTTTTTCTCTCTCAGACCAATTATGGAAGTTTATGGATGACCCATTGTCTGGGCCATCTTCTCTGTTTGAGTGCTTGCTGAAGTTTTCTTATCAAAGAAAAAGGTGTGTGAAAAGGAGAGAAAGAAAGATGAGAGAAGAAGAAAGAAACAGACTGGTACAATACAGCTGGAGAAAAAGTCAGAAGTTCAGAGCTATACTACATGGCGTAGAGCAGCTGAATAATGTGAAAAGCCCCTACTCACCCCAAGAGAGGACTCAAGTCGAGTAACAGTCATGTGACTGTTTCCAAGTGGGTACCAAACTGTTCAAATAATGTATTATTTTAATCAGGTCTCTGTTTCCACGGGAAATTGAATAATAGAAGTGCTGCTATAAACAGATAACAGGCTTCCCACTTGCCCCCAGCAACACTTTGGGTCCCTGAGGATAGTGTTTGCACACAGAAAAGGGTCACAAATTATGGGACGCTGGGAGGCCCAGCTGGATTAAGCATGATGTGTGTGAACCAGCCAGAAATTCAATTGCCTGTATCATGGGGAGGGTTTAACAAAGGGTTATACATTGAAGTTAGAGAATTTGGTTTGATGTTGCAGGCAGTTCTTAAAATCTTTGCTGGGATTTGGGTTGGGCCTTTGAGAAATGTGTGGGACCCAGGGCCGCGTCTAGGGTCTGTGTCATCCGGGGCAAACATGGATTCTGCACCCATTTTGGTGCCCCACCAGCACTCATTTTGGCGCCCCACCAGAGCGGCGCCCGGGGCACATGCCCCAGTTGCCCCCCCCCCCAGTTGTGGCCCTGGTGGCACCATCAGCTTTGGCTAAAAAGAGGAAGACTTCTAATGGTAAGGATCCAGAAAAGATGAGACTTTTTCCAGGTTTTGCCTTCTTTCTGGATTGTGCTTACTGGCTTGAAGATCTAGTCTGTTCTTACTCCTGCCTGGTGCTGGCTAAAGAGAAAAGACATTCAGAACCAGTTCTGGGCTCCTTGTAAATTCGTAACGGTTACTGTTGCAGGCCTGCTCCAGCCGTTTGCACTGCTCTTGACCCTTATGAGTAGATGAGAAGAAAAAGGGACTCTCAGCACAAAAATATGGCTCTGGGTATTATTCTCCTCCCCTCACATCTGCATAAACATGAAAACATGATTTCCATGGGCGTCCCCCAGGAAGTGAGGGGAGCAAGCAATAAACATGCATGATGACATCATTGCACCCATGTCATGTATCAGACATCAGGATGCCAGGTGATGTTTCTGTGATGACATCACCACCTCTGTCATTTTGGCATCCTTGTGGCTTGCAGTGGGTGCCACTGATGATATCTATCATGTGTTTACGTTAATATCTTTTTTTACCCTTCTACCAAGTTCTGGAATGACTTCCACTGCCCCCCAATGCATCGAAACTATTACTTAATCCCTAAGCTCGGATGAGCTTCGAATTGCAGATAGAGGTTTGATAAGGAATCTGGAAGATATAGTTACCACACTTTTCTTGGGCTTGGGGGGAGGAAATCCAGGTTCTTGGCAGCTGTTCTAATTTGGATGAGGAGCATGCTTCTTCACAATGCTCTCGGTCTGCATTTCCAAAGTCCCTGGTTTCTATTTCTAAAATGACCTCCACATCTAGGAACTGAGTAGGCTTGGCACCCACATCCCTTCCTTTATTACTGACTTCCCCAAAGACCAGTCCATAAAACAGCTTGCATACATATGGGGAATTGGTGAGGATTTAGTGTTAGGAAAGGAACCAAACATCCTGCAAGATATTGCAAAGATACTCTCATGTGTCAAAAATACAGGGGGTGGCTTCTTGAGCTGCAGGACAGGTGGCTTGAAGAAAATATGAACAGATGCTGAAAGCAGACACTGGATACCGAAGGCAGCTTTACCAGGTGAAATCAGATTTGATAAACCTATAAAGGAGAGGCTTACAAATTCCTTTCAGGAAGAAGTTGCCCGTTTGGTAATGCAGTGCACTGTAGGAAAGAGGCTGGGCAGCTTCTAAGTGAAACCCAAGGGAAGAAGAAAATGAATGAGTCAAGTCAATATAGAAGTTAAGCACCCGTAATGGAAGTCATGTGGTTCAGTGCGGAGGACAAATTTGTAACTGAAGTACACATTTGGCAGCTCATGAAATGCACTGTTTTTTCAGCACTGCTTTTATTTCAAGACTCTTTTCTGAAATTATTACCCTTCAAATTGTCAGCCTTTGGGATGTAGGGGCTGAGATGTTCATTACTCTAGACATCTGCAAACAGTTTTTGTTGGCTCTTTGGGACAATTAAATCAGTAGAATCCCGTCTTCCCAGCCCTCTTTCCTCCCTCCCCACACATTTCCTCATGGCATTTGGCATTCCACCCCCACCCTCACCAAGAAGTGATCTGATCTTGTCTTCCCCTCCACTTCCTGGCTAGGAGTTTCTGTAGGGTTTTGTGTGTTGTGTTCAGATATACAGGTATTGCTCAGATGTGTCGTAGCTTCTAATCAACCTTGGCTGATCCTGAGAAAGCTGAGCAGCATCATGCTTGGTTTTCACTTGGATGGGAGATGACCAGAAAGTCTAAAGGTTGTGGACTAACATAGAAATTGAAAAATCTCTCAGTAGCAAACAGTAGCAAACCACTTCTGTGTTGTTGCCCAGAAAACCACATAGATGTGTACACAAAGTCACCAGGAGGCAAGCTCTACTCAAGGGAGTCTGTACCCTTTACTTCTGTTACTTCATTTCCTTTTTTCAAAGACCTCCACCAGCTTTCTGGCTTCTCTGCTCATCTCATGCCCTTCCACCTATAAGCTGCTTGTAGATCTTCTCCGCTAAGTCATTTCTCCCCCTACAATACTGATTATCAACATTCCTTAGGTGACGTTTCTCTCCTGCTGTGACATCACGGAAGACGAGCCAATACTGATACAGCTCCTATTACAAACACAAATTGTGAGTGTATACAGACTGGTGGTGGTTGAATAGATTTCTGGGGAGAGGAGAAACTGTGGAATGGTCATACCCCCTCTCTCCTCACTTCCTGCACGCAGCTTCCAGAAGCTGAGCTGCAAAAAATGTGGACCCTTGGCTAAAATTACTCCTGGTATACCCTGGGATATAGCACCTATGACTCTCCAGATATTTTCAAAATATGATTCCTATCATGCTTTACCTTGGCCGTGCTGGTGGAACCTGATAAGAACTTGTTGTTGTTTATTCGTTTAGTCACTTCCGACTCTTCATGACTTCATGGACCAGCCCACGCCAGAGCTTCCTGTCGGTCGTCGACACCCCCAGGGACGAGTCCGTCACCTCTAGAATGTCATCCATCCATCTTGCCCTTGGTCGGCCCCTCTTCCTTTTGCCCTCCACTCTCCCTAGCATCATCTTCTTCTCCAGGCTGTCCTGTCTTCTCATTATGTGGCCAAAGTACTTCAGTTTTGCCTTGAATATCATTCCCTCAAGGGAGCAGTCTGGCTTTATTTCCTGGAGGATGGACTGGTTGGATCTTCTTGCAGTCCAAGGCACTCTCAGAATTTTCCTCCAACACCACAGTTCAAAAGCATCGATCTTCCTTCGCTCAGCCTTCCTTATGGTCCAGCTCTCGCAGCCATATGTTACTACGGGGAACACCATTGCTTTAACTATATGGACCTTTGTTGTCAGTGTGATGTCTCTGCTCTTAACTATTTGATCGAGATTTGTCATTGCTCTTCTCCCAAGGATCAAGCGTCTTCTGATTTCCTGACTTCAGTCAGCATCTGCAGTAATCTTCGCACCTAGAAATACAAAGTCTTTCACTGCTTCTACATTTTCTCCCTCTATTTTCCAGTTATCAATCAAGCTGGTTGCCATAATCTTGGTTTTTTTGAGGTTTAGCTGCAAGCCAGCTTTTGCACTTTCTTCTTTCACCTTCCTCATAAGGCTCCTCAGTTCCTCTTCGCTTTCAGCCATCAAAGTGGTATCATCTGCATATCTGAGATTGTTAATGTTTCTTCCAGCGATTTTAACTCCAGCCTTGGATTCCTCAAGCCCAGCATGTCGCATGATGTGTTCTGCATACAAGTTGAATAGGTAGGGTGAGAGTATACAGCCCTGCCGTACTCCTTTCCCAATCTTAAACCAGTCCGTTGTTCCGTGGTCTGTTCTTACTGTTGCTACTTGGTCGTTATACAGGTTCCTCAGGAGGCAGACAAGATGACTTGGTATCCCCATACCACTAAGAACGTGCCACAATTTGATAAGAACTAGAATCCAACAATATCTTGATGACAAGTTCCCCATCTACTCTGTCAAGCATCTCCTTTTACCACCACTAAGTAGCATTTCATCAGCCTTGGGATGCTGGCTTTCTCATTCATATATGTGAGGTGGCCACTTACCTGCTGACTGAATCCATTTTCCAATTGCAGCACTCCTTATATTTGCTCTTAGATTTTGCAGTACCAAAAATTATAGTACTTGGGACCTGGGATTTGTAAGTATAGATATATTCAGATTTCAGATATCTCTTGAAAGGGAAACTTGTGTTTTTTCTTCCCTTTCGTACGTTTCTGATATCCTTCTGCCAGAGCGTTTCAGCCTGAAAACAACATCAAGTAGGTTTCTGATTTCTGGTCCTTATTGTTGGAGCTGTTGTGTAGTTGCCAGGGATCAGATGCAGGACTTCAAGCCAATATTCAGAACATGTACAAGCAGCTCATCATCAACAGCCCATCGCTGTGAAAGGCAGGTCACCCTGTTTCCACTCACAAAATAGGATATAAAGCAGATAGATTGCATGGCCAATGCCCTGGATGGGTCACCTGACCCAGAGAGCATTTCTGATTTCTGTCTACATGTGAGCAATCTGTCTCAATGTGTGCATTATTAAGTTGGCATGGCATAAAGCCATTTTTGATGGGGAGAGTTAAGAGGAGGCTTGGAAGTAGAGTAAATTCAATTCTGAAGAAATCTCTCCAGTCTCGGAGGCTGTTCCAACTGGTGAGCCTGTGCAAATGGCAGACACCTCTTCTTCCAGAATCATAGTAGCATAAGTCCAGAGATCTTCTAGCCCAACTCCCTGCCCAGGGCAAGAATGCTCAGGCCATCGCAGACACGTAGTTGCCCAATGCTTTTGAACCGTGAGCTTGTCTTCTGGGCAACCTCCGCAGCTCTGTGTCATCTGCAGAATCAGTTAGTGACCCTTCTATCCCCCTATCTGCATTTTGTTAAATGCAAGCAAAACTGGTCTGAATTTGACAAACAGCAGCAGCAGGAGTGTGGCTGATGGGACAACCTGTGGATGTCAACATTTATGCCCGAAGACAACTATATATTCTGCGAGGGGAACCGCTGAAACTCGCGAGTCCAAGTCTGACAGGGATAGGGGAGGAATGATCTCCTTCGATTCTCTATTTCCAGACACTTTTCCTGGTTGCTGATTATCTCAGCAGCTTAGCCAATCATAATCGGTTTTTTAAAGAATCATTTATCAAATAGCAGGTGTTATGACCCCAAATTCTGATGTGAAGTTGCAGATAGTGGAAAGGAGGGTCTATTGTTCTTTATACTATAACTTGGGCAGAAAAAAACGACACCCTGTTCTGCTTTCTCAAAAAGCCCTGTGTTCTCACCATCCACCTTCTTTTCTTCTTTGAACAATCAACGGATGACACCAAAGGACATTATCCCCTGGCCCTTGCATGGTTCAGTGATCATTCAGACAAGAAATGAAAGATTTCTGTTTGCCTGCCCTTAATTGATACCTCTGTTTTTTGCCGTTTTTTTGTTCTTGTGCTTTTATAGAATATCCTCACTGTTTTTATTTGTGCTATTTAATAATGTGGTAGAAAACTGTGTAAGCCCAGTATAAAATTATAACATTGTATGTGATTTGGGGATGAAAATATATGATTTTTGTATCACTTTGAAACCCCAATTCCTCTCTCTCTCTCTCTCTCACACACACACACACACACACCCTTCCACTTGTCTCTATAAGTTGGGACAAAAAAAAATATTTTTTCAACCACTTGGTTTGGGGAAGACGTGGTTTGATTTTTTTTTAAGCTCAAAGGAGAAGAAAGATGTGTCAAACTTCTTGTGGGTGTGGTTTGGACTCTCCACTTTTGGGGAGATATCATGAGGGTTTTTTTTAATCCATTCAGTTGTGTCCGATTCTTGGAGACTGCCTGGACAAATCCCTGCAGTTTTCTTGGCAAGATTTCAGAAGTGGTTGGCCATTGCCTCCTTCCCAGGGCTGAGAGAGAGGGACTGGCCCAAGGACACCCAGCCGGCTTTGTGCCTAAGGCAGGACTAGAACCCACAGCCTCCCAGTTTCTAGCCTGCTGCCTTCACCACTACCCCAGACTGGCTCTCTGTCATGAGGTGCCATATGCTTAAAAGTGCCAAAAGAAATTCTACACAGCAAGAGTCTTTTCACCTTATGCTGACATCCTTCTGACTTTGGTGATATCCTCAGCTGGACTTTCCCACACCTGACAGGGCTAAAACTGGACTGGATTCTTTCCTATTCAAGCTGTGGAAAACCCCAACCCTTGTCTCAGCAGGTTGTGTGAACCAGGCCATAACGTTGAGCTAGAATATGTTATTGGGTGGGGGCATTGCAAAGTATGCAAACACAACCATTGTCTTTCACTAACCCAGACCAGGCTAATGTGGGGTGTGAATCCAGCCTGCGTGAGGATGATGTGTTTGGTCTCACATATCTTCCTTCCTTCCTTCCTTCCTTCCTTCCTTCCTTCCTTCCTTCCTTCCTTCCTTCCTTCCTTCCTTCCTTCCTTCTTTCCTTCCTTCCTTCCTTCCTTCCTTCCTTCTTTGTTTAAATTTATTGGCCATCCAACTCCAGTGCAATTTTTGAAGCAGAGAGGGAAAGTAAAGGTGATTGCCTTTAATTAGCTGGTGAGGGCAGGTTTAGCAATTCTTGAGAAATTCTCTTAGAGTAGCTGATATGGGTGGACTGTGGCAATAGCCATGTATTCCTTTCCAAATATTTAGATAAGCCCAGTCTCAGAAGCTACAAGGGGAGAAGAGACCTCACTTTTTCACCTCTAGATGTTTTGCCCACCTTTTTGTTTTCAGGGCCAGCTTGTTGTAACGCACAAACAGTGTTTCTGAGTTTGATCATGACCTCCAGAGTAATTGACCCTTCTGTTGAGCATTGTGCTAACAGGAGAATTAGATCGACCCGTACGGTGACATTTTGATTCCAAGGCAATTAAGCCAGTGAAAGTTTGCTTCTGAAATATGTGAATCACCAGCACACTTTGTTCATATCAGGGGCTTCTGCTGACACACTAGCAGGCTTTTATGGAATTTCTGCCAGGACAGGCAAGCAGGTTCCATGGAAGCTACAGTGGTACATGTACATGTGATGGGAAATATGAAAAAAATGATTTAATCTTATCCAGCTTTGGGCAGCTTGGCGCTCCACAGATTTGTGGTCTATCTCCCCCTTCCCATTCTCATTTTTGTCCAACTAATCCAACTTATGAGCTAGTATGGTGTAGGGGTTAAGGCATCAGTCTAGAAACTGGGAGACCGGGAGTTCTAGTCCTGCCCTAGGCACAAAGCCAGCTGGGGGACCTTGGGCCAGTCCCTCTCTCTCGGCCCTAGGAAGGAGGCAATGGAAAACCACTTCTCAAACCTTGCCAAGAAAACTGCCGGGACTGGTCCAGGCAGTCACCAGGAGTCAACACTAACTTGAAGGCACACACATACACATACACAGACTAATCCAACTTTTTTTTAAAAAAAAAAGACTATTTATTTATTTATTTATTTATTCATCACATTTGTCACCGCCCATCTCCTCCCAACCAGAGGGACTCAGAATCAAGTCTTCCCTTTTCCTTTGGATCACCAGGGTATGGAATTTCAATTTAAACAAAGAATCTGGAAGGGAAAAAGTGTTATGTGCTTTTTATAAAGAAGGTTCCAATCTGACTCCTTGGAACAGAACTAATCCACTTTTTGGACATTGGATTTCACGGTGTGACTCTATTCTA
Source organism: Candoia aspera (assembly GCF_035149785.1). Lineage (NCBI taxonomy): Eukaryota > Metazoa > Chordata > Lepidosauria > Squamata > Candoiidae > Candoia > Candoia aspera. Next base: position 3,463,916 of record NC_086159.1, on the reverse strand, counting down.
AAGTCTATGTCCATGCATTAAAAAAATGACCTACATTCTCCCAAGATCATCAAATTTTAGGCAGTCTCCCATGATTTCATGCAATCTTGCAAAAGAATGGGACTGCCATATGCTTTTAGTGTTCTTCCATAAGAATGTTTGAATGAGCAGGTTGATATCTTGCAAGGCTTGGCGCTCTCATGAGATTTCATCAGCTTTAAACTTCTATTTTTTAAAAAAGATAATTGAAAAATCGTTTTAATTTTGGAGGACACACCAAATGTCATGGTCTTACATAACTCATTCCTGTCCTAGCTGAAAAACACAAAGGATGGCAAGAATTTCCACCATCAGAAGTGCCATCCAGAGAAAATAGGATAGATGCCTAAATTTTCATTTGTGCTTTCAAATTTCTGACAGACCAGATGAACCGAATGGATTCCAAAATTGTAACATTGTGCTGATTGCTGAATTTCAGTTTCTTTGCCTTTTCTTTGCCTATCTCTCTCTTTTTTTTTTATTGAGCATGGATGCATTGAGGAAATACCATAAATATATGGCCTTGATGTGTTAGAGTGTGATTCACATCGGCCTATGCACACGCATCGATGTAAAACACCCTACAAAATGAATCTTGCAATAATTTAAGAGACAAACTCAGCAAATGTTCTTCTCCCCTGTATTTATCCATTTTTATCAGCATCAGTATTGGGGTCTGTGTGTGTGTGTGTGTGTGTGTGTGTGTGTGTGTGTTTTGTTAAAACAAAATGATTCTTTCTTTTGCCCTCTGCAGAATTGCTTTTCTGCAGTGTTTTATCTTGTATTTATCACAGCAATGCATATCAGGCCAGAGTGAAAGGAAGGAAGGAATTCCTAATCTGGGGAGCATTTGAATGAGATGAAGTGTGGAAGCATCCCTAATTAAAACTGAATGCTTTTAATGTATATCTGAAGTTCTTGTGAATCTTCCTAGTTATTAGGATTAAGCTCTTTTGAATACTAATGAAGTTTCCCTTCTGTGTATCTCTTTCTCCCTCCCCCCCCCCCCTCTGTCTCTATTTTGTTGTAGCGAGACTGCCACCGCGTTATCTGGAATATTACCAAGGTAAGCAAGCTGTTCTGCTAACCCAGATCTGCTCCTTGCCTCCAAAGAGCTGCCTTTCCAACTGAGGCATCCAAGACAGCCTGTCACAGGGGTGGGGGGGGGGGGAAGAGGGAGAGGCCGTTTCTAAAAGAAACAGCCATTAAGAAAAATACGTGTTTTAGAGCGAGAATGTTTGCCGTGTCAGACAGAAGCAGCGGTAGAGGGGGTTCTTTGAACAGTAGATGATTTGCGTGGTTTTTTTTTTGGGTTAATCACTTCATTTTAATTGTTCTGATATTGCTTAAAGAACATCCTAGGTGAATTTCTGCCCAGTTCAGACTTGGGAATCTTCACAGGCAATTTCAGTTTCAGGTGTTCTGCTTGTGGTATAGGGTCTTTCTTTCTTTCTTTCTTTCTTTCTTTCTTTCTTTCTTTTTTCCTTTTTCCTTTTTCTTTCTTTCCTTCTTTCTTTCCTCCTTTCTTTCTTTCCTTTTTTCTTTCCTCCTTTTTCTCTTTCTTTCCTTTCTTTCCTTTCTTTCTTTTCCTTCCTTCCTTCCTTCCTTCGTGGGGGGATGGCTGGCTTGTAACAAGAAGCAGAACTGTACTGAAAGGTTCGTATCCATGTGCCTCTCTTAAAGCAGCGAATACTTTTCCAGCAGATTGGAAGTGGCAGGGTAAATGTGGCGCCAGTGCTTTTAAGTGTGTAAGATAATTTCATTCTCTCTGCTGATTATATCTGGGTTCTTCATTCTTTGGTGCTTCCAAAACAGGCATAACATTTTTGAGCCAGAGGACAGGGAGGCAGAAGAGATGTACTCTTTCTCCAGAAAGACAAAAAAAAAAAAAAAACCCCACCCTCCCTTTTGTAACTTTATGGATGCAGCCACAGACAATGTTTGGTGATACTGGGCTTTGACTCAAGCTGGTAATTTAAGACATGGTGTCATGTGCGCCGTTTCAATGTCTTTGATGCATCGTAACGTTTCGCATGTCATTAATTGGATGCGTGTTGCATTGGTCTAGGGAGGATGGGAACGATTATATTTTGGCTTTGCTTTGGAATGTGTTTGTGTTATCTACTGCGCTCAAGGTTACTTTCCCAGGCTGGCAACTCTGACGATTGCTAGCACCTGTGCCGGGCGGGGCTATTACGAGGGAGGCGGGATACGTTTGAAGCAAGGGTTTAAGTTTGTATTTGGCGCGCTTTTGCTCATTCTCAGCTTTCTCTGTATTTGTCTTTAGTACTCTAATAAATCAGATTTCATTTAGCATCCTCTTGTGAGTCTGAGTATTTGGGGCTAGGGCAATCATTACACATGGGAACAAACCCCAACTGTAGAACTTAGTTATTTGGTGGTCTATGTCCTTCTTTAGTCTTTCCCAACCTGGTCCCTCTAGATATAATTCCATCATCTTATTTTCCTATCACATGTTGGGCAAGAAGGCCCTAAATTGTTTCTACCAAATTCCACATTCTTCTGGGTTTCTGCTGGTCTCTGAATTTTATTCTGTCGACCAATCAAGGAAGAACTTCAGGTGTCTCTTATGGATTTGCACCAGTTAAGCCTGTGGTTGCCTGAAGCACTGTCTTCCTCCTTTCTCTAAATGGCCTGGAACAGCACGCCTGCCATATCTCCTTTTTGTCTTTGCAATTTTCTTGTAAGAAAGGTTAAGCACCGAGGGGAAATGACTTGTTTGAGAAAAGCTGGCACCAATCCAAAGCTTCTGTGAGCAGATGAAGACATGGACTCCATTCACACCTTGCCCCAGACATCATTATTTACCTTTGGCTTAGCATGCTGTATGAACCTTTTCAGGTGTAGTTACTCAATAAACGGGAGAAGCTGCCTCTTTCCTCCAGGTGAGTTGCTGCTCTCTGCAGCTGCAGTGCGAACTTGAAAAAAATATGTCTTTGCTTTAAGAACTTGTAGTTGGGTACAGGCAGTCCTTGCTTAATGACCGTTCGTTTAGTGGCTGTCCGGAGTTACAATTGTGCTGAAATAAAACCAACTTACGACTCTTCCTCGCGTTTACAACTGTCGCAGCATCCCTGCGGTCGCATGATCACCATTTTTGACCTTCCCAGCCAGCTTCCGATAAGCAAAATCAATAGGGAACCGCGTGATTCGCTTAACAGCCACGTGGTTTGCTTAAAAACCACAGTGATTCGCTTAATGACCGCTGCAAAAATTGTTATAAAATCGGGTATAATATATACTAATTATATACTATATTAGTGTATATGTTTGATTGTGAGAGATATACATACACTCCACTTGTACACCTCTTAAGTATATTAAGTGTGTTCAGAGGCCAGAAGGAAAAAGGTATGTTGAAGTCCACAAGGGTACTCCTGCAGTACAGGTTTTATATATATAAAATTTATTTATTCACCACCTGTCTCCCTCAGACAGCGACTCTGGCAGTTTACATAAAATAGCTGTAAAAATAGTTTACATAATATTAGCTGATATGGAAAGAATTCCGTTCAACATGCTACAGCATGCAGAGCAAATATCCTTCCGTTCATTCCTAACTTTATCCTTCCCTTGATGTCAAGCTTGAAATCTTTGCTCGGGAATAAATCTGATCTCCTGACACGACACCCTTTGCTCGGCTTCTTAGACAGCCCAGGCAGGAGGCCCGCAGAGGCAGCCCGGCTAGACCAGAACCGTCCTTGCAGGCCAGAATGAAGCCACCGGCCCCACCGTTGAGTGCTTGGGAAGTATGGAAGAGGACCTTGGTGGAAATGTGCAAGACCTGTTCCCTAGGCAAAAGGGGCGGAAGCATCTTGTAGGTCCGGAACAAGGAGATGACATTCGAAAGCGGGTCAGGCATGAAGCCATTTTAGTGGCCTGCTAGAACCACTGAAAGGGAGCAGAGCTTATAACACAGCTGAGAAGCTGGCACAGAAAAAGAAAATGATCTTAGATAGCTTCAGTGAACATGCCAGAGAAATACAGGCTATGGATCTTACACACTCAGCCCTCCCAAGCATAAAGAATCACACACTTAGACAGATTAGGTTAATAAGTAAAATAATTTCTTACTGACTTTATTCTTTGTTGCTTCTGTTACATCCATCTTGGTGGAAAAGGTGAAGTTCCTTTGTTCTTCTTTTCTTTCTAAGTACTTAGTTTTGCCCTAAACTCTCAGCCCTACAGCTGCCAAGAGCTGCATGGAAGAGAGGGGAATTCCAGGCCCACCACATGGTGCCCAGAATGGAGGAGAGCAGCACACATCCATGCGCTTGCTTCTGGGGGAGAAGAAGGAAGAGAGCGAGAGGGAGTGGGAGTGGCACCAAACAGCTTCCTCAGAGTTGCACTGTGGGACAACTCACTGTACATGTTAATTCACATGCAAATGAGGCGTGCTGGATTTGCCAGAACTTCCGACAAGGCAGACACCTCCCCAACTCACTGGAGTAAACGAAGAGGTCCAGCACAATCAGATTTGCAAGACTGACGTCAGCCTCACTGGGTAGACCAGACCAGGACATCACCGCCACAGGAAAGCTGAAGCTTCTTTTACTGAGATTGGCTACACTAGCAGGAACTTATAAATCTGATTTTGCTTGACCTCCTCTAATACTTTGTATTCTCCTTTCAATTAGGGAGGTGTCTGTCTGAGCCTCTTCCACACAGTATCTCGTTTTTCAGGACTTAAAGAATATGCCTGCATATTGCCATCAAGGTCATCTTCCTTACTCTCTATAATTGCCTGCTCCAGCGCAAAGACATCAGGGACTCTTACATATTCTGAAGGGTTTACTTTCAAGTTCCTCTCCTCTCTCTCTTCTGACAAAATGGGCACTCGGCATATTTTTTGGTGGCCTTGAACAATTGTGGTAGATCATTATGAAACACGAATAGCTGCTGCTGCTGCTTTTCTCTCTCTCTCTCTCTCTCTTTCTTTCTTTCCCTACTTTTTAGGTATTTTATTTCCTGTTAAATTTGCTTCATCCATCTCTTTTCCTTTTATCAATGTGTGTGTGTGTGTGTGTGTGTGTTTATATATATGTTCGTTATATAGACGCATACACACACACACCCACAAAGTAACAATACAATGGAGATCTTAATATTAAGCAATTAGTTCAAGACCGAAACCATTATTATATAGCTCATCCTTTGATGTGAATTGCAGCGGTTCTTGTTTTATGTCATACTTCGGATGAAAAGGCAAACCATCTTATGCCTGTGATATTGATATCCTAAACGGCAGTTCACAGTGATAGCATTTTTACTTTTCTCTCTTTCTCTCTAATGCTTTGAGCTTTCTAAATAATACAGTGTTCATAAGTTTTAAGCATTTTGCAGTACATAAATGTTAACTGCCTTGAAAACTGCACTGAAATACATCAAATTTATAACATTGCAATAAAAAGTGGGGGGGGGGGAATCTGATGGGTTGATAAAACAGTCATCTCTAGCCTGGGAACTGCTGGTTCCACCTTGCCAGCCTCAATGCTTACTGAGGGCTTGGAGAGGGAGCAGAGCCCAAAGTCTCTTTGTGCACCCCCAACACCCTGGGGGAAAGTTTCCCATGTGTGTAAATGTCCACCTGGCTGCACAGCTGCCATCCCTTCTGCTGGCAACGCAACTTTCAACTCAGCTGATAAGCAATACTTGTTTTTCTTAAAATCCCATCCCTGGCATTCGGGGCAAACTCACTGCCCTAAGTGCAGAAGACTTTTCCCCCTGCACAACGTGTGCCCGATCTCTGACCTTTAGGCTGGCAATTTAATACTAGTCCATCAGGGAATGGTTTATTGGCAATGGAGCTGACAAGCAGAAGCCCAGGCGGGTATGAGATTCCACGGCTGCTTGGCTTCCCCAGGCACTGCAACCTAATCTTGATTCTTCTGCCAGCCTGTTTATTTGCTTCTTTCTTTCTTTCTTTTTACATAATGAGTTCCGTCAGCCTGGCAGGTGGCGGGGGGGGGGGGGAGAAAGGGCGTTTGGTGCATATTGCATTGTGAGTTGATATTGTTTAGAACGGCAAGGTGCAGCCAACAGCAACAACCCCACCGTGGCATCCTTGTTGCAATTATAATCTAGTTCAGTGTTTCTCAAGCTTGGCAACTTTAAGATGAGTGGTGTTCAACTCCCAGAATTCCCCAGCCAGCATTCGTGGACCTCAACTGCCAGAATTCCCCAGCCAGCATTGGTGGACTTCAACTGCCAGAATTCCCCAGCCAGCATTGGTGGACTTCAACTCCCAGAATTCCCCAGCCAGCATTGGTGGACTTCAACTGCCAGAATTCCCCAGCCAGCATTGGAGGACTTCAACTGCCAGAATTCCCCAGCCAGCATTGGTGGACCTCAACTGCCAGAATTCCCCAGCCAGCATTGGTGGACTTCAACTGCCAGAATTCCCCAGCCAGCATTGGAGGACTTCAACTCCCAGAATTCCCCAGCCAGCATTGGTGGACTTCAACTGCCAGAATTCCCCAGCCAGCATTGGAGGACTTCAACTGCCAGAATTCCCCAGCCAGCATTGGAGGACTTCAACTGCCAGAATTCCCCAGCCAGCATTGGAGGACTTCAACTCCCAGAATTCCCCAGCCAGCATTGGAGGACTTCAACTCCCAGAATTCCCCAGCCAGCATCGGTGGACTTCAACTCCCACATGGCTGGTTGGGGAATTCTGGCAGTTGAAGTCCACACATTTTAAAATTGCCAAGGTTGAGAAAATCTGATCTGGTTTGTTAACTATTTTAACAAGATCACTGCATCTCTCTTTTTCTACTGCCGCAGAGACACGGAGGTAGAATAAATGCAGCTTTTAACATGGACTTTAGCATCCTCCCAGTTTTGAGAGATATTTTGAATTTATCAATAACACTTTTGTCATTGTCTTTCCTTGCTGTCAATTTTAAACTTTTCTTTCCCAAGACTGCTCTTTGGTAGGTATAATCTTGTGGCATGTAGGAACTGTCTGTCTTCCTCACCCTGTTTTTTAAAAATCTTCCATGCCTTTGGTTCATTTTGTTTCGTTGCTAATCATCTTTGTGCAATTGGAAAGAAGGCCTCTGCGCTGATTGGAGGGTCGAACTGCCAAACAAAAAAATATTTTTTTCTTTTCTTTTCCTCAATTTCTTTCTTGTATCTCTGTATCTTATTTTCTATCTTTATTCTTGTTTCTTTTCTATATTTGACTATACTGAAAAATTATAATCATTAAAAAAGTTGAGGCAGAGCACAAGAATGTCTGCAGGGAGGGTAAAAACAGAAAAAAAAATACTTTTTCTCTTTTCTTTTTGCATCTTTGTACTTTCCCTTCTTTCTCTCTTTTCCTTTCTTTCCTTTTGTTACTTTGTCTTAGTTTTTGTTAGTTTTTATCTTCTTTTTGAAACTTCTAATTATATATATCTACACACACACACACACACACAAACAGTGGTTGCAACCATGTGATGAAAGCCCCACCCATTTGTAGGCGTGTGTGATGTGAATACATGTACAAAAGGGGCAGGCCTTTGTTTGCTTGGTTGTGGCTGACATCTTGACTTTTTTGACACTGCTGTGACTCCCCGGCAAGGCACTTCCTTGCAGGTTATATTCCAGCAAGCAGAGGGAACCGAGAAGAAGGATTGGGGTGGTGTGGGTGGAAGAACCCGTCTGCAAGAGGCTTAGAAGCATCTTCAAAGCATGAAACACTTCCTTCTTGTTGGATGGATTGCTCTCATCCACCAGATTGTTTCCTTTGTGGTGCAGAGCAGAGGGAGGATCACCTGGTGTCCCACTTTCCATCTCTGTTCTGCTCTGTTCTTTTATGTCCATAAAACGGTTAAAGCTGGAATAACCAAGACAGAGATAATGTAGTTTCTGGCCTGTTGTTCATGTATCTCTCCTGGCTGTTGCCTGCTTTTTGCCAGTTAAATGTTTTGATGTTTATTGATGTTTAATAAATAAACCTTAAGCTATATTTATGCCGCTGAACTGAGTGATGGGTGAGCTTGCTCTGACGTGGATTGAGGTTCCGATTGGGAATTTGCTGGGTGCAAACTAAACGGTAAATCAAATAATGTTGGAAAATTATAACACTCCTGTCCAGAAGACAGCATTAAAGAATATTGTTAGTGCCAGGGCAGGCTAGTACAGGTAGTCCTCACTTAACAACCATTCATTTAGTGGTGGTTCAGACTTATGGTGGTACTGAAAAAAACCGAATTATGGCTGGTCCTCACACAACCATCGCAGCGTCCCCGCGGTCACGTGATCACAGTTTGGGTGCTTGGCAACTGGTTTGCATTTATGACTATCACAGCATCCCATGGTCATGCAGTCAGCATTTTTGACCTTCCCAGCCAGCTTCTGGCAAGCAAAATCAATGGGGAACTGCATGATTCGCTTAACAACCACGTGGTTTGCTTAGTGCCCACTGTGATTTGCTTAATGGCCACTGTAACAAAGGTCATAAAATCAGGTTGGCTTTGCTTAACGACCGCTTTCCTTAGCACCCAAAATGCTGGTCCTAATTGTGGTCATTATGTGAGGACTACCTGAATTGATAGGAGATGGACACATCTGTAGAAGCAAATGAACTTGTTAAGAATTGTGTTTAAATTATTGAATAAGTGAAGTTGTTCCTTTATTTCTATGTTAAGCAAGGGTCTGCACTACCATATGTCATCCCATGTGCCAAACCACTGATGTTCACTCAGAGCAGTGTTTCTGAACCTCAGCAACTTTAAGATGTGTGGACTTCAACTCCCAGAATTCCCCAGCCAGCCACTCCTACAATGCCCCACGCATGGTCCACACACCTTAAAGTTGCTGAGGTTCAGAAACACTGCCTAACAGCCTTAAGAAGGCCTTCTAGCCTTCTAAGCTAGAAAAGGGGTTTAGTGTGGGCAGCAAAATGAAAAACTAATAAAGGAGCACCTGATGTTATTGTGTCTAGTTGCCAGTGAATCATCCCAGTAGCAGGACTCCTTTGCAATGCATTTTTTAATTTGTTAACGTTGCAAAGGTATGCTTCTATTCAAAATCGTTGCAATGTTTTGGCAGAGAAACAGCTGTATTTCTCCGACATCGTTTCATCAGCATTTCGTAGCATATTGGTTAAGCCACTTCATTGTGTGATGCAACTTTGAAGCTCTCTAGATGATTCTTCTTAATTACACTGGCTATTGTTAATCTAATTTGGGATGACAATTAGCTGGCAGTGGATATATTAAAAATAAACATTCCTGTTTGCTTCAGAAATCAATTAGGGCTGCAATAGTAAAGCTTTGATTTTTAAAACAAGGTATCTTCAGCAGTTTCCTCAATACTTTCTCCTTCCACTAATAACTGCTATTTAAAATTAAGATCTAGAAAAACAACCCTAGGAAAAAAAAACAGGCTTATACAAGTGGTAAAATGAGAAATAATAAACATCCAAGATTAATAGGTATTTTTCAGATTTGTACCTCTTGGAAATGTGCAGTGAGTCTTAAGAAACCTTTCTGACAAGCCTTGTCATTTCACTGATTAAAGAGGAGCATGATCTCTTGTGTTTTGAGGTTTTTTTCCCCTGACTGATTGATCATTAACTTTACATTTACATTTAAAAAGATTTAGTAGTGACTTCCTAATTTATTAAAAGCTCATTACTGCTGGATTTCTCCCACCTCAAAATAATTAAAGGTTGAGAAAATTGGGACTTTCAAGAGAGAATACTGGATGGAGGAGCAGTCTGGTAGGACACACAGATGGTCTTCAAGTGTTTATAGAAAAAGAAGGGTCAACATTTGTCCTCCATAATGATATTCTATATTTATCGTATGTTCTCAGACTGCAGTCATAAATGGCTATAAACCATTTAAAAACTTAAAAAAAACATGTTTAGCTTTTCTCCATATAGTTAGGAATGGTTGACCAAACAATTGTGCTTTCTCTTCTGTTGTCCTAGGCCAGAATTTCTCAACCTTTTGACCCTGGAGGAACCCTTGAAATATTTTTCAGGCCTCGGGGAACCCCTGCACATTCAGGCTCAAAGAGAGGCCAGAAGTTACAAAATTATTATATTTGTTTCATGGGTAGGCCTGTTGTTGTTTATTCAGTCACTTCCGACTCTTTGTGACTCCATGGACCAGCTGTCCTAACAGCCAGGAACCACGCTGAGACAAGGAACAGGTCTCTAGTGTTTTATTGCTGCTACATAACAGGAAAATCCTAACAAACTGAAGAAGCGTGGGAAAAAACCAGACATATAAACCCCAAAGGTTAAGGCGGGCCCGATCTGTGTCTCTTGGAATGGCTACCTAATTCCTCAGTGCTACGCATGGGACGCGGTGGCGCTGCGGGTTAAACCGCTGAGCTGCCGATCGGAAGGTCGGCGGTTCGAAACCGCGCGGCGGGGTGAGCTCCCGTTGCTCGTCCCAGCTCCTGCACACCAAGCAGTTCGAAAACATGCAAATGTGAGTAGATCAATAGGTACCGCTTCGGCGGGAAGGTAACGGCGTTCCGTGAGTCATGCCGGCCACATGACCACGGACGGGTCCTTAGGGACAACGCCGGCTCCAAGGCTTAGAAACGGAGATGAGCACCGCCCCCTAGAGTCGGACACAACTGGACTTTACGTCAAGGGAAACCTTTACCTTTACCTTTACGCATGCGCTTTACAGCCTGGATGGGAGCCCCCTGCTCGCCATCCTTACTCATGACACCAGACCACGCCAGAGCTTCCTGTCGGTCGTCAACACCCCCAGCTCCCCCAGGGACGAGTCCGTCACCTCTAGAATATCATCCATCCACCTTGCCCTTGGTCGGCCCCTCTTCCTTCTGCCTTCCACTCTCCCGAGCATCAGCATCTTCTCCAGGGTGTCCTGTCTTCTCATTATGTGGCCAAAGTATTTCAGTTTTGCCTTTAATATCATTCCCTCAAGTGAGCAGTCTGGCTTTTTTTCCTGGAGCATGGACTGATTTGATCTTCTTGCAGTCCAAGGTACTCTCAGAATTTTCCCCCAACACCACAGTTCAAAAGCATCGATCTTCCTTCTCTCAGCCTTCCTTATGGTCCAGCTCTCGCAGCCATATGTTACTACGGGGAACACCATTGCTTTAACTATGCGGGCCTTTGTTGTCAGTGTGATGTCTCTGCTCTTAACTATTTTATCGAGATTGGTCATTGCTCTTCTCCCAAGGATTAAGCGTCTTCTGATTTCCTGACTGCAGTCAGCATCTGCAGTAATCTTTGCACCTAGAAATACAGTCTTTCACTGCCTCTATGTTTCACTGCCTCTACAGGGTAGGCCTGTAGATATGCATTAACAGTGTTCTTAAACTAAAAGTAAAGAATGAAATTTACCTCTTTAATGTGAAGTTGCCGGAATTTGAAATACTTTTTAAAATAAATCATGATCTTTCAGGTAACCCCTAGTGACTTCTCGCGGAATTCTAGCATTCCACGGAAACCTGGTTGAGAAACCCAGTCCTAGACTAAGCACCAGAATTATGTTTCTGATAAAGACTGTGTCTAAGACGTCTGTGATCAACATATGATTTTGCATGGTGTTGTGGGTGTCAAAGAATTAAAGTGAATTAAAAGAATTGTGAATGAATGAATGAATGAATGAATGAATGAATGAATATTTGTAAAATATAAATACATATATCCTGCCCATTTCTTTTGACTATATTTTTAACAATAACATTTAAATTAAAAACAAAATTTTAGAGGAAGTGAAGCTGGCACGCCTTGGTTATCTTGTAAGATTTGAAACATTTTTAATCTTAATATTTACCGTGGAAATGAATTGGTATTAACATAAAGTAAAATAAAAAGGTTGATAGTCAATGCTTGTCATTTAGAGATCTCATAGGCACGTAACCCCAATGTGTAGTTTTAGTAGGTGGCATCACTTATTTGGGTACATCCATGGGGGAGGGAGGGGTCAAAGAAGTCAACATGGCAGTTTCAACTGTAGTTGCAACTGCATTTTTACTTTCTCGACCCTCCCCGCGGATGCCCCTGTACTTGTTTGTTTGTTTGTTTATTCATTTATCACATTTCTTCACCCCCCATCTCAAATGACTCTGGGTTGTCTCTGTTCATAATTTTTCTGAAGTCTTGCCAAGAAAACTGCAGGGACTGGTCCAGGCAGTCTCCAGGAATCAACAATGACTCAAAAGCATGCACGCATGCACACAGATAAGGCAACCCACTTCTGTAGCATGGCCAAGAAAAGTGCAAAGAAGCCACCATTAGAAATGAAGCATAACTCAAAGCTGGCTTTAAATTTTTAAAATGGTTGGGATCTTAACAGATAAAGACAATGACAGATAGGTATATCCATACATATCTTTTGATGAACAGCGGGTAAAGATGTTATGTGTGTGAATAAATAGATGTCATGGCATTTTGGCTAAGATCAAATGTGTAATAGATAGTCTTCACTCTGGTTAAGGTTCCAAGCGTGCACTGCAATCATAATTTAGTTTATTGAACTAAGCCCTGCTGTCCGAAAACATTTAAAAGGAGACATCATCAAAATAACCTAAAAAACCTACCAGCAGTGTGAGGCTGTGCAGAAGTTATCAACCACCATGCGTGCAAAACAGTGAATAACTAAGTGTTTTGCCAAGCTTAACTTTTAACAACTACAAATTTACCCCCAAACACAGTTTGTTAGCCTACTTCATAGCAGGGCTAGATCCTGAAAGTAAGTATAAGCTTGAGCCTCAGATAAATTTTTAAAAAATAGCTCACTTCATCTTGGGCTTAATCCAAAGCAGTCAGCTTCATCATATCCCTAGCCTGAAGCAAGATTTGGGAAGCTAAAGCATTCGATCTCATGGATGAATTTGATTCATGATGATTGATTATGTGCTTCAAGTCATGTTTGACTCCTGGCAACCACATAGATAGGGAAATCCTCAAATTGCATTTTTATTGGATTTTTTTGCAAGGGGAATCTTTCCAAATTTAGATAAACCTATTGTTTGGTGGACAGTCTATGCAGATTGCAGGCAGCATAGAAGAGTCCCTTGCTAAGAGTTAAGGGACTGAAATAGATAATATTTGCAGAGGACTGAGCTTCCTCTTCCTCCAAGTGTTGTGATTTTGTAGGGTTAACAAATCTGGGTGCAAAAACCTTAGTGACACTGAGATGTCAACAAAGACACAGACATCCAGACTGGTGCAGTGTTGGATGCCAGATTCAAAGTGGTCCTCATATGGGTGACGTTGGGCCACTGATTCCTTCTCAGACCAAGAACAAGTGTGATTCAGGGGTGAAGGTGCTAGGCCAGGGCTGGGAAGACCCAGGCTCATGTCCACCCTTAGCCGCAGACTCTCTCTGGGTAACTATGGGCCAGTTATTCTCTCTCAGCCCATGAGAGCCCTTATTCATAAGATGGTTGTTGTGGGGAGAAATGGGGCGAGGAAGTGTTATGCATGCTTGGGCTCCTGAATGGAAAGTGGGGTATGAATCTAAGAAACAGCAGAAAAATGTACCACTTTTGCTTTCATCTCGTGGTCATCTGCAGTTTTGCAGCCCAGATCAGGTAATCTTAGATTAGGGGGTTCTTTGCTTCCCCGCTCCTATAAATTGTTTATTGTGATTAAAAGGTGGCCTGCCTACAAGGAGTGCTCCTTACTGCTTGCCTAAGGAAATGATGTTATTTTATTTTATTTATTTATTATTCACATTTCTATCATTTATGATTATAAACAGAACATCTCCAAAACATTTGACCGTATTGCCTGAAAGACTTCTTCCTTGGTCCTTAGAAAAAAATGAACTAATTCAAATATTGACGTATCACCTATTGCTGCAATTAAGTGTATTCTGTTTCCAGTGTCAGATGATCATTCTTTTAGCCAAATCTTGTGTCCCCAAACCCCACCATTCTTGATGTCTTAATAGATTTCAAATGCTATGGGCATAGCCCAAAAGAACTTCTGTCTTATTAATGCATAGGGATTGTTCCAGAGCCATATTAACAGTCCTGGTGATTTTCTCCAGAAATGTAGCAATATTAGGACTAGTTCAAACCATGTGAGTTGATATTCCGATTCCTGAACTGCAAAGCCAACCTTTATTAAACATTCTCTGACATGTGTAATAAAAGTGCAGCAGTTTCTTTTGTTTTATCAGCCTCATTTAGTTAATTTCACATTTTGAGAAGCAACCATCCACGGGTTTATTTGAACAAGAAACTGAAGCTCCCATTCTTGCAGAAGCTGAATAACTCAATAACTAATATTGGTTTATCATCCTCTTGCCCAAAACAAAAATGACTGGTGACTGCCTTAGGAACCACAGTTAATTCTCTGATAACCCTGCAATCGCTGAGTAACTTCAGAAGCATCAAGAACACCTGGACCAAATAGACCATATAACAAATGCTTGAGTTCAATGAATTGCCAGGCAACAGTTTGAAGCAATCAAACTTAAAACAAAAAAATCTGGAAACATTTAAAAAATTTTTTCCTCAGAACTGAGTTTGTTCAGAATAATACAATGAGAGGCCCAATTTATCCCAAAAATACAGTTCACCAGATTTTTAAAATCTTTTCAGAATTTCTAATTCATATAGGATTATAAAACCAAATTAAAAGGAAAGGAGAAAGGAAGGAAGGATTGTTTGGTATATGCTTCAGCATAAATCTAACCAAGGAGATAACATACATTAATAACAGTCATGACTTAAGGGTTGAGTAAACACCAATTCAAAATATAAAATTTGGGGGAAACTAAAAGTTTAGTCAAAACCCACTGGAAAAACTTCCAAGAAACCACTTCAAAGACTTTCTCAGCCTCCAGAAAGGTAACAACTGTTGAGTCCTATTTTGACTTAGACCAGAATATTAATCAAAGATTTGATTTTGTCAGAAACTCAATGCCCCTATATAAGGCCATTCTAAGCCAGGGTATAAGTGGTCTACAGAACAATCTGCAATCTCTCTGATTATTATTGGTCAAAACCAGTACTTTCCCATATTAGGACCTCCATAAAAAGAAGCAATAGGTCTATTGGGGGGTTTGTCTGAAATTTCGGTCACACACAGGGTAATTTGAAAGGAAGAGTCCACAACGGTTATTTTTTCCAGAAGCATCTCCACAGACTGAACAGTCAATTAAAGATGTGTGCACACTTCCAACAGTCATCCAGTGGAGATGTTCTTTTCTTAGCCAATTCCAGTCTATTAGTGCAGTGTTACCAGTGCCTGTTATTCTTTTCATCTCTCTCCCATCCCCTGGAAAATAGCCATCACATCCCTCTATGGCTCCAAAATTATGGCCTTGGTTGGTAAAACTTTCTTGGGCCCCATCCAAATAACAAACCAATTGCCTCTAATAATCGAAACACAAATAATCACCTGCTTCCAATCCCAATAGTAGCCATTGGAATATTTATTTTATTTATCAGATTGATCACTGCCCATCTCCTCCTAGGGGAGGGACTCTGGGCAGTTTACAACAAAATCATAGAAACAATAAATATATAATAAAACTCCAGGATAAAAGTACACTATAAAACAATTTCACATACGTACTAAATATAAATGAAGTCCAGATGGTTGTAATCTCATTCAGTCCTTGCGTCGGAGGGGCCCTTCAAGACACTAGCCAACCCCAAGTATGATTATTCTCCTCCCCGCCCCAAGCCCGGTGGCAGAGCCAGGTCTTCAAATTCCTCCTGAGAGAATATTTCACCTGAATATGGTGAAATATTCTAGGGAAAATACCAATTTCTGTCTGACTACAGTGCAGTCTTAACCCAAAGTCTCATTTTAAGATGTTTGTTTCAGAAGGGAGTTTCTATCAAGAGACTGGAATGAGGTATAAATAATTCATGACAAGGAGACCTCCATATTTTAAGTTGCTTTTTCTCCCATCAGCCCCTCACCTGAACAGTGAGAGAGAAAAGGTGGTGGGCCATTATATATTTGCTTCTCCCACAAACCAGCCTGTTTCCTCAAGTTCAATATGAGTGTCCAATTCTTAGGGAGCTCAGGGGTGACATCCTTCTTTATCGCAGGAGTGGACAACCTGTGACACCAGCTCTCTGTAACCATGATTGATGAAAACTGACCACATCGTTTCTTACAGTGTTGAGGCTATGAGGACATCAAAACTATAGAGTGAGCTTTAAACAGGTATCACCGTTAAAGGATAAACAATGAAACCTGCAAAACTCTCCCACCAAGTCTGATTTATGTTGCCTCCCACCCACTCTGGCCCCAAACTCCACTCCAGATGTTAAGTGGGGCCCCTGGCCAGCAAAAGTTGGCAATAACTTGTTGCCTAAAAAGGCACTTATGTGCCAAAGCATGCTTGAAGCTCAGAAAAAGGGGAAAAAATGGAGGGGGAGGAAACTGGCACGTTGGAAGAAAAGTGCTAGCTTCCAGCATTGTCCTAATTTCAAAACTCAGTCTATATAGATTTCAACGCTATATATAAATTTGGGCTTTGTAGTCCCATGTTTGGAAGAGTGCTTATCTCATCAGAAAATAGAAATAAGTAAGTTGGGCTTCATAGCTGGTAGGGAGGAGGGTGGGAGGAGGAAAACTATTCTGCATTTTTGTCTTTTGCCACATGGATATTTTGAGGTTGACCACATCCATCATGGTGATCTTCTTGGGGGGTGGCAAGCCAGCCTCTCCATTTTGTGAGGCACCATTTTGTGAGGGTACCCACCATGTACTTTCCAAATCTGAAATAGACACATTTCTTGCCACTTTCCAGTGTGGCATGTAGGTCAAACCACGTGCCAACATGTATATAAAAAGACATCTGTTAGTTTAAATGCAGATGTTAGAACAGAGTATGTGTAAAAAAAAAAATGGAGGAAAATAGATCGAAAGTACAGGTAGCCCTCACTAAACAACCACAATTGGGACTTTGATTTTGGTTGCTAAGTGAAGCGGCCATTATGTGAATCTGACCCAATTTTATGACCTTTTTGTGGCAGTTGTTAAGCAAATCACAGTGGGTGTTAAGTGAACCACGTGGTCATTAAGTGAATAACACAGTTCCCCATTGATTTTACTTGCCAGAAAGGCAGCCAGGAAGGCCGAAAATGGCAATCACATGACCACGGGTCATAAATGTGAACAGGTTGCCAAGTGCCCAAATTGTGATCATGTGACCATGAGGACACTGCAATGGCTGTAAGTGTGAGAACCGGTCATAAGTCTGTTTTTCCCCAGCACCATCATAAGTCCAAATTGTCACTAAACAAATGGTTGTTAAGCGAGGACTACCTGTAATGCGTTGTCTGCTATCCATCGCCTTGGGAGTAGTCTCTCCCCCTGTTCAAAAAATGGAGGATTATCAAAACATAGCAAGCTCTGATCAGAGCCTTGACTTCTCCAATGTTATTTTGTAATCTTTTCCCCATTCTTGAGATGAAGTAACTACTGAACTGCAATGGTTGGCTCCCCCCAAAATGTTTTTTTTCCCTTTGCCTTTTCTCTAGACTTTGCAAAAGAGGAGCAGGTGAGAAGGGGTGAGCTAAGGTTGTATTTATTAGGAGAAAAGCACATAAAGCACACTTTTTCCCCTGCAGACCTTGAAAAACATTTGCAAACGAGGGCCAACAAGGTTTTGGACCAATATAAGGCAGAAAATGGAAAACTGAATGAAGCTGATGCTTAGACTGAATTCTTACCATCGCTTTAGTACCTGAGGTTTAGTACCTGAGGTTTGTTTTCAATGCATATTCTTCCTGGCCTTGTAAATAGTGTAGAAATGAGGAAGGAGAAATAAATATTTCACATTTTAATTCTTTATCCATCTGTACAATGGTGCCTGCTGGTTTTGGGCCAGCTTTTCACCATTCAGACCAATCAATCTTTTCCTGTTCATACCAAGACATCAAAGAAAGTACCTCTGTGTAGCAGATCCTTAGAACGTTGTTAAGATGTTCGCTGCCTGACCTACTTGGAGCTCTCAAATTCCTCTAGTAGATGACATAATTAAATTTTAAATGGAACATGATAAAGAAATTATACTGGTGATCTCCAGAGATTTGTATACCCTACTTGGTTCTTTGTGAGAGTGTAACAAAGGCATAGTTTAAAATTTCATACCCATCTGGCCTATTTTCCCCCCATTCCTTGCATTTTCTGTGCCCGATGCTTTTCTCTTCTGAATCTTTTGTAGCTGTTCTCAACCGTCTGCACGAAAGCAAACAAATGGGCTGAAATAAAATGGTTACAGCAGTAATGTAGTAAAACTCAATGTAGGCTTGTTTATTGGTTACACTCATCAGGCATACCAAAATGTCTGGCATTAAAACAAGAATGAGTGTTTACCACCAAAGAAAGGGCATCACATTGGAATCGAAAAGGAAGCATTTGGAGAACTGGGGCTTTTTTAATAGTGCAATATGGTTTTTGTGTGCTTTCCTGAAACCAGATGGAGATTCTAGCTTTTGAGTGCGTTGCACGCACTCAGAACTAACATCTGCCCATAGTGATACGGTCATAAAATTGATGAGCTTTTATTGACTCCAACTGCAGTGAGAAGGACCGAACGCTGGAGCTAAGACAGAGAGAGGCTAGGGACTGGCAGCTCAGCTTTGCCACGGAATACTTTGGAAGGCATCTTCTTCGCTTTGTGAACACAAAGCTAGCACCTTCTGCAAAGCAGCCTGGGTCAACCTCAACAAAGTGCTTTGTGCTGCACAGGTGATGGAATCGACTTCTTCAAGGGGTTTGGCCTTGCGTGTTGCCACTTCTTCTAAATCCCTTCTACTGCTTAGCCGGCACAGGACCTTCAGAGAAGACTCCACAGTGCTGGAAGAGCCTGGGGAGAAGATAAGCAGAGGAGAGGAGCAAAGGGACACATCTGCTCGACTTCCGATTTTAGAAAGGAGCAGGGGTGTCCAGAGGCTGGGCCAAAAAATTCAAAATGGTGGCCGCCACGGTGCAGTTAAAGTTCTGCCTGTTTTTTAAGTGCACCGCACATGAAAACCAGGCAGAACTCGGGTTAGACTGTCACAGCCACCATCTGGACATTTTTCACCTTGCCCTGCAGAAGCTCCTTTGCCCAGCATGGGTGAGTGGGTGCTGCGCTCAAATCCTCAAAGCAAAGCACCCCCTTGTTTTGCACAGCCCTACTAAATAAAGCCTGCTAAACGGCAGGCTAGAGAGCAGCGTTTCTCAACCTTGGCAACTTTAAGGCATGTGGACTAATGGGTGGCTGGGGAATTCTGGGAGTTGAAGTCCACACGGCTTAAAGTTGCCAAAGTCGAGAAACACTGCTAGAGAGAGAGAAAGTGATTTCTCTCTCTCTCACGCACACACACACACTTATTTTAATGTAGAACTAAGGTGGGTGGCTATTGGACCAAATGCAGGTGCTTAAAAAGGAAGCGCTTTTGAGCTGCCTGTCCCTGGTGCGGAAAGCATCAAAATCTTTTCTTCTGCAAAGAGGATTAACTCTTTTCCTCATATAAGAATAATTTTGATTATGAGTAATTTAGCAGTTATTTGTTTGGAGACTCTGCTGTTCTTAATCTGTCTCTCTCCCCTTTCCTGGTCTCCTTTCAGTATTCGAGATGGGATGCTTCTTGAGTAGCGATAGATGACATGCTTTGTTCTTTCCTGTTTCTGTATTAAACTGTTCAAGAATGAGGTGGTGGATTGAAAAAAACATCTGCATGAAAAAGTATTGCATGCTATGTTCATCTTAATGTAAAATACATATTATTTTATTTATTTTATTATTGCCACTCTAGTTGAGTTCATCCACCTTGCTGGTCATCCTCATCTTCCCTTTCCTTCTACTTTCCCCAGCATTATAGACTTCTGTTTTGGGGGAAGAAGCCCATTAAAATGCGCTTGTAAAGAAGGGTCCTTACCCCCAATGCATGCATTCAAGTCAGCTGTGATGGAATGTGTCTCTGAAGAGAGAGATGATGTGATGGACTTCAGTAACGCTGCTGGGTCTCAGGAAAGAGGGAGCACATTCCAAGGAGGGGAGCGAGATAAGAGAAAACTCAGTCCAGAAATGGAACATGGGAAGACTTTGAGGTTCAGAATAGCCCCATCCTAGAGCCTTCCCAGGTTATTTCCCCTCAGGTGAGGTAGAGTAGCTTTCGTCTGGCAAGATTCGGTCTACACGGCATTAGCAAATAAAGAGCTGAAGCTTGGCTGGGTTGATTCTTCATCGTTCTTGGGCTGGGCCTGACAGCATGGACAATTATTACTGTAACATCAGGGTGTGAATTTAATAAATTACTGAGGTAGTTGTCTAAAAGTTCCCAGAGGTTGTTAATGTCAAGAGAGGGGAAGAAAATATTAATAAGCAAAATACTGCAAGGCCTAAATTTGAGAAGGGCTAAGGTCATGCTAGCACATGGCTCTAGCATAATCATGGGGGGGGGTTGAATTTAGTGGGAACCATTGCACTTATCCCTCCTGAAACCTTCTCCCATTTGATGCGGTCAGTAATGCTGTAAGGGTTAGGGATCATATGCAGGTATAAATAGATTGTCCATAGCTCAGGTCTCTTGGAAAAGGAGAGTGTCAAAAGTGGTAATGTAATCCAGGAAGGAGGCATCCAAGTTCTTCACTTTCCAGCCAATGATATACCAAGAGAGGATGGAGAGGATGATTCAGGATCAGGGACTTCAACTGATGACCTGACTCTCAGGCAGATAGAACTAGCCAAATGAAGGGAAGATCGGCTGTGTCACCAGCTGAGCAATCGGAGAAAAGTGCCATCCCTAATGGTTGATTTATTTTGGCCTATAGAATCTTTAATTAATTAAGAGGAAGCCGTGGGTTGCTTTGGACCAAATTAGGCCTGGGAAGGGACTAAGTCTTTATTTTTATCAATGAATTGATAGACGAATTCATCTGATATCAAAATCAGATTTTATTAATTTTGGAGAACCCATGGAGCTATAGAATTCTAGGCACTCTGGAAAGAGCCTTCCTTTAGGGAAAAGAGGGCTTTCCCATCATCCTTAGCATTCACCCATTCACCACTTGCATTCTGAAGCTCAATTTATAATCTTTAGCAATATAAGGGGGAAGGGAAAAAGCTGCCCATTAGAATTTAAAACATCTGGAGATGCCTAACTTTATTCTTACTGTTCATTGTTCAGCTTTCAGAAGTCTCCAGGCACAGCGCCGCTAATTTTAGTAAGCTGTATAATTATCCTATCAAATTACCTGGCATTCAAATTGGCAGCCATTTTAACCACCTGCCGATGACTATTAGAATTCCTTTACAAACACTAATGAATTTAGCCTCATGCCATCTCAGTTAAGGCAGAAAGTTTGGTTCTTATTTTGCAGCTGGGGGTTCAAAAAGCATATGTATGTAATGACTGTGGGTGTGCACACACATGTGTGTAAGAAAGGGCTTGTATGGAATGTGTAAATGATCATACTTCTAAAAAGTTAAATGGAAATTCTGTGAAACAATACAGCAGGGTTAAAGAGTGGAAGAATGGCTTGGAAGCACTTTCAAAAAGTTCCTAATTTATGCACATGCAAAGTCAGAATTAATTTTAGATTACATTAAAAGGAGTGTACCGGAGAAATATATGCACAGGATGTTTATCAAATTTGTAATTAACACATAGCTAGGCGAGATAGCCAAGACAATGGAGGACAGAATCCAAATTCAAAACAATCTTAATAGAGTACAATATTGGTGTAAAACCACCAAGATAAACTTCTGGTGATTTTGTGGATATATCCATATAGCCTAAGCAAGAACAGCATGGAATTGTTTGTTTGTTTGTTTGTTTATTAATCAAATTTATCACCACCCATCTCCCACAAGGGACTCTGGGCAGTTTACAGTAAAACATAAATAAGAGCAATATAAAACTATAAAATACTATGATACATAATAAAATAAATATAATAAGAACCTGGGGGAATCCAAGACTAGAGTTAAAATTGCTAGAAGAAACATTAACAATCTCAGATATGCAGATGATACCACGTTGATGGCTGAAAGAGAAGAGGAACTGAGGAGCCTTATGATGAAGGTGAAAGAAGAAAGTGCAAAAGCTGGTTTGCAGCTAAACCTCAAAAAAACCAAGATTATGGCAACCAGCTTGATGGATAACTGGCAAATAGAGGGAGAAAATGTAGAAGCAGTGAAAGACTTTGTATTTCTAAGTGCGAAGATTACTGCAGATGCTGACTGCAGTCAGGAAATCAGAAGACGCTTAATCCTTGGGAGAAGAGCAATGACAAATCTCGATAAAATAGTTAAGAGCAGAGACATCACACTGACAACAAAGGTCCACATAATTAAAGCAATGGTGTTCCCCGTAGTAACACATGGCTGTGAGAGCTGGACCATAAGGAAGGCTGAGCGAAGGAAGATCGATGCTTTCGAACTGTGGTGTTGGAGGAAAATCCTGAGAGTGCCTCAGACTGCAGGAAGATCAAACGGGTCCATCCTCCAGGAAATAAAGCCAGACTGCTCACTTGAGGGAATGATATTAAAGGCCAAACTGAAGTACTTTGGCCACATAATGAGAAGACAGGACAGCCTGGAGAAGAAGATGATGCTAGGGAGAGTGGAGGGCAAAAGGAAGAGGGGCTGACCAAGGGCAAGGTGGATGGATGATATTCTCGAGGTGACGGACTCGTCCCTGGGGGAGCTGGGGGTGTTAACGACTGACAGGAAGCTCTGGCGTGGGCTGGTCCATGAAGTCACGAAGAGTCAGAAGTGACTGAACGAATAAACAACAACAATAAGAACCCAATGGCTAAAAGTTTTCTGTGATTTGCGAGCAGAGCAGGGTCCTTCTAAGAGACTAGCCATCCCCGGGAATGACTCCTGTCCCTCCCTCCCCAGGCATGATGAGAGAACCGGGTCTTTTGTTGTCTTCTGTGGGTTTTTTTCCCCTCAACTTCCCAATCTAGCCTTCAACTTTGAGATTTCTGGTAGGATCCCATCCCAGTAATAAGCAGACATAACCTTGCTTAGATTCCGTGCCCAGACAAGGTTAGCCAGGTTCTACAACCTGCTGAGTTAAGGAT
The DNA here is from genome assembly GCF_035149785.1 of Candoia aspera. NCBI lineage: Eukaryota > Metazoa > Chordata > Lepidosauria > Squamata > Candoiidae > Candoia > Candoia aspera. Next base: position 3,440,893 of record NC_086159.1, on the reverse strand, counting down.
GGGAAAGATTGTTAGTCCTGTTCTCACCCTTAATTTCACAGCAATGCCCCCTCCCAAATCATGCTGAAAGGGGCCTTTAAAAATGGTCATTTGGAAATAATAATAATAATAATAATAATACATAATTTTGAAAAAGGAAAAGCATCATACCACCATAATTTAGCCCTTTGGCTTCATGAATCCTATTCATGAAATGATCTCAGATTATTGAGGTGAGGAGGCTACGTGGCTGCACAGGCTGCTCACTCATAGTACATTGAATTTCATTTTGGAAATCTGTATTTAGGTACAAAATCTGAAAATCACAACAATAAGATTGGGGAGCCTGGTTTGGGAGTAAAGTATGTGAAAAAGACCTACTGTACAGTAGGTGACTTGGTGCTTCGCATGTGGAATATTCCCATAAATGTGGCATGGAAACTGAAACTTATGTGGTCTTAGGTTGCATGAAAAGAAGCATAGTTACCAAAGTTACAGGAGGTAATACTTCTGCTATATTCTGCATTTGGATTTTAGTGTCCAGTTATGCTGCCATTTAAGGGCAACACTGTGAAACTGGAACATATTCAGAAAAGAGGCTGAGATGGTGAAAGGGAAGGAAAATAAATCCCAAAAAGGAATGGTTAAAAGACCTGTGTATATGTTTAGTAGGACTATCTTAATGTTCAGTTCTAGGATTCAGTTTTAGGGCAGTTAAATCACCCCATCAGATAGTCTCTGAATTGTCAGATCAATGTGATGGTTCCAATCAGATATTCTTTATCAGTCTGACAATTTGATGAGTGTTTGCACTTATGCAATTGTGCTTTTTTTCTGAATTGAATCGACTGTTCAAACTGATGAAAACCTACTTGGCTCATCAAATTTGACTGACAACTCAAATCAGATTGCAGATGATTCACACATACCTAATGTTTAGGCTGGAGAAGTGAGGAGCAGGATGTGGCATGTCTGTAAGCATCTGATGGGCCATGCAGAAGAGGACCTGAGTTATTCCTTCTGGCACCAGAAGAGAAGACTAGGACCAATCTGTCAACATTTGCCAAGAAGCAAATGTTGACCAAACATTGGAGAATCTTCCTATTGATGCAAACAGATTGGTGTCCATCCCTGAGAGGAAGTGGACTTTTAAAGAAGACGATTAAACAGAATTTGAGAGTGTTGAAGTTGCATGCTGCAGCTGGAGATCCTGCAACAAGCAGAAACTGGAGCCACTGAGCCAAACTCCCTTCCAGCTGCCTGGATTCTAGAATTCTCTACAAAAGGCTAGAAATCTCTTAGCCCTTCTTGGTATCATTTTGGAGAATGATTTTTAAAATGACTCCAAAATCAAGGTTCTCAAGAGGAGGAGGAGGAGGAGGAGGAGGAGGAGGAGACCATATCAGCCAGGCAGATCTGGATGTAATCCTTCCTTCACAAATTATCTTGTTGATGATATATAAAGAATATCGAAGAGGCCAACTTTTTTCATTGCTAACTTAACATTACTAACCTATCTCCTTTCTTAAGCCTGGTTATTTTTATAGACTAAAATGAAAGTAGCATTTTTTCTTTCATATCTAGATTAATTTGGATGGAATAACCCTATCACTTTTTCAGAATATTTGTTAGGGATTTCCAAGCCAATTCTAGAGTTGCCAGTTGATTGCACTGCCACTAGATGCTGGAGTTTTATTATAATTAACACCTTGATCAGCTTCATAGTTTTTATTTGGTGGCACACTTCATGAAAAAGATAAACCAAGCTCTTTGTAGTGAAATTGTACCGTTCATCCCACATCTAGAACCCAAGTATCGCTAGCTCAAAGCATTTCTTGCTAGTTTTGCTTTTTTTTTTTCACTAAAATCCACTGGACTCTCCTTGGAATTTTCTTGAGTCCTGCTGTTACCTGTTATAGTACCAATGGAAACCCAAGCTGACAACTGTATCCCAATTTGCTGCATAATGTTGTCAATCAACGCTAGTTACATTAGATTCTTCTATCTGTGCAATGAATTTAATGAGAAATAAACAGGAGTTTTCCAGGGAGGGAAGGAGAACGTATTTTATCCTACAAATTATTTTAACTGAGCGGATTATTATTCATACATTGTGCAATAGTATCCCTGACATCTTTCCTTAATATCGATGAACAAACAGTACAGATTTGCATAGTACACTTAGATTTAGTTACTGAAGGAATCCATTTTCTGGAGTTGTACAAGAGTCATAAACTAACCAAAGAAGCTGGGCTCACGCAACATTTCAAACACAGAGAAAACCTAATCCAAGTTATAACAAAGCAAGTTGAGCCAAGTCATACGAATAAAGCTGTTGGGCCTTTAAATGACTTGCTGAAATATCTTGAGAGAACATCACACGTGGGCTGACAGTAATGTCAACAGGAACTGGTTCTAGGTACTCCAATTTTCTCCAATCTGATGCTCTTCAGATGTGTTGGGCTACAGTCACCAACATTCTCAGTTTCTTGGGACATTCTTCCAGAGAAGTCTGGGAGATGTAGTCCAACACATTTTGAGGACCAGTAGAAATGGCTGATGGATAAATTTGCTCTCTCAGCTTAGACTTACACCATGTTTTCCTTTCCTTCTATCTTCCTTTTAAAAGCTTGTTTACTAGGAAATAACATTACAAACTACGCAGCTCCAAATAAGAGCATTTTCTTTCCTGAATACATAAACCCTTCCACAAAATATATGTCTTACTTTCCTCCCGTAACGGCCAAAAAATCCATGCCAGAAATGTCTTGGAAAACATACAACAATCAAATTTGGGAAGACAATCCCTCCTGAGAGTTATTTTTTCCATTATTGTTGAAGATGTTGAATGCAATGATTTTTTTTTTAAATCGTATCTTTTAGCAAACAACCAGCTGTTTATACCTCAGAGTGTTCTCCTTTGCAGCCCCTCATGCTTGCAAATGGTTCCAAGGACAGCTGTGTGATGAAACCTTTCCACACAGAAACATCCTCCCCTCCCCTTCCCAAAAAACCCACAACATCAACACATTTTTTTATGCCTTTGGCTTAATCCTTTCTTTTTCGTCTGCACTCAGAACCAAAGTGCTGAACTATACAAGACAATGTGGTCTTCCTCCTCCTGCTCTTTTGCTTTGAACCAAGAACAATGTTGGATGATTTGAAAGAAATGTGGAATTTTGAAATCTGGTAACTGATTCACATTACAGTCTGGGATGTTTTGATCTGATCAGTTCATCTCAAAACTCATAGATATTTCCTAAATTTAATTAGGGTTATTGGCTTGCTGCTCTAATGTCCCTTTACTCATTCCTTGATTTCCCACACCTTTTGTGGCTGATTTATACATTCTGGTGGTAGCGTTTGGATGAAAGCTACAGCTGATGAACTTTAGCGCTCTTCAGATCCATTCTCTTTCAGGATTGTTCTTAATATATCTTGCCTCCCACCCCCTACCCCCTGCCAAAATAAAATCAGGAAACTAGTAATTTTAAAGTCGTGCAGGGAATGTAAGAACTATTACATTCAAAAGGAACAAAGTTGCTGCTGGTAGCAAAACTTTGAAGGGCAAAGTAGCCTTCATTATCTGAGTCAAACAAGAGTCACTTTTTCCAAGAAAGGTTCGTGACATGGGCTAAATATGGTGCAATTCACATTGAAGTATGGGTTGGGAGGTCAATAAGACTCGTTCCAACATCAGATTGTGCTAAGGTGGGGCATTAAATACAGGAAGCTTTCAGTTTTTGCCTGAGCATAGTTGGTGCTGGTCAATCTTGATTCCCTGCACCAGGCTGCTTCTGAGTAATCCCACGGGCCAGAGGATCATCTCCATCTTTCTAATGTTTAGCTTTTTACACAGAGAAGACAGCATTTCCATGGAATTCCAGTTCAGAGTCAGAATCATAAGAGGTAATATCAATTGGACCTGATATTACTTCACCACTATTGTTATGGCTAGGTCCCTCTGTGGACAATTCCCTGATTGCTTCAACTTGGATTTCCCCAAAGCCAGTCTAATACCTCAACCATTAGATTACACTGCTCATGATCACTTCTCAAAGTGCCTGTCAGACACTTCTCCTTCCACTCAACTATTATTCCTATTTTAGAGCCTTCTTTTTTAAAAAGAAATGGGAAACAGGCATTCTGCAAAGCAAAATGCTGCATTCTGGCGTGATTTTTTTCCCAAGTATGCTGCTTAGCCTATAGACTTTCTAAGATTTTTTTTTTTTAATGGATTCTGCATTCTCTTGCTTTGTTGGGAAGGAAAAGAGATAGATGTAAGGTAAAGGAGGCTAACAAAGAGGAATGTGGGGTAGGGAACAACCTAACTGATTTGTCTTCTGGAAAATTGGCCTTTTGTTCCTGGATGTGCCCCATGGCAGCCAATTTTTCTTTACAGATACATAATTTCATAATTATAAACATATCTACTGACCAGGGTTATCTGCAGGAGGGGTATCAAAAAGTCAAGATGTCAGTCACGAGTGGGCAATCAAAGCTCACCCCTTTTTTATATGCATTGTGATACATGTGGGAAAAGGGTGGGGCTTTGGTCACATGGTTGCAACCATCATCTTGACTTTTTTGACCCCCCTCCGCAGATACCCCGTGACTAGCCCAACAGTTGCCCATCACTGCTTGGTGTGAATGGTTTCTGGTTTATGGAGAGACCCCCTCCTCAAAGTTGGACTTCTTGCTGCTCATCGATTGGTTCCCTCTTCTGCAGAAAACTATTAAGATGCCCAAATATGCCCAACACTTTTGTAGATGGAGAAGCTATTCGTTCATAAGGTCTTCACAGCTGTGGCACCTGTATGAGCTTAAATGTCGTGAGTCTGGAGGAATCAGCAGGAATGTGTCCTCTGAAGCTGAATTCACAATGACGCTGTGTTTGAGTTTTCCAAAATAAGCTCATCCAGCCCAGTGAAATGTGTATGCGAGCTGGAGGGAGATTTGTTGCTTGCTAGTCTTTCCCTTAAATAACATTTGGGGCTGAGGGGTTGGGAGATCAAACCATCCCTTTAGTGAAATGTAATGTGATCTTGACAGCCTCGTGTGGCGCAGGGTGGCAGGCAGCAGTATTGCAGCTGAAACTCTCCCCACGACCCGGGTTCGACCCCAGCGGAAGCCGGACTCTCTCTCGGGCAGCCGGCTCAGGCCGACTCAGCCTTCCCTCCTTCCGAGGTCGGGAAAACGAGCACCCGGCTTGCTGGGGAAGGTGACGGCTGGGGAAGGCCGTGGCAAACCACCCCGCTCTACAGTCTGCCGAGGAAACGTCGCCAAATCGGTGTCCCCCCAAAGGGTCAGACGTGACTCGGTGCTGGCACAGGGGACCTTTTACCTTTCACCTTCATGTAAGAATGCAGGGGAAAAGGACTAAGAAAGTAAACACAGAGTTTGATTTCCTTTTCAAAGCAACGAAGAAGGTTCTTTTTTTCACAAGTCTTGTAAGCATGGAAGCACAGGGGGCCTTTCACCTTTCACCAATGTGATCTTGAGCGACCAGATAAAATTGTTGCCAAGGCCAGATGTAGCATAGACAACATGGGTTGCCTGTGTCTGAATTTGCAAGATAATTGGGCTAGGCCATGTGTTGTTAGATTTGTTTTTTTTAAAAAAACAACAACTAATTAGTGGCACAAAGCCATTGCTACTTCCTTAACAGTCCACTTTCTTCCGAAACAATAATTGAATGTAATAATGGTCGAGCAGAAGCTCCTGTTACAGCAAACCAATTTGGTGTGCTCATTCTTACACATGTTCTAATTTTGGCTCTTAAATAAATGACATTTTATTAATTTGTCGCACATCTTGCCAAGCTTTGCTGGGTGCTTGGTGGCAGATGTTTCACAGTGTGAAGTCTAAGGCAGAAGCTGCAGGTATTTCTCCAGATTGTCAGACCAGATCAGGCAAGGAGTGTGTCTCTCTTTCTAGCCAAGGATTTGGAATGGCACGTGGGGCTACTCTGCTTTGGTGAACTAATATAAGATAATTCCTCAGGGGAGAGAGGAAGCTTTGTTTTGTGTTTCATAAAGTCCCACTTGTAGAATATCTGGGTGTGCTTCTCTTACAAGCAAACTCAGGTCAATCAGTTGATCAGATCTGCTGATCTGCCTAATCTTATTTCAAGGTCAGAGGAGACATCAGTTTTGAGGTTTCCATTAGATATAGACCAATCTTGGTGAGCCCCAAAGGAAGCCAGCATTGGGTGGCTTGAAGGAATTTCCCAGAAAAAATTAATATTGCCAGTCCAAGGCATCCAGGAAACATTCAGAAAGTGGTATGATCTGCAAATTGACCAAGGATCCCTCACATTCTTTGACACTAGGCTTAATCCCACCTTTCCTCCAAGCAATTCAGGATGATATATGAGAAAGTGAGGATCTTCTCTCCACTTTTATTTGTGTTAGAATATAAAATATTTGTCAATAGTCTATCCTGAACACAACTTTCTAGCCAAGGCGATGGAGGGAACGGCTATGTTTGAGCGAGTAACGCAAGAAGCAGTTCTGTGCTGTCATCTGAATTCAATCTAATTAAACTTCAGTGCCATGCCAGTCATTAGAAAGTGGTACCAATCTACTTGAAACAGCTTGGGGATTTTTTTAAATGAGAAGCTGTAGACAGTTTAACTAAATCAATCATTAAATGTGCATGTTCAAAGCATTAATCCAGTTGTTGCTATCTGGCTTAAAAATTTGAGCCAAAAGAGACTGGAATCATCAGTGTTTCAAGGATATTCCTCAAATAGTTGGTCTACAAATGTTGCCCTTCAGATATTGTAGGACTCCACTCTTTTCATCTCTCTCCATTGGCTCTGTTGATGCGTGTTGGAGATCAGCAACATTTAGATGGTCATATGTTGCTACTCCCTTGTCTGGACAATATATGTTTCCCTGAATGTAGCAGGGGTAGATAATATGGTGCCTCCAGATGTTTTGGACTTCTGTTCCTCTAAGCCGTGAGCCAGCATAGCCGATGCTTTGGGACTGGCCCTAAACTCTTCTCTACGTGGCATAGGGCCTGGTTACTTGAGGGACCATGTGTCTTCCCTAGTATCTGCCTGACTGGTTCATTTTCAATTTGGCAGGGTTGGCACACTCTGGGTTCTATTGATTAAACAAGGCTGCCAATCAGGGCCCTGGAAGTTCACCTTCTCTGCCCTCTGGAATGAAGTTCCTCCTGAGATTTGAACAGATCCCACCCTGCTTGTGTTCCGAAGGTCTTAAAGACCTGGCTCTTTGCCCAGGCCTTTGGACAGGATGACTGATGCCCCTATCTTTCTTTCTGTTCCCTTCTGGGTTGATTTTCTTTGCTGTCATTGTTCTTCTATGTGGCTCTGTTTTTATGTGGGTCGGTTTTTCACTATTGTTCTTTGCTTTTAAATGTTTGAATGATTGTAAGCCACCCAGAGTCATTGGGAGTTGGGAGGCATATAAGTTTAATATAGTATCATTGTTGGTCGCACAGATCTTTAGACTGGATTTGGCATTTTGGTCCACCTACTGAGTCCTTCTGAAGGACCTGGGATAGGCAGAAGTTGTTGTTTAATAATATTAAAGGTATCCTCATGGGATGTAAGCTGTTCCAAGTGAAACTGCCTTTTGCGATTGACTGATGGTGATTTTGTCAGTGCTTATGGTCTTCAAGTGGTGCTCCAGATATCATCATCATCATCATCATCATCATCATCATCATCATCATCATCATCATCTTATTTTTCTGGAGGAGGACACATTATTCCCTAACATGGCCGAGAACAATGGTAGGGCTGTGATATTGTGAAGGAAACAGGATGGTGTCTGTTTTGTTGAATCGCAACAACTTATGGCCAAAAAAGGAAGAAAAAAGAAAATTAGGAAAAAGAAGAAAGTGCTCATCTCCAAGCCATTGTTAGGAGAATTCTCTTCCCCATGTATAAATTCAAGTGAAATGGTCTTTCTATTCCCAAATAAGGTGGGCATTTTCTACAGGTTGTTGGCACACTGCCCTGGTTGGGATTGTGGTGTCTTCTCCCTTTACCTTGCAATATTTGATGGTGTTTGAGTAAAGTGCGCCCAGGCCTCCCATTTCTTTGATCAGCCCCCCACTTTATGATCCAGGATGCTCCAGTAGAGAGCAACAGAAAAAGAAGCTGTGTTCTTTTCTTGCAAGTGCTGCCCTCTCTTTTGAAAAAATGCAGGTCAGGTTGCAACCGAAGCAAGAGACAGCATGTTTAGGGAGGCTCCCTCTAGCTTAGATGACTTATGAGATCTTCAAGCCCTGCCTGTTTGAATATTGTTTAACATCCAAGGAGCTAACTTCGGTTTGCCCAAAGATTTAAGGATGTCCCACAGGAGCGGTTGACTTTTGCTTTGCTTTGTAGAGTAAGATTGCCTTGGTAGATCATGAGATAGCTTAATTTATTTGAGAAACTCTTCCACAGAAGCACAGAATTGGAAAGGACTATGGAAATCATCTAATCCAACTCACGGCTCGGTCCAAGAACTACAAGATGAATCAATATGCTCCTCAATAAATACCTCCAGAGATATTTCTTCAGTAATGCTCTTCTAAGGAGCAGCTCTTTTTTCTTCCAACCGAACATGGAATTAATTCCATGACTCTTTTGAATCCCTCCTGTACAGTTTACATCTCTCTTTCCTTTGCAGTCATCGGTTCTTTGAATAACTTAGGTGCATCTTTTCAATATTGAGTTAGGGATTTATCTTCAAGGCCAAGTACCTGGCTTGAGGGACTCTTGCTATTATTGTCAAAAAAAATTAACATTGTTTTCTCTCGAAAGGAAGAAAGTGTTAATATGCTACCTGGGGACAAAGCCCAATATGTCAGTATGTTTTTATGGTGCATCTGTATGCTTCCCTTGGGGAGTTTTCATTATGAAATCATATCTCAACTTATCAGATTTCAGCAATCATGGGATGTGTACTGAATATTTTTAGTCACTACCAGAAAGTGCTGTAACAAAGAGATGTACAGTACTTTCCTGAGACACATTTTGATTTTTCTCTTTGCCTTGCCTTCTGGTTTCTTCACCCCAAGTCCCAGAAATGTACCTAGATATTAGTGGTGGAAGAGGTAGTGATGGATTATTTCAAGTATCATGATAACTTTTTTGGCATTGGGAATTTGGCATCTCTCTGTACCCCCGACAGAAAACGGACCTCATTTTTGCTAACGAGAAAAGTCTTCTCCTTGGCTGGAATGAGATACATCTTGCCAACATTTCTGGAATTCATGGTCACCATCCTTGATGTTCTGCTAGGGTTCTCCTGACAGCTTTTTCTCCTGTCCAAAGGAATATCTCTGCCCCTTGAGGAAAGGATGGGCACTTTGCTCACATTCTTGAACATTTGTGAGTATTAATGTCCTATCCTTTCAGAGCAAGTACTAAGATATTAGCTTAAATTTCTTTGGCTACTTTGCTCTTAGACTTGAAGCAACCAATAATGGGAACTATAGATGAGGGAAGGAGGTCTGCTTTGCATCTTTACCCAGGCATATGGACAGTCCCTATTGATGCCAAAAATACCTGAAATGTTTAGGAGGGGTGAGATATAGAAATTTATCATTGGCTGTTCAATAACTTGAAAGTTAGCACCTATAAACAAGAAACATTCCCAGCCCTCAGTCCCCCAGCACATCCAAGATTTAAGAAAATTTATGAAAAAAGGATTTCAGTAAATGTTATCTTCAGGCAACGAGGAAACAAGAGATACAGAGCTTGACCCCCATCGCTTCGCAGCTGTCAAATATATTTACAAGGTCTCTGCAGCTACCAACTGTAATGCTATTATATCAAAGAAAAGCTTTATTCTGAAGATTTTTAAAACATACACACACACACACACACACACACGGTTTCCGTAAATAGGTGGTGACATCTTACGATACAGGATTTGTTTTAAATTTATAGCACCATCTGGATGATTCTCTTAAAAGCATTTTGGCTTGTGGTTTGGGCTGGAAGATATATTTTCATGTATGTTTGTCCATCCTGATATTTAGCATTTGCCTAGTGTCATTTGTGAGTTCAAGACTTGACTTAGAAGTCCTCTCTGATTCATCTAAACCTGGTTAAATGTTATTGGAGTGCAAGACAGAGATTGCGCATCCCTCATGACAACCTTCTTGTGAGAGGTGTTGTTGTTGAAGATCCCATCTCAGGTTTTGTTATTTCCAGTGACTAGGCTGGAGATAATGACCCTTGTGTCCAGCTGTTATACCATGTTTGAACCCAACCTGGTGGCCAGTTTTGCTAGATATACCATCCCTGCCCACCAAATGGTTTTGTAATGGTGCAGGATAGAGAAGGTCCAGTGGTGATGGTGATTATGATGATGATGATGATGATGATGATGGAGGAGAAGGGATCACCTGGCCTTCTCCTTTCCATCTCTATTCTGCTTCTGTTATGTACATAAAGGGGCTCAAGATGGAATAACCGAAGGAAAAACCAGTCCATGGTCTTTCTATGGGATTGTCCATGCTAATTACCCACTGTATTATTTCAAGCTGCTCTGAAATAATCTTTCTTTCTGAGATATATAGATGTAGATAATGTAGACCAGTGTTTCTCAGCCTTGGCAACTTGAAGCCAGCAGGGGGATTCTGGGAGTTGAAGTCCACCCATCTTCAAGTTGCCAACGTTGAGAAACACTGATGTAGACAGCTGATATTAAGTCCTCTGCCCTTTTCATCTCCTGCCTGCTGTTCACGTCTCTGCCTGATTTTGCATGCTGTTGATCCTGTTTTTGCCAGTTAAATGGTCTTGAGATTTGTGGATGTTCAATAAATAAGCATCAAGCTACATTTTTGCTTTTTATGCCTTTCCATTGGAGCTCTGCAAATTCTGTTACTTAACTGTGTACTTCTCTGGTCAGTGACTCTGCTAAAAATGTTCAGTTTATCTAGCCACTCTGATCTGTAAACTAGGATTTACAGCTTAATGTCATAATGTTAGTGCAATGTCATGGTTAAAGAGATGGAGCCAATTCCCTCCTCAGCCATAGAGCTCACTCAGTGACTTTGGGTCGGACAATCTCACTGAGCCCAACCCACCTCCCCAGGACTGGTGCTTGGATAAGGATTGGGAGACTCTCCTGTAAAGGGAGGAGAGGAGGAGGAGGATTATTGTATGGTCCAAACCACCATTTGTTCAGTAAACCATAGGTGAACAAGCTGTAGCTTTTCATAACAGAAAAACCTGGTCAACGTGTTTCAGGTGGCATTCCTTGGAAGGACCTCTGTCTGAAATTCCTAAGAGTGCTGATAAGGGTGCACAGTGTTGGATAGAAAGGATTATTCACACTGACCTATTGAATTTTTTTGTAATGCTAAACCATAACATAGTTAGTTTTGCCATAGCATATATGTAGATCAACCTGTGGCTTAGAGTACCATGTGAATTAGTCCATAATCAGACCATTGGATTACCTAGAGCAGTGTTTTTCAACCTTGGCCACTAAGATGTGTGGACTTCAACTCCCAGAATTCCCCAGCCAACATGCTGGCTGGGGAAGTCTGGGAGTTGAAGTCCACACATCTTAAAGATACTCAGTTTGAAAAACACTGCTCTAGACTAATAGGGTTCAGGGGCGACCTTGAGGAGAGGGGGGTAAATGATGTCACCTGTGTAATGGCATAATTGAATTATGATATATATTTTAAGGGGGTGATGATGTCATGGTGCACATGACATCACTATGGCTTGTACCAGATGCCTACGGTTCTGGGTCTCCTTCTGACAGCAACTCTCCAGGATCTGCGTCATTTCCAGCTCTGTTCCTTGAGATAATTTTGGTTGGATAGGCCAGGGATTAAAATCCAAACCTTTAGGGGGCAAGGCATGTCCCAAGTAAAGCTAAATTAAAACTTTCAGATTCATTGAGATTTTTCTTTTACTTACCCACCTGGAGAAAAGGCCTTTTCTAGAATTTTCTCTGATTATTCTCTACCACTTTGGGGCAGTGGTGTTTGCCTGCTTCACCCCCCATCCCTAAATGCCAAAAACTGTGCTGTGTTTGGACATGGAACGGATTGCAGTAAGCTACTGTAGTCTATTGAATACACCATAGTTGGCTGGGTTCACACCCCACACTAAAACCAAATCAGTAAACCACAATGTGGCTTGGTGCAAGGGAGAAAGTTGTTTTGGCAGCTAGCTGTGGAACCTAAAGAAAATCAAGAGGAAAATGAGAGCCACTCTGGTGTGGTGGTTCAGGACTAGAAACCAGAAAACTGAATTCTAGTTTCCCTTGGGCATGAAAGCCAGCTGGGTGACTTTGGGTCAATCCCGCTGTCTCAGCCGACCCACCTCACAGGGTTGTTGTTGTGGGGAAAATAATGGGTGGGATCATTATGTAATCTGCCTTGAATTGTACAAAATAAAAGCAGGGTATAACACTATGAATCAATACAATACAAGCTGTGTGGTCACAGTGAGACGTATTCCAATCAAAACTGGAGGCTCCATCTTTGCCCCCCACTCTGTATTCCACCCCTAGCACTCTGAATGTCAGTGCAAAAGGGTCAGTTTTCAAGTGTGCAGTTTTATCCTCTTTAAACAGGAAATACACTTGGGGGCGGGAGTAGAAAGTCTCTGGGAGGGAGACCTCTCGCATTGCCATGCTTAAAACAATGGCCTGCCATCATGTTATTGAAAGCTGACTGTTGTATCAGTCAATGGTAGCAGGGTTTGTTCAGGGTCTGGATGTGCAAGCACTTTGATTCCCAGAGGTCTGTCATTCTTAGAAGTAATGCAAAACAGCGGAATGACCCTGAAATATTTAGCTCTACCTCTTCCAGTATCACCCCCACATTTCCATAAGATGGTCTAAGTGCATCTAATTGTTCATGGGAGCAGCCCAGATCGGGAGCAAATTGCTCTCCCCAGGATAATTGGAGCTTGAGGAAAGCTAAGCAGGGTTAGGGGTGGTTAATATTTGGATGGGAGATCATGAGGAAATTCTAGTGCTACAGACTAGATGGTAATATAATTGTTCAAAAAAAAAAAAAGGCTGAGCAAACCATTTATTTATTGTTTGTTTATCAGTAAAAAACAATACAATATAAAATCAATATACTTAAATAGCAATAAAAATATAAAAATATCAGATATAAAATGTGAAATTCAAGATGGGAATCGGATTTTGTACTTGGCACAATCACTGTACCAGCCACCCCCAAGATTGGCTATCCCCCCTCCCATCCCAAGCACGGTGGCATAGTCATGTTTTCACCCCCTTCCAGAAGGCTGGGAGAGTGGGGGCCTGTCTTACCTCCGGGGGTAAGCTGTTCCACAGGGCGGGGCCCATGGCAGAGAAGGCCCTCCTCCTGGACCCTGCCAATCGGCAGTCCCTCATGGACAGGGTCCATAACATGCCTTCTCTGCCTGACCAGGTGGGACGGGTCATGTGATGGGGGTGAGGCAGTTCCTCAGGTAGCATGGCCCCATGCCATGCAGGGCTTTAAAGGTGATAACCAAAACCTTGAATTCGACCCGGAAGCAGACTGGCACCCAATGCATCTCGTGCAGCAATGGTGTTATATGTGCCCTCCTTGGGGCTCCCAAGACTGCCCACAAGGCTGCATTCTGGACCAGCTGCAGCTTCCAGATACTCTTCAAGGGTAGCCTCATGTAGAGTGCATTACAGTAGTCTATGCGGGAGGTGACTGTTCAGAGGGACTCCTGATCCAGAAAAGGGCGGAGCTGGTGCACAACATGAAGTTGTACAAAGGCTCTCCTGACCACGACTGCCACCTGCTCCTCGAGCAGGAGCCGTGAGTCCACGAGGACCCCGGGTTCCACACCAGGTCTGTCTGGGGCAGTGCAACCCCATCCAGAACCAAAGATGGTATGTTCCAGGATACAGAGGAGCCCCCAACCCACAGCCACTCCATCTTGTCAGGGTTCAGCTGAAGCCTGTTGTTCCCCTTCCAGAACCCCACAGCCCCCAGGCACTGAGAGAGGGTGGCCACAGCACCACTTATGTCACCCATGATAGAGATGGATAATCGGGTACAATCAGCATACTGGTGATACCTCATCCCGTAGTGATGGATGATCTCGCCCAGCAGTTTCATGTAGGTGTTGAAGAGGAGAGGGGGGACAACCGAGCCCTGCGGCACCCCACAAAGGAGGGGTCGAGGGTTGGACCTCTCACTGCCTATCACCACCGATTGGGACCGGGCCTAGAGGAAGGAGGTGAACCAGTGCAAGACCATGTCCCAAAGGGATACCATGGTCGATGGTATCAAAAGCCGCTGAGAGGTCAAGAAGAGCCAGGATGGATGCACTGCCCCCATCCCACCCTCGCCAGAGATCATCCATAAGCATGACCAATGCTGTTTCCATCCCATATCCGGGCCTGAAACCTGACTGAAAAGGGTCCAGATAATTCGTTTCATCCAGGACCTCTGGAGCTGCAGTGTCGCCAATTTCTCAACCACTTCCCTAGAAAGGGAAGGTAGGCAACTGGACAAAAATTGTCTGGAATGGTAGGGTCCAGCAATGGTTTCTTGAGGAGGGGACGCACCAGCACCTCTTTAAAGGCTGCTGGAAACACTCCCTCCTTCAAGGATGCGTTCACCAATGCCTGGACCCACCACCTGTCACCTCCTGAGCTGTTTTTACCAGCCAGGAGGGAGATGGATCTGATTGGCAAGTGGTGGCATTTACAGAACTGAGAAGCCTGCCCGCTTCCTCGGGCCCAACAGGATCAAACCGCTCCCAGATAACCAGGCAAGTCCGTTCCCCAGGCATCTCCCCTGACCCTGCTACACACTTGGCATCCAACTCAGAATGAATCTGAGCAATTTTATCCTCCAGATGCCCAGCAAACTTCTCAGCCTGGCCCTGTAAATGGGTTTCTAAACCCCCCTTCCCCAAAAGGGATCAGGTGATCTTGAACAGGGCCATCAGGCGGCATTCTGCGGATGCAATAAGAGCGGAGGAATATTGACGTTTCACTGCTCTTACTGCACCAGGTAGGCCTTAACAGCGGCTCTAGCTTGTGTTCGGTCAGAATCAGTCCTCGTCTTCCTCCAGCAGCACGCTAGACGTCTCTTAACCCTCTTCAGAACCCTCAACTCCTCTGTAAACCACAGGGAGTGTCGGGTTCGATGGGACAAGAGAGGCCGTACAGGAACAATCCTGTCCAAGGCCCTGTCCGTCTCCCTATTCCAGGCAGCAGCCAGGGCCTCCGCTGGACCATGCAGCAGATCTTCGGGAATAACCCCCAGCTCCCTCTGAAACCCTACCGGGTCCATCAGTCGCTGGGGGTGGACCAATCAAATGGGTCCTGCCTCCCTGCGGAGGGGGGCAGTGCAAGAGAATCTCAGGGCCACCAGGGCATGGTCTGACCATGACAAAGGAGAAAGATGTAGCTCTCCCCTCAGATCACATTGCCACTGCTCCAACAAGAAAACCAAGTCCGGTGTGAAGCCACTGTCCTGAGTCAGGTCCCGAATAATCTGGGACAGGCCCATGGCCGCCATGGTGGCCATAAACTCCTGAGCTGCCTCTGAGGTGCACCCCAGGGATGGCAGATTGAAGTCCCCCAGAACCATGAGTCTGGGGAACTCCACCACCAGCCCCAAGATGGCCTCCAGCAGCTCAGGCAGGGAGCTTGCTATGCAGCAGGATGCTTCCTAATTTCTGCATTGCTGCCACTCACATCTGACTCAAGAGAAACTTCACATTTACCTAGTATTGCTCATCCATTGAGCTGTGGTCTATCCCCAAATGTTAATGAGTTGGAATTTAAAACGAAGCAAAATAACCCGGTTACTTACCACTTCTGATAGCCAGTCACTTTTCCCCCGATTCTTCCTTTTCCCTGCTTTTTGAAGTGTTGCCCCTGATATATTACCCATTATTTTCATCACTTTAGCACAGTTCTGAAAGAAAAAAGACACTGTTACTTGTAAAGGAAAATCGAGATCAAGGTGAAAAATGGATAATTTGAGTTGAGCGAGAAAAGCTTGTGTGGCGATCAAAAGAACCTTAAGGCAAAGATGCTTCTAATGTTAGAATTGCCCGTTTAAGGGGACTAAACTTCCGGTCACTCCCCTGTCCTTGAGATAACTAGTGTTGTTAATGTGTCATCACACGATAGAAGGAAAGTTGGGAAGATACTAAACAGAAGCGTTCAGTGAGGAATTCGTTGCATCATCCATTTCAATAAAGCAAAGAAGCCCCCTGCTTTTATGAAATGGATGGTGGGAACAATGTAAGTGGCCTCCAGTTCTTTGTCTTAAACACTCACACATCTTCTACGAGGGGGCAGAGTCTAAAGAAAGAACAAGTTCACTGATGCCAATAGAATGATGATAATTTTTAAAAACCAGCATGGAGAAGGGGGTAAGTTTTTTCAAATGCAGGAGCTGAAAGAAGACTTCCCGTCCCCTCACACAGTTCTTACCTTACCTACCTTGGGCCACTATTCTTTTATAATTAAGAAGTGGCATACTTAGCATGTTTGACACCTGGAGCAGCTAACTTTTTAACCCCTTCCTTCTCTACCACTGAGAGCCAGTTTGGTCTACTGGTGAAGGCATCAGACTAGAAACCAGGAGATGGTGAGTTCTAGTCCTGCCTTGGGCACACAACCAACTGGGTGACTTTGGGCAAGTCCCTGTCTCTCAGCCCTAGGAAGAACAAGGAGGCCAGGGCAAACCACTTCCAGGACTCTCGCCAAGAAATCTGCAGAGGGCAGTCACCAGGAGTTGAAACTGACTTCAGAGCACAAATGGTTTTCTCCATCGTTGCTGCATCACACCGCCAACACCAAACAGCTGACCGGCGCAGCAGCAGTCCAGCTCCACCCCTGCTGCTAACCTCATCTTCGTTAGCACCTCATTATTGCCTGCACCCGGACCATCCCCCACCCCCCTCCCTTGGTACAGCCATTACAATTAAGTGGATTAATACCACGAGAGAGACTGTATTGTTTAGTTTGCTTGTGAGTTTCATCTTCGACACTCACAATGCCCTTGTCAAGCCAACTGTTTCTGTCTCAGATTTTCTACTATTGCCTCATTTTCCCTCTCCCCCCATTGGCTCTCCCCAACCCCAAGCATATTCTCAGAGGGTCCCCATCCTCTTTTTAAAATTTACAACCAATAGTAGAAAACTGTGGAGTCCTTGGTGCTCTCTGAGCTTGGTGGTTTGCTTGCAGACGTTTCATGACCTGGCTAGGAAACATCATTCACAGTTCTCTCTTCCTCCCAGTTCATCCCTGAGCTACATATATTCTCTTCTATTGGAACATTATTCTGTGTCCACCACTCTGGAACACAGTTCTTGACCTTCTCTGTGACGGGGATTTCAAGAGCCACATCTCCTGGTCTTCTCTAAAAACAAATTAGAAAAACCCAGTGTCTTAACTTGCATTCAGAAGGCTACATTGGGTTTAATCTAGGTTCTTGGAGATGGCTGTTCCATAAGGTAGGGGCTATCACATTATTCTGTGGAGTCCCTGGTGCTCTCTGAGCTTGGTCATTTGCTTTCAGACATTTCATTAGACAAGTAGGAAATATCAGAACAGTACATCTGGCCTCTGATGGTTGTTATCAAACCATTTTCATGTTTTTTAATCCCTTTCGTTAAGGCAACCCTCATGGTTTTTGCTAACTGCTTAATGCAGTGGTCCTTCTGATATATAAACTGTGACAGATGTAGATGTAGATTATAGATGCAAATGTACATGTCCTACTACTGCTACTATTACTACTACTACTAATAATAATGTATTAAACTTGTATGCTGCCCAAATCTCAGGGACTCGGGGTGGCTCATAACAATCAGACTAAGCAATTATAATAAAATGACGTAGATGTAGATGTAGTCAAGGGTTTTAGACAGCAGTGAAGGTCAATAAGGGTAAGAATAATGAGGATAAAAGTGTGAGTAACCCAGCATCTAACGAGTAAGGCCGACATTGCTTTTGCTACCCAATTGCTTACCAAGTGTTTCTGGTTTGTTCGTGATTTAACTTAGAATAGTGCGGAGAAGGTCACCGGCATTGCCAGCGCTTTAAATATTTGGTTCACTGCCATTGTCCTACCTGTATTTTAAGTCAGAAAGGTTGACCATAATGTCAGGGCGAATCTCTACATTGCACATTGCCCAGAGTTAGAAATCTGGCACTGAAGCTGTCCGCATAGATCTGTCTTAACTCTCCACTCAGAATGGACGGACTGTTTCTTTCCATTTCCACTATCGTCGTTCTATGTACTTCCTTTAAAATCCAGTGCTCATAACGCTCGTTTTGAGCCCATATATCTTGCACGTTTCTCACTGTCTCTCCATAAAGTTGAACAAGCTAAATCAACAAGCCCTTTTAGTGCAGGTGTTGGGTTAAATTGGGAAATCCATTCCAGATCTGATTAGTGCACACTAACCTCCCAGATAAAGACTTGATGTAATTTCTCTAAAGACTTCCCATGCATCTCATACATCACTCTACGGTTTCTTAGTATAACTGAGGACAGCAGCATCTAGCCAGCGAGTGAGCCAGGGAGCGTCGATGGACCTTGGTGGGAAAAAGCTGAAGAATGTTTCCTTCCAACTCAAGCAGCTGAGTCAGCTGACCTGAGAGATTAAAAAGGGAAGGGGAAGCAATAACAAACATTAAAGGTGGAACCAAAGGGAAGATGAACCCTACACCTTTGATCTTCAGTTTTTCAGGTATGCTTGTGATTCTGCCTAAAAGCCACCCTGGCACATTGTTTGCAGCAGGTTGCAAATATGTAGTGGTCCTAGAAGCAAATTTGAAGGGAGTGATCACATTGTATCACATACCTCCCATCGTATCTGCCCAATTGGTCTGCTCTGGCAGGGTTGGCGTGCTCCGAGTTACGTCAATAAAACAATGCCACCTATCAGGGCTCCGGAAGTTCACCTTCTCTGTAGCAGCGTTTGCCCTCTGGGTTCTCCCCAAAATTCAGACAGCTCCCATTCTACTGGTATTTCAAAGGGCCTTAAAGACCTGGCTCTTTGCCCAGGCCTTTGGAGAGGATGGCTGACGCCCCCTTCTTCCTTTCTGTCCCCCTCTGGGTTTATTTTCCTGGCCATCGTTGTTCGTCTTGTGCTGTTTTTGTGTTTTGTTTTCTTCTCTGTTTTCTAAACGTTTTAACAATTGTAAACTGCCCAGATTGCTGGGAGTTAGGTGGCATATTAATTTATTGTTGTTGTTATTGTTGTTATTGTTATTATTGTTATATCCAGTTAGATTCACAAAGTCTGTTGAAAACTTAATAATTCAAGTCCTAACAAGGGATCTAAGAATGATTAAGGTAGCATCTGAGGATATAGGCCGTTCCAAGCAGGGTATTTTTTTTTTTTTGTAAAATTAGGGTGTTCAGGTCTAATAAATTCAATATTTCCAAATATCAAGGGAGTCCTTTAGGCATTGCTCCAAGGGCTCCAATTGTGATTGGTATGACAGTGGATTTCTTTTTCCATAAGCATTCAACTTCGATCTGCAAGTCCCAGTATTCCTAATCATGGTTGATCACACAGTCAGCCAGATGTTTAGACTGGATTTGGCATTTTTGTCCACCCATCGAGTCCTTCCCAAGGACCTGGGATAGGCAGATGTTGTTGTTGTTGCTGTTGTTAGGGATGAAAATGTGTCAGGTCAAAAAAAAAAGAGGTGTCGATGAAGCAGATGGAGGAACCAATACTTTCTAGGGAAGAGCATTAAACAAAAGAACTAATCCCAGTCATCTAATTATGTAAACCCTAACCAATTATATCCCTAACTACAAAAAAGGGATGAGAGAGGGCCAGGGAAATACACACTAGCCAACGTAACATCAATTTTGGAAGATTCTAGAAACAATGATAAGGAGCACAGTGGGGTAATTACCAGACATTGCCAAGGATTTGTCATGAATACACCTGACCAAAGTGAGCTTATCTTAGTAAGGCTGTGGGAATGCTGAAGATGTTACATGGCTTGATTTCGACAAAGCATTTGACAAAGGACATGACATTCTGCCATGGGAGCAAATTTAGCATGGGATTTTGTGACAATTAAATGGATACCAGTTGGCTTGAAAGTTGTAGTAAAGCAGCACTCACCTGTGGTTCCTTATCAAACTGCAGAGAATGATCAAGTAGGGGATGTGGTTCAGTCCTGGACCCTTTACTCTTCAAAGTTTTAATTAATGATTTGGATTAAGAGGTGGAGGGAATGTTTATCAGAGGTGCAGATGATACCAAATTAGGTGGGGCAGATAATATTCCAAACACAGAAATAAAACTGAGCTTGGTAAGTTAGGGGGAAAAAAAAACAACTCAAGATAACAGAATGAAATTTAACAGAGACAAGTACAAAGGAAGCAGGAATTAAGTACACAGCATGGGGGATCTGGCTTGGTAAAAAGGCCAGCGAGAAGGGTCTTGGAATAGTAGATTCAGCAGGATGATGTGGCTGCAAAACAACATCAATGCAATTTTAGGCCGCACGAAGAGAAACATAATTTCCAAATCGCAGCAAATAGCCATTCCATTTTATTCTGGGTTGATCTGATCCCATTCTGAGTCTTGTGTTCAAATCCGGGCAGCACATTTTGTGTAGTGGTGTTCTGAACATCACACCGGGCACCACAACTGGAACAGATTTACCGAAGAGCAACAAAGATGATCAAGGGACTACAAATTACGCTTCATGAAGAAAAATTGAGGGCATCAGGGTATATGCAGTCTTGAGGGAAGATGATTGAGAGTGGATGTGAGATCACTCTTCAAATACGTGAAAGGATTTTGCATAAAAGGCGGCCAAGATTTGCTCTCTCTTGTTCCAGAGTGTAAGACGTAGAGTAGTCGATTTAAGTTTCAGGAAATGAGATTCTGATTCTCAAAACTGTAAAAGGAGTTGGGTGGTGGGATCAGTCGCTCAGAGGTGTGGTGGCCTTGTCTTCGCTGGATGGTTCATGCAGGGTTAGACATTTAAGTGGAAGAGTCGCTGTAACTTGGATACGGGCGCTAAGTGGGGAATTGGATTCAGTGTCTAAATGGTATCTTACAACGCTGGGATTCTTGAATTCTGTATTTCAGTGTATGGGGCATAGAATAAATAAGAGTGATCTTGGTCCTTCTCCAAGGTCCCACTTCACTGATTTTTTAGCTATATGTGCAGATGGCTTTTAGCATATCAGACTAACTTCCCAAAGTAGAGAAAAATATACATCCTTGGCGCACACTCATCCCATTATCCCTGTTTGCAATTTCATATTTGCAGCTTGTAGAGCCCTCATTTATTTGTTACAACCATCTGAGTTTCTTTACAAATTCCCAAAAGGAAGTTTGGATACAGGAAGGTTTATTAGAAGCAGATGCCAGGGAAAGCTTGACAGTTGAAAGCTGGTAAGAGCAACATTATCATAAAGAGAAGTCCATGAAAATGTCACTTGCTGTTTGGTGCTTTTGTCATTATTATACACTGAACGGAGCATGAAATATGACATCTATGATAGATGGAAAAGTTAACTGTATTGCTATAGCCTCCAGGTATAATCAGTTTCTCCTTATTAACATAAAGCTAATTAGTAAAGATTTTCTGTGATCAAATAGCTACCCTGAGAGTCATTTTGAAAGCAGTCATATTAAGCTGAATGTGGCTGGGTAACAGGGAATTACGGAAATAAGTTATAAGTGTCTGGGTCATTGGCCCAGATTAGAGGAAAATACAAAATAATCTAGAATAGGGAGGGAAGGAGGGAAGGAAGGAGGGAAGGAAGGAGTAATGGTTGATGTTTAGACTGATAAAAATTCAGAAGTGCAAGAACTATCATTGAAAAGACCCACCACTGGTTCACAGAAGGGAAATTAAGAAAGATAATAAAGAAATCTCCACCCCAATGTACTTAGAGATATATTGGTTGTAGATGGGAAATCGTTCAATGGCTTGAATACTTGTAACCCCATTCCTTTCTTTTCAATAAATCTTGCTACTCAGCAAGAACTGTCTTTGGAAATGAATCATTTCCAGTTTCAGGCACAAGCCTAAGGGAGGGAGGGAGGGAAAGGTTCATGTTTTGATATTTTTCATCCAGAGACTGAATTCTTGCAGCCTTAGGATTGGAAAGGAGCTCTTACCTTAGCTACAGAAGTTTGATAACCCACTTTGTGGCCTCTGATGTGGATGAATGCAGATGTGTCCACCATGTCCAGCCAGACACGGAGAACCTCCACTTGTGAAATGGCACCTGCCTCCTTTTAAAAAAAAAAATGGTTATGGTTTTTCAAAATTCTATATTCAGATATTCCAGATGAATAGGTAGGACTGGACAGGACATTGTGGTCATGTTCTGCCATGGTCCACAGTAAATATGAAAGCATAGTTTGAAACCACTGGAGTGGAAAAAGAACATATCGGTAAAAACTGGCATTCTACTGCACACCAGGCAGTGGCATCTGTCATTTTGTTTTTCCACCATTCTTCTAAGACCTAAGGAAGGCAGTATTGCTATTGCTTGGATTAATTTTTGAAGGACATTAACATGGCATTACTGTTCTGCCAAGTGTCCAAGCAGTGATCAGGTGTTCAAACAATTGGTTCTTTTAGATCCAAAGACAATAAGCACGCCAGTGGATAAAGAAACTTTAAGCGTTATTATAAACTAAAGCAAACAGAGTTAAACAGAAACACAGTGTAAACCAGAAACACAGTTTAGGCAGATTAAACAAAAGCCTAAAAAGCATAGCATACAGAAAGAAATCATAACATACCTAAGCAAGTTGATACCCAATCCCTTTTATGTTGCCAGGAGCCTCCTGACCAAGGCAACAGGGACACCCCTAGGGTGGCAAAATTGTTCTACAGCACCCAGAGCACTGGATCTGTACAGAAGCTCCCAAACCCCAAAAGCGAGCCCAGGAGTTTTTATCAAAGTCTGGCCCTCAAACCTCATGACCATGTTTCCACAATTGCAGGCTATGAGATCTGACCTTGACTAGGAAGCTTCCCAAGGCCCCAAAACACCTGTCTATAACATCATCCAAAAGCCTGGGAAGTTTTACAGATAAGTTAGTGCTTAACAAAACAATCTGGGCATTTTTTCTTATCTCCCCCCTCCTACTTCACACTCTCTGGAGGGCTGTTGAAGGAGTGGGCTTGTGCTTACAAAAAACAATCTTGTGGTTTTCTCTCCCCCCTCCTCGTGCCAAGCATAAATAAAAACAAGCCAATTAAACATCAGCATAACTCAACATAAACTCCAATCTTCTTTGTGTGAGGGAGAAAATCAACATATGTCATTTAACTCCTCGAAATAACAACGGTCTTCCACATTGCCACTACACTTACACAGCACCATTTTGGAACCAATCAGAGTGATGCTTCCCTCTTTCATGCTTGCATTGACAAAGCATTGCTAATGGATATTGGGTTTCTTCCCAGACCTGACTGATTTATAACATTTGGACACAGGGCTGTTCATCTTATGCAGACATTTCTTCCTGGATAGATTGTGTGTGTGGATGATGCAATAACATCGTCCCTCTTGACCTGCAATAATCTCCACAGTATGAGTAGTGCACTGGGGACTGACTGATGATGTGCCATTGAGTCATTTTCAATTCTTAGCAACCACATAGATGGATTTTCTCCATGACGATCTATCCCTAACCTGTTCTTTCAGGTCTCCCAGTGGTGCACTCATCACCACTGCAACTGAGTCCCATCCATCTTGCTGCTGGTCATCCTCTCCTTCCACCTCTCCCAGCTTTAGGGCCTTCTCTTGAGAGCTACTGTAGGTCTTCACATAATGTGTCCAAAGTAGGATAATTTGAGCCTGGTCATTTGTGATTCAAGTGGGTTGGTTTGTTCGATGATCCATCGGTTTGATGATTCTGCAGTGGGCATGGATGCCTGCAATGAAAACCTAACTAGACATGTAGAGAGTTCCAAGTAATCAGGAGCTGTTATTGCACAGAATTCCCCCAATTACAGTGGAGCTGATGCAGCTAAAGTTCTGCTATGTCCTTTGTCTTTATCTCTGCTTAATACATGGTCGTTAGAGATGAAGTTGTTTTTGGTGCGTAGTTTTAGCAGCAGAGCTGAGAGTGCAGGGTCATTCTCTGTCCCATGTTTCCCTTCATGAGAAGATGATCTGCATTGGACTAAAATATATGTTGACTCAGTGGCTGTTTCTAACCATTTGAAATCTTAAATAGCTTGGGCTCTGTTGCTAGGGAGCAACAGTGTAATAATGAGCTAAGTGTGGGCTTGCAGAATATATATCTGGTTGCTCCCAAGTGGCACAGAATAGCAGATGGCATAAACCTTTGGCCTGATCTTGAAGAACTCTTCTTAAATTCTTATCTGCAGGACCTTCTCCAATCTCTTGATTGACATCTCCTCCAGAACCTTCTCAGGTCACTGCACCTTGTGAAGCGACAACCAAAGGAAGTTTTTTTTACAGCAATGGCCAACAAATGGTAGAATTCCACTTCTAAGCATTTACTTCTGGCATTGTTTTTATTATACTCCTAGATCAGACTTGTGCTTCGGTGCCTCCAATGCTGTGAGATTTTTCTAAACTTTGTTGCATCTTGGTACTTCACATGTCCGTACATAAAACAATATTGTGTGTTTGTGTACATACAGGTACAAACAGAAGCTGCTCTTAAGTTCACTATTCTTTCATTTATCTGAAAAAGCCCAGATAGGTTTGGTCTAGAACTTTTTTTGATGCTGCTCTTCCTTTTAATGGCCCAAATTCTTGATTCTTCTTCCATATTTTCATTGAAGACGATTGTAAACCATCCTTAAAAATAAGGTGAGATATAACTATAATGGAAATCCGATTTTATCCTGCAGATGCCTAGAAAACCCCTCAGCTCGGCCCTGAAGATGGATCTCTAGGTCCCCTTTCCCCAAAAGGGTCCAGGATATCTGAGGGACCGTCTCATCCCTATGACATCGACCCGCCCCATCCGGTCATGCAGGGAGGGCATGTTACGGACCCCATCCATAAAAGAATTCCATCTAGCAGGGTCTCGGAAGCGTGCCTTCTCTGCTGTAGCTCCCGCCCTTTGGAGCATCCTCCCCCCAGAGGTGAGACAAGCCCCCTCACTCCTGGACTTCCACAAAAGATTAAAGACCTGGTTTTGTAGGCAGGCTTAGAACGGGAGGGCGAATAATTACACCTGGGGATGGCTAGCAGCATGAAGTGATTCTGAGGGGCCTACTACACTCAAGGACTGATTAAGATCTTTTCGCCACGTAGATTTTATTATATTTATATTTTTATTGTATTTTGTAATGTAATGGTTTTATATCTTAATCCTGTTTTATTGTAAGCCACCCAGAGTCCCCCCATAGGGGAGAGATGGGCGGTGAATAAATTTATAAAATAAATAAATAAAATAAAAATAAATTCATTCATTGCCATGGGGGATAATGCTACAATTGATAAAGAAGATCTCCGGAGAAGAGCAAAAGGGGAAAGAAAAAAGAACAGAATTTGGGATGGTTCAGGGCACAAGATGTGTGCTCATCCAGGCTACGATCCACCAAGTAAGCTCTCTAGATTTCAGTGAACTTCACTGTGATGTGTCTCTTACAACCTATCAGCAGGGACAGACTGACTAGTTTGTTTCTGAGACAATGTTTTCCTACAGGCTGATTTAATATTGGAAGGAAAGGAATGGAGTGTAAATTAATGTTTCTTCCAGGCCCAGCAATCTCATAAAAGCTGTTGGTAAGAGGCAAAGCAGACAGGCCTTGATTTGGCATCAGCATTTTTCCATTCCTACCAAGTGCCATGTTTTTAATCAAATGTGAAATATAGTCTTGGCAGGTTGAAATGGATTAGCCTCCCTTGTAAGTAACTCTGTCTGTTTTAGTCAACAGGGTAGCAATTTTTCCTGAGATTTCGCACTTAACAGAGTCATTTTTAACTTTATCAGTTTAATGGGCCTTTGGAAGGTTGGCCTGTCTATTGTGGCTGATGTTTTTAAACATTGCCATTGAAGCCCAGAGAAAGTGCTGTGCTGGTTGAATTTCCAATGAAGATGTGACACTCTCTAGGGATTCGTTTGGGAAGAGGGCAAGCCAGGTGGCAAATCTAGAAACAAAGGCAATGTTCTGCCATTACATGAGAGAATTAGGCTATGTAACATTTTCACGGCTCCTTTAATCCAGCATTAATAAAGCCAAGATCACTGGGAGTCACAGATGCTAGAAAAGTGCACTTCGGAGTCTTCTACATTGCAGTTTCTGCAAGAAAAGCAGCCAGATGAGAAATAAAGTGTTTCAGAGATTCTTCCCCCCACACAAACACACACACCATAAAGCCCCACCCCACTTTCCCTTGTTTAGATTGCATCTTCTTTTTGTGCCATCTTTGCAGCCCAATCAATAAATCTCTATAAAACCTTTCCACTATGGATGTAGCCAAGTACTGGTCCTTTTCACACTTCAGATGGATTTTGTTGAAAGTCCCATGTGCATGCTAGTGTATTTTAAAAGTTAATGGGTGTACTTTCTCTTTAATGTTGCACTCAAGGTTGCCCTCATGCAAGTTCAAGACAGTCAGCCTGTCATGTATTGTGGCTTCATTGCAGCTATAATATGCAGCAGATTGTAATTATGGCCTATTTTTAAATGTTAGGCATACATATTTTGAGCTCCACTGTGAGGGCTTAATATTTATCCCATCTCTTCCTTCTAATTACAAATGAGTATGAACGGCCTTCTGAACGTTTGTGAGCAGACAAATGGAATGGAGGAAAGGAAAGGAAAAGGCCTCCAAGGGAAGGATTCCTTCTTAGCAGTGACAGTTGAAAAAGGCCCGTTGAGAAGAGTTCTCTGATGGATTTGGGGTTCAATGAAAGCACAGAAAACTAAGAGAGAGACTACAGACTTTTAAGCAGATGATTGTACAATGAAAAAGACAACATTCACACTTTCATGTTAATAAGAGCAAGAACACCACACTGCACCCATTGCAATTTCTCTGGTATCTGATTCCTACTTTGAAATATTTTCTGCTCTTTCATCAGCTGGAATGAGTAGTAGTAGAACACAGTGCAAGAAAAGAATTTCACCTAGCAATAATTATAAAAGTAACTTACACAAAAGCTAAGAAGCCACAACAGGTATGGATTGATTGACGGTAGGAATGAGTTTCCGTGTTCCTATCATTTTCCTATCCCAGTGATGTACTTTCTAACTGAGCATGAGAAACTTACCAACTAGTAATGAGTGTGGAGTAGTATTCAGAGAATTGGATTTGAACTGGAGAGATCCACCAAATTATAGAATCATGGAGTCATGGAGTTGGGGAAGTCATTTAGGCTATGGAGCCTAACTGCTTGCTTCAGGCAGGAATCCAAATTAAACCATTCCAGGCAGATGGCTGCCTGGCTTCTGCTTGAATATCTCCAACACTTCTCCAGATCATTGGTCCCGCTGCTCTTTGCTAAAGGCTTTCCTAACATTAAACCAGAATCTTCCTTTCTGTAATTTAATTTATTATTCCATATCTTGCACTCTAGAACAAGGAGGAGCCAATCTGGACCTTCTTCAATGTGAAAACTTTCCAGGTATTTGAAGAGTGATCTCATATCACTCTCCTGGGGGCCTCCACCACCTTTTCTCCTAACTAACTCATTCCATCTCTCTTTAGAACATTGATTCAGATCTAAATCCCTCCCAATTATGTAGCCCAAAGGTGATTTTGAGCTTAAGCCAGCATCCAGCATAGAGATGTTATGTTGATAAAACTGAAGGGGAGTGTCCCATGAGATTTAGATCTCCTGGAGGAGAAAAAGCCTTACCTTTAGACCAAGACTGGAAAGTAACAGCAAGGTATGGAACAAAAACTTTCTGTATCTCCTAAGGACAGTTATCATTTTCAGCTGCAGTGAATTACATGTGATGTCACTAAAGTTAAACAACAGTTCAATTGATCAATCCAACTGGAATCTGTCCGTGGAATGGTATTGGACGCCATCTTGCTTTTGACTTTTAGCAGTGGAATGTCTTCAGTGAGCCCTAAGCAAAACAGAATTTAAATCAAATCAAATCCAGAAGTACTTCTAAACATACCTGAACAGATATGGAGGTGTTTGCTCAGGGATTTAAGAATTTTTACCCTTCATATTGCAGACTTCACACATTCATAGACTTGAGTTGTGGATTGAGAAGGAAAGGAAAGGAAAGTTATCTATTAAAAGCTGGCAGTCATGGGTAATGATTCAATCTCCAGATGTCTGGAGTTTGGAAAAAATGGGATATTGATGGGTTTTTTACATTCAACACCCTGGATTGCAATTAGTTGTGATGCTGGTGTGCAATTTAACTGAAGAAAAGCTAATTTCTAGCTCTCAGTTGCTCCATCAAGAGAAGGGGGAGAAGGCAGGCCTGATAGAAGAAGCTAATGATTATCGACATACCAGTAAGATGCTGAGTGGGTTCACAAATAGAAGCAGCCATTTCTAATGGGCTATTTTATGTGCTTTTTTTAAAAAAAAAATGCATCAGATTCAAGTCAACAAGAACTTTCTCAGTGTATACAAGGAGGAGGCGATTTCCTTTGGGCTGCATCGCTGCTCCCAAGCAGGTCACAGTATTAGTTTTATCTTTCCAACTCCAAGCAGCATTTGAGTTTTTAAGTCAAGGCTGAGAAGATTTACTGATGGTAATTGCTGTGTGCTGTCTCCAATGTAGAGCATCTAGAAAACTTCACAGAATCGCAAACAGCTTGTGGAATTACCTACTGGTTTAATTTATCAAACAGCAAGGAAGTAGCTGTTAGTCGTACAAAGCCTCAATGAAAATATTTGGTTTTAAGCGGCTCCAATAAATTAGTCCAATAAAAGAAAATGACCTGAGCCAACGAGGGGAATACTCTATGGGAAAAATAAACCACCAACTATGTGTCATGTTCACTGTTTCAATGTGCACTGTACATCGTAACGTTTCACATGCCATGGTGCTGACACGCGTTTCTGTTTGGGAGGGAGCTGCTGGGAGACCTTGTGCCAAGCTCGGTATCTGTGTTCGTTTCAATGGAATGTGTTTGGGTTATGTGCTCGGCTCAAGGACTTTTCCCGCGGACCATCAGAAGCTGTTAGGAACACCTGGGATTGTGAGCCTGGGAAGATTCTACTGGGGGAGGGATCTCATTTGCACGGAGGGTTTTTAGTTTGCATTTGGCGCGCTTTCATCATTCTCAGTTTTCTTTGTGACCCTGCATACTATTCTTTAATAAATCAGATATCTTTATGAACCTGTTCATGAGTCTGATGGTGTTTTAGGATAGGCATTCATTACACTATGTCATTTGAAGAGAAGGAAGTGTTTCCCCCCCAAAAAGGGGCCCTCACCACTTCCTTCAAACTCTAGATGACTGTAATTGAATTTGGCTTGAATTGTCTTCCTGCCTAGTGTATCTCTGGTGGAGTTCTGACTTTTTGAAGTTAATGACAGCAATCTCTTGGTTTCTCTGTCAACGGTTGCCCAAGTCTCTTGTTCTAAGGTGGAAAGAGGCTAAAAGCAGGTTAAGAACATCAGAAAGGTGGACTGCACTTAAACCTCCATCTGCAATAGTCCTAAGTGAACAGATAAAAATAGATCTTTCCCATCATTTCCCCTTTCTATTATTTATGACTCTCATAATCGGAATCCAGGGGAATTCCAGTCATGAATGTTCAGGGTAGAAACTTAGCTAATAACCACTGGCAGTTCTCTTCATGAATTTGTCTAAGCTGGTTTTTTTAAAGCCATCTCAACTAATGACTGACTTTGAATTCGAAGTTAATCTTGTTCTGGGTGAAGCAGTTTATTCTTTTGGCAGTCTTGAGATTCACACAGTCCCTTGGTCTTGCTACCTAGAAAGCTTCACTAATGCAGGGAGCTTTGCAAATGCCAAGCTAACCATGCTAAATAGGGAAGATGGGAGATATACTGTGGAGTCCTGGGTGCTCTCTAAGCCTGGTTGTTTTCTTGCAGACGTTTCATGGCCAGACTAGGCAACGTCTTCAGTGCAAAGAGGGAGTGGGCCTTGCTCTCAGTTTATATACTGTGGCTTGCCCTGCTTGTGTTGGTGGGGGTGTTGTTCACTCCTTGGGAGTTCCTTGATTGGGCTGTTGTTTGCTGCTTGGTTGATTGACTAAGTTAATAGTTCCTTGATTAAGGTAAAATGTACTGGAAGAAAACAACAAGGCTCAGAGAACACCAAGAACTCCACAGTTCAAAATATTCTCTTTGATAGGAGATATAGTCCAGGATAACAGTACCAGGCTGTGGATGCAACCTACATTTACCCAGGAGGATGTGAATTATTTGTGTTGGCTTGCATTACCTAGACCTGGGTGGCCCAGAGGGTGGTGTTCCCCCCTCAGAAGTGTGCCCACTTTGATCTTAGGGCTCCAGGGGAGGAAGAGGAGGTGGGGTGGCAGCTGTCATCCTTGAGTTGCTGAGGATTTACAGAGGCTGTGCTTTGCAGAAAACTGGATGTGAGGTGCTCTTACTGAAGTTGGACTTCAGGAAACAGTTGGGATTGCTGCTGGTGTACCATCCTCCCTGCTGCCCAGCAACATCTCTGCCTGAGCTGCTGGATTCTGTTGCTGAGCTGGCAATAGATACCCCAGGGCTCTATTGGGATGGGAGTTCATGACCACCATAGCAACCATGGACTTTTCCCAAGCCATCGTAAGCCTGACCTGTAATGGGGGTTGCATGTTAGAGCTGGCTTTTGTCTCAGGACACTTGTGATGTGATCTGGTTTGGGGAGTCAGTGTCATCAGTGCATTGCTGACATTGGATCTCTCTCTGATTGCTTTTTGGTTGCTGGTGTCACCCCACCTTGCAAGGGGATAGGACCTCTTAGATTGGCCCCACCCCAGGTACTAATGGACCTGGTTGGGTTTCAGAGGGAACTTGGGTTTTCTTGGGCACTCTGGGTGACATCTTGGTGGCAACTTGGTATAGGCATGTGACAGAGGCCTTAGACCATATTGTGTCTACGCACTTCCTCCTATGCATCAATTCTGGGCTGCCCCTTGGTTTTCTCAGGAGGCCTGGGAGATGAAGTGCAAGAAGAGATGCCTGTAGTGCTGATGGAGGAAGCTTCTGGGGATATTTTATCTTTAGTTTTGGATGGAGTTACACTTCCCCACTCAAGAGTGGTACACAATCTGGGAGTGTTCTTGAACTCAGAGCTCCTGTTCAAAGAGCAGGTGGCAGCTGTGGCCAAGAGGGCCTTTGCATAGATTCATCTGGTGCCCTTCAGATAGTCACTCAAGCCTTGGTCACCTTGTGATTGGACTACTGCAATGTACTTTATATGGATTGCCCTTGAAGACAACCTGGAAGCTACAGCTGGTCCAGAATGTGGTGGTGCAAGCAGTGATGGGTATGTCACAATATGCTCATATGTCCTCACTAATTTAAGGGCTGGTTCCCGGTCTGATAAAGTTCAGGAGATTGTAAACAGCCAGCTGCAGATTTTTCTGTTATCAGTGAAGAGACCTGCCTTCTCGCCAGATCATAGGAAGCCTATTAAAAAGAAATGACTGTGCCTTAACCCACATGAGGATATAAAGGTTCTAAATTGAAAATAATCCAGTTGGTTGAATTAATGTCAGGCTCTTTAGCAGTGAACTAAAACCTAAAGTATTTCTTTTGTGGGCAAGATTCTCACCCAGTTCTCTTTAACAAGATTTATTGAGATACGATACAACTAGATTATTTCTCCTTTTGAACTAATATATCCCCACATATATGTTACAGAGGAGACTTCCTGATTTTCTTCCTAACCACATTCCTAAGATCTACGTTCTTCACTGTAAACAGGAAAGCACGTACTTTGGCCGTGTCAGCCTTGCGAGGTAGTCCAGGCAAGATGCACACCCCATTCCTTCTGCGGGCTCAGCTGCCTCTAATCTGACCATTCTCTAGTCTGTGACTCTTCCTCCTGTCTCCCAAGGTCATTCCCACATATCATTACAGGCCATTTGCATAGCAGTCTCTTGAAACCCTTATTAGTCTGGGAATCAACTCTTACAACAGGCTAGAGAACACCCCTAACTACTCTTTAAAATCTGTGAGCAGAGGTGACTATTGTGTCAGGTGGAGATGCCTTTTGCAAATGCAGATGGGCCTCCCAAAGTTTAAAAAAAAAGAAAAATTTTATTCATCTGAGTTTTGAGTTCTTGTTCTCTGTTATATGTGCATGTGTTTAAGCCGAGTGCCAAGGGTGGAGGGATAAGCAATAAAATGCAAGTGCTAAGCACAAGGTCAGAGCTGAAATATGCATGTGGTAGAAAAGGAACAAAGAACTGCCAGCAGGATATTTTCCTTCAAATGACAAGCCACAAAGAGCAAAAGTACTTGTATTTACTTTCACAGCTGTCACTGACTGCAACAACCCACCATTGCTATTCTTCTTTGCACCTCCAACTATTACTCAAAAAAGGGAGATGTGAAAATACAGCCAGAGAGATTCATCCTGCTTCCATAAATATAAAACTAGGAGAATCCCTTCAAGAACTTTTGTTGTGTACTGGTTAGGGTGTTGGAAAATAAGTGGGACAACCTAGGTTGAAGACTATCCTGGTCACAGAATTCACCATGAGATGGTGGGCCAGGCTCTCTTGCTGAGCCTTCCCTACCTAATGGTCTCGTTGAAATAATCTTAGGAGTGATTTAACATGCACTCTCAAAAGGGGGAGACACACAAACACACACACTGGATGGTGGATGGTGGATGCTGTCTGTGTGTCTGGCTGTATCAGTAGACAGATAGTCAGAT
Organism: Candoia aspera; assembly: GCF_035149785.1. Classification (NCBI taxonomy): domain Eukaryota; kingdom Metazoa; phylum Chordata; class Lepidosauria; order Squamata; family Candoiidae; genus Candoia; species Candoia aspera. The sequence continues at coordinate 3,408,136 of NC_086159.1, read as the reverse complement.
ATGTGAACAACTTGCCACTGGATTCGTGGCTGGCACCCTTCATTATATAGCTTAGGAAGATACTTTATCCGGTCCTTGTAGAATTGTTTTACTATTGGTTTTCTTGGTTTTAATGATTAGACCAAATTAACTGCTAATTTGTTGTAAGTTTCCTAAAGCCACTAGAACTAGGGGGTACAGAAATTTGTTAGAATACTTTACTTACTGGAAAGGAAGGTGACCCTATATTTAAGGCAAGGTTCCACCCCTCTCCCAATGCCTTCCCAGAGAACCATCCAAGGAAAGGTCAAGAAAATCAAGATGGCAGCCATGAACACATGATCAAACCCCACCACTTCTTGACATGCATAGTGGAGCTTCAATTCCAGAGTTACCACTGATTTTTTGACACACACCCCAACACACATCTTGTGGCTATCCTTGCCTGTCCAGGAAGAAGTGGGAAAAAATTGATCTGTCTCCCTTGCTACATTTGCACTAAAGCTAAGAGAACTCTCCCATTTCAAACATAAATTATTTGCAAATACGCTTCTTGTCATGTACACACAGTAAATTAACAGGAGTTGTAGAGGGTAGAGAGCTCCCATTCTTTCTTCTTTAACTTTTAAAACATCTCAGCAGTTACAGGGCTTCAGGGCACTTAGCTGAGGTTCTGGTTTTCTGCAGCACTTCCTGACCTGACCATGTAATCACATCAGAATGTAGTCGCCATGGATCCACCCCCAGCAAAATGCCCAGATTTGCTCCTATCGGAATCTAGGGTAGAATTGTTTCAAATATCTGCTGGCCCCTGCTGGCTTGTGAATATGAGAAGTTTTGACTGAAATGGTCCTCAGCAAATTAAAAAAAATAAAATCCTCACCCTCTATATTAGCCTTGCTTCAATCTGACTTCTAGCCACTTGGAAAAACAGCAGTTCATTACAGCCTTGCTTCTTTGCTGAACGACATGCATTAATTCAGATTTTTCCCCCCACTGTATTAAATATTCAGTACCTTGATGTTTACTGGAATGTAATTCAGAGTCATTGTTACTTTGCTTTAGCTTTCTCTCATTGGTTGATGTGAACCTGTATGTCCTTGAAATGAGTTTTTAAAAAAGCTTGAAGGCCTTTAGCTTTTTTCAGGCATAGCTGAATGCAAAGACCCAGGGGCAACAGAGATGAATCCGTCATTTGACAGTTCTATTGTGCACTAATTGGTTAATAGAACCCTGGATCCTTCCTATGTCTATTGGACTCTGGGGTAGTCCAAGAAGGTCATATAATGAAGTGTTTCAATTCTGCAATTGTGCTCATATAACCTGCTTAACCAGATCAGTTCTACTGAACTAACCCATTAGCTGCATTTGCACAGCATGCTAAACAGACTTGGTTTGTTTGGGTGTTATGAATTAACATGTTGGATGAAACTGCCCTTATGGTTAGTTTACGGTTTAGTGTATTGTATGAATCCACAGAATAGGTAAGTTCAGTAACCAGGTTGAGGGTATTGGGGAAATGCAGTCAGCTTTCGTCCAAACCCAGGAAATGGGCTTGTTCAAGTGAAACCTCAATTTAAGAGATACCGATTTAAAGGACTTCAGATGCAATGGACAACATTTTCATCAGGACATCCTTCAGAATAGTGGAGATGTCTTCTGCATCTGAAGAAAATCAGACAAGGAACTTTAAAAAATACAACCCCCCCCCCACAAAATTTACCTTATTTGCAGCATTTCTCATCACATCCATAAGAACACCATGATACCAATGGCACCATTATATTGATTTATGTCATTTGCGCCAGTTTATATTCTTTGTGAAATGACACCGTTATGCAAATTCCTTCATTTGCAACCTTTAAACCAAGGTCTCACTGTTGTGTGATGCAGCAATTAGGTCTCTCCTATCCACCTTCTATCCACCTTGACTGTGTGGACCATAACAAATTGTGGCACGTTCTTAGCGGTATGGGGATACCAAGTCATCTTGTCTGCCTCCTGAAGAATCTGTATAACGACCAAGTAGCAACAGTAAGAACAGACCACGGAACAATGGACTGGTTTAGGATTGGGAAAGGAGTACGGCAGGGCTGTATACTCTCACCCTACCTATTCAACTTGTATGCAGAACACATCATGCAACGTGCTGGGCTTGAGGAATCCAAGGCTGGAGTTAAAATCACTGGAAGAAACATTAACAATCTCAGATCTGCAGATGATACCACTCTGATGGCTGAAAGTGAAGAGGAACTGAGGAGCCTTATGATGAAGGTGAAAGAAGAAAGTGCAAAAGCTGGCTTGCAGCTAAACCTCAAAAAAACCAAGATTATGGCAACCAGCTTGATTGATAACTGGCAAATAGAGGGATAAAATGTAGAAGCAGTGAAAGACTTTGTATTCCTAGGTGCGAAGATTACTGCAGATGCTGACTGCAGTCAGGAAATCAGAAGACGCTTAATCCTTGGGAGAAGAGCAATGACAAATCTCGATAAAATAGTTAAGAGCAGAGACATCACACTGACAACAAAGGTCCGCATAGTTAAAGCAATGGTGTTCCCTGTAGTAACATATGGCTGCGAGAGCTGGACCATAAGGAAGGCTGAGCGAAGGAAGATCGATGCTTTTGAACTGTGGTGCTGGAGGAAAATTCTGAGAGTGCCTCAGACTGCAGGAAGATCAAACCAGTCCATCCTCCGGGAAATAAAGCCAGACTGCTCACTTGAGGGAATGATATTAAAGGCCAAACTGAAATACTTTGGCCACATAATGAGAAGACAGGACACCCTGGAGAAGATGCTGATGCTGGGGAGAGTGGGGGGCAAAAGGAAGAGGGGCCGACCAAGGGCAAGGTGGATGGATGATATTCTAGAGGTGGCGGACTCGTCCCTGGGGGAGCTGGGGGTGTTGACCGACAGGAAGCTCTGGCGTGGGCTGGTCCATGAAGTCACGAGTCGGAAGCGACTAAACGAATAAACAACAACAACAATCCACCTTCTATGTTTGATATGTCTCTCTCAAAAGTTATGGGAAGGGAAAAGCACTTTTGCCTGTTCTGACAACAGAGAATATAACAGCTCAGCCAGAATATGCCGGCAGTTTTCAGCAGCTGTTCCACCAAACTCAGACCTACGTATTTGCATGCTTATACAACCAATAAAAGAAATGTCCTATTATTCCTTTAAAGCTGATCTTTACACTTCGGGATGTATAAGTGTGCGTGTGGTGTAGGCGAGAAAGAAAAATAGTAAACTTCTTAACAGTTGATGACAAGAAGTTTGATGAAAATCACAGGATTTTCTTAAGTGTCAATGCCTTCATATTTAGCTGGGTGACCAGGTATTATGCTTCCACACCAAAATATAAATTAATTGAACTTGCCTTTGCAAAACAAGTGTGTTAGAATTTCTTGTTGATGCGTAACATGCACCATCAACAGCACAGGTGCTTTCTTTCTGAGGGGCTTTTCCCAGGATGAATCCTTAGGTATTTCCTGCAGAATTTTAAAGCACAGAAGCAGAAAGATCACAATACATTATTACTATGAACCAGTAATTTGCTGTGCCATGTCAGTTTCCCATGTACTCGCTTGTAGGTGTGATCTGTCGGGTTTCTGCATTAAAAGGCAAGTGAATATGTTTTTTACATACACACACACACACCCCTAAGATCCTGTGGAATTTCTGGATCCAGATGGACAGGCAGGTGCTGGCCAATCAACCAGACATTGTGGTGGTAGACAAGGACCAGAAGACAGCGGTGGTGATAGACGTAGCGGTGCCAAGCGACAGCAACCTCAGGAAGGAGGAGGATGGGAAGCTGGAGATGTACCAGGGCCTGAAGAAGGAACTGGAGATGATGTGGAAAGTGAAGGCCCAAGTGGTCCCAGTGGTGGTAGGGGAGAGTGTGACCCCCAAGCTGGGAGAGTGGCTCCAACAGATCCCAGGAGCAACATCAGAGCTCTCTGTCCAGAAGAGCACAGTGCTAGGAGCAGCTAAGATACTGTGCAGAGGTTGAGGAAGACACCCACCACCCATTGGGGTGAGAAGGGAATTTTGTTTTAATTTATATCTGCAAATAAAATAAAAGCTTAATGCATTTTATCTCACTCTTCCCCCTTTCCTCTTTACATTTCTCAAAAAATAAGCATTTCTAAAGTAACTATATCTGATCAAGTACAGAGTTTAGTACATTTTGTGATATGGTGCAGCCATATTGACAGGAGTGACATATGTGAGATGGGGGGCTCTATCAAATGAATAAATAAATAATGCAAATTTTGAAGAATAATCCTACCGCAACTCATTAATCCCAACCTTCTTTTTAGTTTCTCTATGAAGTTCAGTAAAGAGAGGGGGGAATTTGCAAATCTATCCACCTTGTTGTTATGTCTTGTGCTTAGATGATGGAGCAAATGTAACGATGTCAGCCTTATAAGAATGTATACACATGGGACATTTATTAATGATGCCCTTCTTTGTAAAACCACACACCCTAGGAAGAGCAGACAAAATTCTGTAAATAAGATGATACAGTACTAACATTTTGCTCCTGGATTTCATCTCACAAAGACCAGCAATGAGGTCTATGCAAGTGGGTGGTAAACTTAAAATAATTGTTTATAAGTTGGGGATGTTAATATCTCTTTGTGAAAGGCTGCATTGTTTCTAGAAGTACCAAGTTTAAAAATTACAGGATTGGCGGTATAAAGCTTTCTTTCCAAAGTGGTTGGGTGTATCTTTCATCACAAAAAGGGGATGCACTTGATGACCAAAACAGAGTATTGAGAAAATAGTGTTTTGTAGGCTTAGCTCAGAAATAGGGTAGCAAAAAGGACAGGATGATACAGTGCTATAGTTTACCACTCCAAATTCTCTTCATCCATTTTTATATTTACATGAGAAATTAATTATAAATATATATGAGAAGTTATTATATTTATAGAGGTTATTTTATTCTTGCTCCTACATCACAGCTTGGCAAACCATGGCTTATTGAGATTTCAGTGCATTGTAATTCTTATAACCGAGGTCAGGTTTGAGTTTATGATAAGTTGTAAAGCATTTCTGTATCCGATGAATAGAAATATTATACAAGGGAAAGTACAGCATTTAACATCATTTCTCTACTCACCCCAGCATTCAGCATCTGTATCCCTCAAGGATCTTCTGGACTTTCATTGGTCACACCTTCCAATCTATGCTGTTACTTCACTCACATCACTTGTTTCATAGTTATGCTGGCTGGGAGATGTAAGAGCTGAGTTCCCAAGGGGTTTAAAGGCATCATGTTGGAGGGAGTGGGAGAAATTCATCCTACCTAATGACTTTTCTTACTAGGGCTTCCATATCTGGTCTGCAGAACTCCAGAGGAACACGGGAAGGCAACAAAATGTTAAGCCTTCTCGTGCCTTTTTGCTGCTGTATGGAAACGGCCCAGATACATAGCTCTAATTTTTACCCTTTACCGCTTTGGTTAGTTTCTTAAACCTTCAAATTTAGCTTGGAATCAGGGCTGATTTTTTTTATCTGTAGAGCTACCCAAAGTGCTGGGTTTATTTAAAAGGAAAAGAAAAATTTGAGGTAGCCACTTAAGACAACCACTCGACAAAATGGGAACGGACCTGTTGGTCTTTAGAGTTGGTTTCAAATAGAAATCTTCTTTCTGCTGCACCAAGTTCTTGTAGGACAACGTTCCTGAGGCTGAATTATAAGTTGGAAGGTGCTGACTTAACTTCCCTTACTTCTTTAAAGTAGTTTGGTGACTTTGGCAAGTTGTCAACCCTTTGCAGTGACATTTTCATCTCCAGTCTGTAATACAGGCATAACAATATTTAGCAACTTTGAAGAATGTTTGAAGGAGCATTTTATAAACTTCAAAGCACCACATTAGCATCACTGTCCCCATTACTGAACAAATGACATCAGCTGAATGTCCTCCTGAACTTTTATTTAGCAGATTTGCCCAGGAAACATTGCTAATAGGTTAGTGTGGCATACGATGTTACGACATTAAACCCACAATAAAGGTTTAACTTTTCCCATGAAGAAAAGTTTGGTTATTTTTAGAACTTTATAGACTTATTCTTAATTGAGATCTACTTTAAGTGCAAGGAAATTGGCTTATTTCTCCCCACCCCTTTCAATCCATTAATAACAATTAAGGTTTAAAATAAATGGCTGCACATATCATTAAACTACACTTAAGTAACTTACAATTGACAATTAACTCAGCATGGTAATACATTATCATAACATTTTCTCATGATGAGTTTTCCTCTACTTTACAAAAGAAAAGAAAAAGGATTAACTCCTTTTTATATTACATTAACTCTTTTTCAAGTGGAAATTGTTTGTACTTTGTAATCACACTAAGACAACAAGCAGAATTGTGAGAATCAGTCAACAGCAAGACAGTTCTGTTATCCATAGATGCAGTATCCAAGTCCATCAGAGATAGTTATTATTCTTTTTAAGATTAAAAAAAAAACACCCAGTTTTACAACTTCCCCTTCACATATGGAATTCCTGTAAACAATGTGTCCAATGACTAATTATTAATTTTATTTTCCCAAGCAGGTTTTTTTTAAGAAAATGCAAATTTTCCAGATGTTGGGAAAATTTCTCTGCTGCATGTTTTTAAAATATTTTTATGCTACATATTTTTAAAGTATGTATTTTCTGCAATAAGTTCTTCTTGAAAAAAACAGACCAAAAGTTACTTTTTGCATGCAATTTTCAGAAAGTTAAGCTCCGTCCATATAGAAATCTATTATGATTTTCTTTTAAGTCTCTAGCACAAGTGTGAACTTCCTGGCATTCAACTCTGTGAAAAGGCGATTGAGAAATAGAAGACCTTTAAAGAAATAGAGTAATGCAGAGGAAGTAACAAAGTTCAAGTTGGCTTGTTTGCCAAAATAGATTTGAATTGTCTGGGACTTATTTTTTTTCCTTAGAATTTGTTTTTAACCTTTTCTCATACTGAGCCCATTTAAACCCATTTTAAACTCATTTAAACCCATATTAAACCCCACCAAACCCTAAGGGGGTGGAGGGAACCAGAACATTTTGCCCCTGTCCCCATCTGAAACAGGGCCCTGCCTACTTTGCCTCATCACCCCACTATCTGCAGCCTTTTCTTTTCCCCCAAATATTAACTGTGTGTAAGAAAGATCTCTAGAGCTGGAAAAAAAAAGGAGTATTTCAAAACAGTAAGTGTAATGGGCTGCGAGAATGACCTTGGGAGACAGGGGAAAGTGCCTCAGCCTAGAAAACGGCCTGATAGGAGACATCTCAGCCCACAGAAGGAACGGGTGTGCAGAAAGCATCTCAGAAGGGACCCTCCCTAGTTCTCTGGAAAGTAAAGGCAGGGAGGGGAGAAGCATTTTCAGACTTGCATGATTCTTTTAATGTAACCTTACAATAAAGGCAGTGTTAGTACGCATGGTTTTGGCTTCCTGCCTGGGAAAGGACCAACAACAAGATGAGCAGATGGGTGTTTTAATGCCAGTGCTACCTAGGAAAAGGATAGTTAGCTGTTGGGTGTTGCATTCTAAGAAAAAGAGGCTCAGATAGCACTCAGAGACCCCACCAGGGCTGTCTGCAAAGGAAGTCAAAAAGTCAAGATGGCAGCTGTGACTGCACAATCAAAGCTCTGCCCCATTTTTATGTGCATCGCAAATGCTGTCGCAGTTGCCAGTCTTGACTTTTTTGACACACACACACTTGGTGGACACACCTGGACTGCACCTAAATGAGTTTGCTAAATGAGAATTTTAGTTAATTTCCAATTTCCAATGGGTTCAGGGACGCAGTGGCACTGCGGGTTAAACCGCTGAGCCGCTGAGCTTGCCGGTCGGAAGGTTGGCGGTTCGAATCCGCGTGGCGGGGTGAGCTCCCATTGCTAGTCCCAGCTCCTGCCAACCTAGCAGTTCGAAAACATGCAAATGTGAGTAGATTAATAGGTACTGCTTCGGTGGGCAGGTAATGGCGTTCCGTGTAGTCATGCCGGCCACATGACCACGGAAGTGTCTACGGACAAACGCTGGCTCTTCGGCTTTGAAATGGAGATGAGCACCGCCCCCTAGAGTCGGACACGACTGGACTTAATGTCAAGGGAAACCTTTACCTTTACTATACAATATATACAATATACAATTTCCAAGGTTGCATATTAATTGCCAATTCATCTAAATAATGAGGCTCCTTAGGAAACTTTCTTTTGGGGTTAGTCTGATGTTTGGGGTGTCCCACCTGGCCTCATGCCACCAAGTTTCTGGCTACCCAATTTTAATTATTCCCTTTTAACTACACATCATGATTGCTAACTGCTTTGAAAATGATTGTTGGTGGAAAGGTAGAACTTTAATAAGGAAAGTAAACAATGTTATATGCACCTTCTTTTTAAAGAACCAAACCAAGCCAAAATGGACAGCTTATCAAACATAACTTTGTGATCCTGGGGAGAGAAATTGCATCCTCTGAAAAGTGGCATGAAACTTGGCCACCACGAGAATTGAGTGATGCAACAGAAATGGGAGAGCAGGGAATAGGGGGAGAGATGAAGAAAATTTGCGGTTGAGGTTTGAAGGACTTTCTGCTTTGAAGAATGCGTACACCCAATATTTCAGGCCTGATTAGGGCTCTGTAAAATAAGCCACTTCAAACAAGCATGCTGGGAGAGAATATTCTTTTATCGTTTCTCCAGCTCTCAGGATTGTAATAACTTACAACAGCACTTAACGCAATTGGAACCTCTTGCAGGAGTTGGGGAGAAGTGTTGAAATGCATATAGTTAAACATGGGCTGCTCATTCTCTCGGCAATAACTCCTGTTTCCCGCTGACCAATGAATGCCCATGTAGAAAATCTCTATCTATCTACTATCTATCTATCTGTCTATCTACCTACCTACCTACCTACCTACCTACGTCTGTTCAATCGTGTCGAATTCTTAGAGACTGCCCAGACAAGTCCCTGCAGTTTTCTAGGCAAGATTTCAGAAGGGGTTTGCCATTGTCTCCTTCCTAGGGCTGAGAGAGAGGGACTGGCCCAAGGTCCCCCAGCTGGCTTCATGCCCAAGGCGGGACTAGAACTCAGAGTCTCCCTTTTCTAGCCTGGTGCCTTCACCGTCACATCATACTGGCTCTCTTGTCCATGTAGAAACCTGACCTTAAATGTTGCCATGATAACGAAACTCCCCCCGTCCTTATTCAAACGGTGAGAATGGGTGCATGTCCAGAACAACGGAAGCAACATCAGTAGAAGGACCGGAACACTAAAGCATTTCATTGAGTGATCACATATGAATTGTGTTTAGTTTGCACGACAGACTTTTGCAGATAAATATTAAATAAACTGAATGGGCTAAGGCCACATAGGCTGAGAACCCACATACACCCTTGCCGAAGAACCCAAGTTAAAATGAGCCAAGCTTTGCATGCTGCTAAATCTTTAACTGACCTGCTTGTTGGGGGATTCCAGTTATTTAATGGTTGAAGTTACCTTCAAGAATACAATAAGCATATCTGCCTTTTCCAAGAGGTTCAGCAAGAATATGGCCTGGGCAAATGTCAAACGGGTACTTTAAACATTGTAAATAGGGTCTCCAGGCCCTCAGTGTCTTCTTTATAAAACTGTAAGCATTGTGGGTGGGCAGGAGGGGAGAGATCCAAGCATTCATCTGGAAACTGTTTAAGTCCCCTTTATAGAAGTTCAACTCAGTCTGGTTGCTGACTCTTGGTTCCTACCAATATGAGTACTTGCAGAAACCGAATGCATACTCATTTAGCGATTCTGCCTGGAGAGGCTAGGTAGCTGCGACACACTGAGTGTGCATAAAACAATTATAAGTCTTAGTAACAAGATTACTGCAAGGGAATTTGCCCAAAAGAAACTGTTGCTGCTTAGCTCTTTAATTACACGGCACCATTTTCACTTCCATCTAAGCCCATCCAGTATTTCCCTCCTAGGATAAGCAATGTTTTTCGGAGTGCAGAGGGGAATGAAGAAATAGTAAGCCCAAGAAACTGAAGGGATGATAGAAGAAAAGGCAACATAGCTAAATTAGGTCTGCACCAAAACCATGCGCCACACCTCTTCATATTTTTCTGTGCTTGCAGACTACCCCTGCTTTCTCCACACACAGACTTCATTTCATGCATTGCTATTTGTTCTTTAACCTCTTTGCCCATCTTTTGAGAACTAATCAGTGTGTAGTCCAGAAAGCTGTGAGATATCCCCCCACCCCGGTGTTGCTGGGTGAGTCTCTTTCTCCCAGCCCTAGAGCCAGTGCGGTGTAGTGGTGAAGGTGCTGGAGCAGGAACAAGGAGACCCAGGTTCTAGTCTTCATCCACAGAAGCTCCCTGCGTGATTTCGGGCCATGCCACCTCTCTTGTCCATCTACCTGATAGGTTTGTGGAGAAGAATAGGAGGAGGAAGCACCTGGATGCCTTCTTGAGCTCCTGAAGAAAACCTGGAATATACATCAAATGAAGTGAGAAACACCTGAGAACTGTGGGCTATCCTATCTCCAAATGTTTTAGGAGAACACCATCCACATCAGTTGAGGAGGCTAAAGAGTTTTGGGGAGGAACGTTAATGCTGAAAGGAATGTGGTTTGGGAGTGAAAATGTAGTTTTTGGGATGAAATTCAGTTTAAGGCTCTCTTGTCATGGGAGTGTTCATGAACCAAGTGACTGGATTTGCCTACATTGGCTGGTCTTTACCTTTCATTAGGGTGTGTGCTGTTGGGCCTGTACTTTTAGTGTGTTGTGTGAACCTGCCTTCCGTGGGTTAGTTTATTTATTTTATTTATTATTCACATTTTATTACTGCCCATCTCCCCCAAAAGAGGGACTGTTTACGATTAGCACATTGTGTGAGTTGTTCAGAAAACAGTAAATTCAGTGGCCATTTGGAATGTGTTATGAGAAGCAGCCTAAATGTTATTTTCAACAAGCAGTGGAGACAGAACAACATGGCTGTACATGACAGGACAATACATTAATTCCATCAAGAGCAAGAGAGATTTTTTTCCCCATTATCCACTCACAGGCTTGGAATCCTACATATTCAGACACATCCCACTGCCTAAGTCTCAATCCATACTTAGAGGATTATTAAACAGGTTCAGAATGAACCCCCTGGAAGATTTTTCATCCATGAAAGAGAATCACTGGACAGGGAAAATATTCAAGAAGCTGTTGTAGGGGTGTCTGCAGGAGAGAAAAAATAAGGCAAGAGGGTGATGCATGTAAAAAGAGACGGGGCTTCATGCAGTCATGACCACCATCTTGGACGTTTTTCATTGCCCCTGTGGAGGCCCCTGGGCTTTGGCAAATGTCAGGCACTTTTAAGAGAAGTTTGCAGGGTCTTAAAATTAAACTCTTAGCTCAGCAGCTTTTTAAGCCTCTTTGCGGCAGCAAATTCTTCTGACTCAAAAAGATTATCTCATTGACTTTGTTATCTGCTTCTCACAAAAAATACATCTTTTGTAAATAGGATTAGCTGCATCCTTTAGGACCGGCCCAGTGTTGACCCTACTTCTGAAGAGCCATATCTTCCTTAGGAAATTATGGAAGCAGAAAGCTTGGATCCACCCCAGGAATCTAAAACCAGGGGCTAAAGCTGACTTCATTCAATGGGCTTAAATCTAACATTAACAGCAGAAAATTAACTAACAGAAGGCAAACCCACCAATGCCCAAATAAAGAAATTCTATCATAATTTAATGGAGGATTTCTGAAACTCTCGGTTGGGACCTCAAGATGATTCCAAACCAGGATTATCACAACTTGCAAGGTGATGTGGGAGCAATGTCTGAACTCCCTCCAGGTTTTGCCCACATGAGTGCAGTGTGCACTTGTTGCCCCATAGTAACACCTCTGTGATATCTAGATTAACATTTGATTCTTAAAACTAAGTGGTATATTCCTTCGTTTCTCAAGAAATGAAGACTGGTCTGCTTCACACATGTAAAGATAATGGCCGGCATTCCTGTAGTACATCAAAGTTCAGACCACCATCTCCATTACAGCCTGGTTGAGGATGTCCTTCAGATGGAGCCACTTGGTCTGGGTATGCAAGCTTTTTTTAAGCTGTGAGGGGAATCCTCGGCTCACGTGTTGTGCTAAGCCAGAAGTGGAGAATGGTAGTGCAAAGGTCATATTTAACTAGCCAGTCCCATTTTGGTACCCTCCCCCAGATAATCCTAGACCAGTGTTTTTCAACCTCAGCAACTTTAAGATGTGTCGACTTCAATTCCCAGAATTCCCCACCCAGACAACATAGAGGAAAAAGTAGAAGAAATCCAAAAAGGTAAAAGGTAAAGGCTCCCGTTTAGTTGTGTCCGACACTAGGGGGCAATGCTAATCTCCGTTTCATGACTGAAGAGCCAGCATTGTCCGAAGACACTTCCATGGTCATGTGGCGGGCATGACAGTCACGGAACGCTGCTACCTTCCCTCCAAAGCGGTACCTATTTATCTACTTGCGTTTGCATGCTTTCGAATTGCTAGGCTGGCAAGAGCTGGGGCGAGTGCGGGAGCCCACTCCGCCGTGTGGCACTCAGGTCTGAAACCACCAAACTTGCACCTTCCAGTTGACAAGCCTGGCGTCCTAACCGCTGGGCCACCTTGCCCCCCAGAAGAAATCCTAGAGAGAGGAAAAAAGACAAAGAGGATCTATAAGAAGAAAACATTGAGATAGCAACAAAGAACTATGCTGTAGAGTTTGGAGTATAGTTTAGAGCAGTGTTTCTCAACCTCAGCAACATTAGAGTGGCCGGGAAATTCTGGGGGTTGAAGTTGATGCATCTTAAAGTGGAGTCCTTGGTGCTCTCTGAGCCTTGATGTTTTCTTGCAGACGTTTCATGGCCAGACTAGGCAACATCTTCAGTGCAAACAGGGAGAGGGCCTTGCCCTCAGTTTATGACACCATGGCTTGCCCTGCTTGTGTTGGTGGGGGTGTTGATCTCGTCTTTGGTTGGGCTATTGTTTGCTGCTTGGTTGATCGACTGAGTTAATAGTTCCTTGATTAGGGTGTATTGTGCTATTTGATGGTTCATCTGGTGTTAATCCTAGTGTTGGTTTTTGCATATCTGGGTGTTGATTGCTGGTAAGGGGGTGTCCTGGTCTTTTGGCCTTTCTATTGTCTCTTTTGAATGGTGTGTAAATGTTGTTTACCTCTATGTGTCTGTTGATGGCTGCTTGGTCTGAGTGCCAGGCTTCCAGGAATTCCCTGCCGTTTTTGGATTTGGCTTGGTTTAGGATGCTCACCGTTTCCCAGTTGAAACAATGGCTTTCCTACTTTGGACACATTATGTGAAGACCCAACTTTCTGGAGAGGGCTCCAATGTTGGGAAAGGTGGAAGGAAAGAGAAGAGGACAACCAGCAGCAAGATGGATGCATTCAGTTACAGTGGCAATGGGTACACCGTTAGGTGACCTGAAAGACCAGGTTAGGGGTAGATTGTCATGGAGAAAATCTATCTATGGGGTCACTAGGAGTCAGTGATGGCCCATAATCAGTCAGTCAATCAATTAAGAAAGAAAAGGAAAGGTTGAAATGCATTTAAGAGCAATTGTCTATTTCTCTCTGGTACATAGACTCTGCTCAACCAATAGGCTTGTTCAGAGCAATATGTTGAAATATGTTGAAGGAAAGTGTGACTATGGAAAAAAGGTCAGACTGATGCCACTGATTAATTCTTTTCCCCATTCCTCTAGAACTTGGAGATTTGATAGGTCTCTGCTTTCTTTCTTCTGGTATCTTCCTCCAGAAACATCTGTCTTTCAGACATGCTATATCCACTCAGACTATATTGATTTCTGATCAGTTGTTTCACTTGCTGATTTTAGCAATCCGTCCATTTCTGAAATCAACTTATGTTCAGGAACCCAATGTTTTTTCTGAACGCTACTGTGTGTTATTACCACCCACCCACCCACCCCATTATTTCTATAAAGAACCTATCTGTACCAAGGAAAACATTCCTTTCTGATTCTTCTCAGCCTGAATTTTGGTCCTCTTATTAAGACCTTGCAGTTTCCCCCCCCAGCTCCAAGGTTGTTTCATTCAAACATTTCTATTCGCTCCTGCCCTAATGCTAGCTACAAATAGCATAATGTGAAACAGAAGAAAAGACACAGCATGAAGCCTTGGTTAACACAGAAAATATGCAGGCCCGTAGGAGATTTACTGAACCCAACTGTCCTACCTGTGACAACACTTTAACATAGTTAACTAACAGCCAACTTTATTAAAAACTGAACCATTAAGAGCGTAAAATAAAGCATAAAAGAAATGGGGGGTGGAGAGAGAATGAGAGAGAGAGAGAGGGAGAGAGAATGCACACACACCTAAGTACAGGAGAGAAATTCACAGGACAAATGCCTGTTGAAATAAAGAGCTTTTTCAGATAGTGAACAGAACCAAGGATGGGTTTATAGGTAGAGAACAGCAGTGTCAGGAAAGATCCCCCATTCCATATCCAAGTCAAGGATATGGAGAATGTCTCCAACATAAGAAGATTCATACAGGGGGACTAACCACTTTTTTAAGGGTTGAAAAAAGAGAGGCAGAGACCCCTTGATTATTACACCATCAAGAGCCATGGGGTAAACAAGGGACAGACGGCAGAGAGTTTCAAGGCCAGGAAAGAACAGCCAAAGGTCTCTAAACTGGAGAAGGCAAGAGGTTCAGGATTTGGACCTTGGGAGAGACATATAGTCAACGTGAATATTTGTGTGTCTCCACAGAGACATATAAGCAGGGCAGGTTTCCTGTGTGGTGCTGTACGCAGGAAACCTTCCTATGGACGGCTTGGTAATTCTCTGCAATAAAGCTGCTTTGCTGAACTTCATGGGTCTGCTTGCAGATGTGGGGCAGAAAGGACATAATCATGCCAACTCTTGACAACTATGGATACAGTGATCCTAAGACTTTATGCTAGAAGTGGGGAAGCTCAATCTGTTTTCTGTTGAAGTCACCAGGGAGCTACTGTCAAGGGCTACATCCTGCGTTTGGGGGAGACCAGAGGAAGAAGTAGGCATATCTCCCCCTTTTCTCCTAATCTCTCCCTTCCGTGCCCAGTGGGCTACCAGAAAAGGGGCCGACTATTCCTGGTCTAAATATGAAGTCTTCTCTTGCAGAAGACATTAGGCCAGTTGTTCATCCTGAAGGAGAATAACCAGCATTTTGAAGTGAGCCTGGAAATAGACTGGAAGGCAGAAGAGCTTTTAAAAAGTCTGAGCCACCCCATTTTGTACAAGCTGTTGTTTCCAAGCATTCTTCAAAGGCAGTCGGCTGTGTAGTGCATTGCACTCTGTGTGTAGAGTGCAAAACAGCCTCTGCACAATCAGCAGACATGCCAGCAAGTCCTTTTCCCATCTCCTTTGTTCGCCCCTCTGCCTGTTTTTTCTGTATCTGGACATCAGCACTGACAGCTTCTATCAGAAGCCTGACCTTGTTGCATGAATATCTCCCTGGTTAAGTCATGGCAGATGGTCACCTTCACCAACCCAGCTGTTCTTAAGAAAAAGAAGCAGGTTTTATGGTGAGGGGATGGGATGGGATGGGAGAACACAAGAAATCTCAGAGCTGTCAGCTCGACTGGGAATTTTAAACTATATCCCCAAGGCAAAGGTAAATCATTTCTGTATTGTTGCCAATAAGATTATCTGGATCAGAAGTCCAGTTTAGTTTCTGGGACTAATGGACAGACCCAGATGGAACTGTAGCAAGATTATTATATGGTAATTGTAGTGAGATTATTATATGCAGCCGCGTGAGCTGTTTTTGGTGCCCCCAGAAGGGCACATGTAACACCTTTGCTGCGTGAGCTGCACTGGGTGCCAGTTTGCTTCTGGGTCCAAGTCAAGGTGTTGGTTATCACCTTTCAAGCCCTACACGGCATGGGACCAGGTTACCTGAGGGACCGCCTCTTCCCCATTGCATCAGCCCGTCCCACCTGATTGTGCAGAGAGGGCATGTTGCGGACCCCGTCTGTGAGAGAAATCCATCCGGCAGGGTCCAGGAGGCGGGCCTTCTCCGCAGTAGCTCCCGCCCTGTGGAACATGCTGCCCCCAGAGGTGAGGTTGGCCCCATCGCTCCTGGCCTTTTGGAGGAGTCTGAAGACCTGGCTCTGCTGCCTTGCTTGGGGCAGAGAGGGTGTAATGAATGCCTATTCTAAAACACTATCAGACTCATGAGCAGGAATTCAAAGATATCTGATTTATTAAAGAATAGTATCTGCTGAGCTGCTGAGCTTGCAGATCGGAAGGTCGGCGGTTTGAATCCGCATGACGGGGTGAGCTCCCGTTGCTAGTCCCAGCTCCTGCCAACCTAGCAATTCGAAAACATGCCAATGTGAGTAGATTAATAGGTACCGCTTCGGCGGGCAGGTAACGGCGTTCCATTTAGTCATGCCGGCCACATGACCACGGAAGTGTCTACAGAAAAACTCCGGCTCTTCGGCTTTGAAATGGAGATGAGCACCGCCCCCTAGAGTCGGACACAACTGGACTTAATGTCAAGGGAAACCTTTACCTTTACCTTATGTTGCCCAGAATTGTTATGGAGTTGGGCAACCTTCAACTATGATCAATTTGATAAAGAAAAATAAAACAAGGGTGATCACTTTGTTCCTGCACCTGAAGAGGTGACAAGAAGTCTGGCATGATCAAAGCTCAGTTTGGGAGCAGGAGATCTACTGTAGGTGACAACCCAAGGAGCCATTGCTAGGATTTGGTTTCAAGGGGGTATCTCCTCACCAATCCATTCAATCAGAATTCACCTTGGCATTCAGTGCCAGCCATTTGCCTTTTAATGGTAGTGATTGATAGGGAAAATATTGTTTTTTTATTTATTTTATTTATTAAGATGTTTAAACTTCCTCCATTCCAAAGGTCTCTGGGCGGTTTACAATAAAACACACTAAAAATGCAATTTCAATCCAAGCATATGCAATAAAATCAAACCAAATGAAACTCTGTATAAACTAGGCAGGAGTAAGACAGTCATTCAAAATCTTTTTTTTTTGATCTGTTCAATCATGTCCGATTCTTGGAGACTGCCTGGACAAGTCCCTGCAGTTTCCTTGGCAAGGTTTTTTGGAAGTGGTTTGCCATTGCCTGTTTCCTAGGGCTGAGAGAAAGTGACTGGCCCAGGGTCCCCCAGCTGGCTTTGTGCCCAAGGCAGGACTAGAACTCCCGGTCTCCTGGTTTCTAGCCTGAGGCCTTCACCACTGCACCAAACTGGCTCTATTCAAAATCTAAACCAATACAAATGGAAAGACAATTAAAACCCGATTCAATGGCCAATTCAAAAGCCTGGGAAAATAGAAAGGCTTTCACCTGGTACTGAAATGATAATCAGGATGCCAGTCAAGCCATCGATGGTGTAGTACCACAGAAACAGTCCTCATCCTTGTTAGAGGTCCACCTTACCCCCTTTGGTGGAGGGACCTGGAGGAGGACGACTACATGTACAGTATGTGATGGTAATCATCATTTTTTCCCCTGAATTATTGTTTTGTCCTACATTGTTTGCAGTGTTGGCAAATTACTTTCAGAAGTAAATGTACTGTAGAGCACAGAAGGACTGGTAAGTTGAGCTTGTAACACAGTGACTTGGCAGAAGGACTTTTCAGCAGCAACTGTTAGGTCATTGTTTCTCAACCTGAGCAACTTTAAGATGTGTGGACTTCAACTCCCAGAATCCCCCAGTCAGAAGTTTAGGTGCATGTATGAGTGTGTGTGTGTGTGTGTGAGAGAGAGAGAGAGAGAGTAGTTTGCATACTATTTTTTAGAAATCTTTAGGCCAGAGTTTTTTGAACTTGATAACTTTAAGATCTGTGGACTTCAACTCCCAGAATTCCCCAGCCAACATCTTAAAGTTGCCAACTTTGAAAACCACTGCTTTAGGCCATTACTTCAGTGAAGGGCAGAATTATCTTCAGAGCCTGAAAAGGAATTGCATGCTTTGTTAAACACTGATGTTCAGACAGCACATGCAGAAAAGTCTTATCCTATCCAAAGACTATCCATAATTTGTAATAGAATTATGAATTAAAAGAATGCAGTCTTTATCTAGGTTCAGAGCCAAGAAAAAGCTTCAGGCTTTGCATTACTTGATCTTTTGTACATTTAATACTATAGTAATATTTGAAACACACATCTTTCTCAAAGCACTCATGGAGAGAAAGGAGTTCGCTTTGAGAAAATCAAGCTTCTGTATCTGAGTGCTGACAAATGTAATGGTTGGGAAGTGATGGATTATATCATTCAGCTCGTAATCTGGGAGGGAAAGGAATGCTAACATTCGTGATGCCCCCTCTAGTAAGAAACTGGTTTGTAAAACTATATCTATACGCTCACATATACATATATTAGAAGTCCTTATATCTATAAATTTCATGGTCTCTTCCTTCCTTCCTTCCTTCCTTCCTTCCTTCCTTCCTTCCTTCCTTCCTTCCTTCCTTCCTTCCTTCCTTTTTCTTTCTTTCTTTCTTTCCTTCTTTCCTTCTTTCTTTCTTTCTTTCTTTCTTTCTGTCTTTCTGTCTTTCTCTCTTTCCCTCTTTCCCTCTCTCTCTCTTTCTGTCTCACTTTCTCTGTCTCTCTTTCCTTTTCTTTGTTCTATTTAATTAACTATATAAAGGCCAAAGAGAAGTAGTGCTTATAGTTTTTTGAGGCAAGTACATTCTATTTGCAACCCATGCCATTTCCCATGTGTTTATTCATTCCATTACTACATCAATCTGCAATGCTTTTTAAAGAACACCTAAAACTGTGCATTATTTTTCAGCGCTGATCCTAAAATAGATGTCAGCATATGCATTTTACCATATATAAGTTGTTTTTGTATACATTACCCCAGTGTTTCATACATTTTAATTTAATTTTATGCAAGAAAAAAAAACTGGCGCAGAATTGCAGAAGTGTGAAACCTGAAACATAGCAACAATCTAATTTTTGTATCAGTCTGAAAGTGCAAACCAGAACAGTTAATTTAAACATACAGGTCATGGCAAGTGTTGGAACACAGATCAATGTTCAAACTCAGTGAACACCAATTCTGGAAAAAAAATTGGAATTGTAGCTGCTGTATTTTCTGTGGCTATCAGTAAATAATGCATCCAACAAACCCATTTAGGTGACTAGCCACATTCACTACTATGCTATCTCTGCCAAAAAATGTCTGGCATGGTCACCAAATCACACAATGCATTTTTCCTGGAAAAATAAAATTAAACAGGGTGGAGTGGGGAGGGGGCATTTTAAACGTATTGCTTTTTCATTTTTACTTTTTTTTAATGAAGTAAGCTACCCTACATGAGGGATGCGGTGGTGCTGCGGGTTAAACCGCTGAGCTGCTGAGCTTGCCAATCGGAAGGTCGGTGGTTCAAATCCGCGTGGCGGGGTGAGCTCCCGTTGCTAGTCCCAGCTCCTGCCAACCTAGCAGTTCGAAAACATGCAAATGTGAGTAGATTAATAGGTACCGCTTTGGCGGGAAGGTAACGGCGTTCCGTGTAGTCATGCTGGCCACATGACCACGGAAGTGTCTACGGACAAACGCCGGCTCTTCGGCTTTGAAACGGAGATGAGCACCACCCGCTAGAGTTGGACACGGCTGGACTTAACGTCAAGGGAAACCTTTACCTTTACCTAAGCTAGCCTATATCTTCAGGACAGGTCAGAAACAAACAAACAAAAAAATACAGACCAAAAAATTACTGCTGGGTTCCTGAAACTCCCTTTCAAGAGTGCTATTGTTAACACTCCGTTAAAAAAAAAAAGAAAACGTACACCTTTTGAAGTATATATAACTAGCGACCCTTCGAAAAGGCAGGTCTGGGGGGCAGAGGGCAGGGGGAGAAGAATCTATGAATACATAAGACAGCAGCTTTCATCTCTAGTGTGATTGACATCAAACAAAAGTGGGGAAAAGTCCCTTTGTTCTCGACCATAAAAGCAGTGTGTGTGTTTGTTCAGTTTGAATGAGTGCTCCCGTGAAGTCCAAGGGAAGATTTTTAACGAAGTTGGCAGACCTCAAGTTGTCTCCTCCATGGAATAATTTCAGTGACAGAGTCATCACATACGATTTAACTGAGGATGACATGAGAATTTCTGCTTGGAAGAGAATGAAGTGAGGGAAGGAGGTATCTGATTGTGCTACAGAATGAAGCACCCTTGAGGCCTAGATAGCAAAGAGGACTTGGAAGATCCAAAAAGCCTTTACTTTTGTGTTTCAGCACAGGGGGCTTATAGTTATGAACCCTGCCAGGTGACGTAGTTGCCAATTATCTGTCACATTGTCTCTTGGTTCTTCTAAGAAACTCGGGGTGAAGTCTCTAGGTCAGTGTTTCTCAACCCTAACTACTTTAAGATGTCTGGACTTCAACTCCCAGAATTCCCTGGCCATCATGCTGGCTGGGGAATTCTGGGAGTTGAAGTCCAGACACCTTAAAGTTGCCACAGTTGAGAAACACTGCTCTAGATTTAACAAAGTTTCCTGAAATTGGGCGTGTTCATAGGATAGACTTTGTCTCATGCCCAGGCCACTGTGGAGGCCATTAATTTCATACTTAGTGGTTCTATTTTTTTTTAATTATTATTATTTTCCATCTTCTCCTGACACGAATCTTGGTGTACAACTGATCTGCAAGGCCTCATCCATGATCTTGGTGGTGACACAGTCGAGGGCTGGCAGCTGACAAATTCCTTTTGACTGCAGGCACGTCCCCTCCACTCCAGTTACTGGGCACTGCCCTCCATGGCAATTTTGCTTTGGGCCACAGGAGAAACTGGACTTGTGGGTTCCATGAAAACAGAAACCTGACTTGCTCTTTGCAAAGCCCTATTCAAGTATTACACATCGTCCTTATTGGTGTGCTGGTTAAGGCATCAGGCTCAAAACCAGGAGACGTTGAGTTCTAGTCTCACCTTAGGCACAAAGCCAGCTGGGTGACCTTGGGCCAGTCACTTTCTTTCAGCCCTGGGAAGGAAGCAGTCTCCAAGAATCAGACATGATTGAATGCATTAAAAAAATAAAACATTTTCTACTGCTTTTGCTTACAAGGACTTATGCGGTTATTATATCTTTGGTAAGGATGCAATGCCATTTTGCATATTTTAACACTAGGTTGTATCCTCTGTGAGATTCGTTCTGATGGTGCCAACTGAGCCTCTTCCCTGCAGGTACAGCCACTCCCTTGCAGCATTTACAGATTCAGGATATTAGAGCCAGTTTGGTCTAATGGTTAAGGTGCTGGGCAGGAGGCTGTGAGTTCTAGTCCTGCCTTAGGCACGAAAGCCGGCTGGGTGCCCTTGGGCCAGTCCCTCCCTCTCAGCCCAAGAGCCAATCAGGCGTGGTAGGAGAGTTCTAGTCCCGCCTTAGGCACAAAAGCCAGCTGGGTGACCTTGGGCCAGTCTCTCTCTCTCTCAGCCCAAGAGCCAATCAGGCATGGTATGAGAGTTCTAGTCCCGCCTTGGGCACAAAAGCCAGCTGGGTGACCTTGGGCCAGTCCCTCTCCCTCAGTCCAACCCACCTCACAGGGTTGTTGTTGTGGGGAAAATAGGAGGAGGAAGGAATACTAGGTATGTTCACCACCTTGAGTTATTTATAAAAAAAATAATAAAGGCGGGATAAAAATTAAATAATAATAATAATAATAATAATAATAATAATAATAATAATAATATCGGGAGCTGGCATGCAATTGAGAAGAGTTCTGCCAGTTTGGCTGTAGTCCAAGTGTCAAGAAAAGTGTTATCCAGCAGATAGGCCAGAGGATTGTCTCCAGTCCACGAAACCTATCAGCAGGTCTATTTCTGAACAGAATTTTACTGGTAAACAGATCCACCATGCAGCAGGCCTGCCTTCAGAACTCGCCTGGGTGACCAGTTATCGCCCCAGTGTACCTCTGCACCAGCTGCTTGCCACCCAGGAGACTTGGGAGGTGGCTAAAGTTTCCATCCCAGGCACCTACCTGTACTTGCCCAAGCCCATGATAAGTGTGTGTCTGTGGTGGGTTTTCCTGTGGGCACTGGGTGGGAGAAGGTACAAACCAAGGGGATCTACCAATTGCTGGTCTTAGATTGCTCCACAAGCCTTGTTTCTGAGATGGATGAGTGCTTAGTTATGGGAGCAGTGAAATAACGCACTGCTTTCTACTTCTGACTCAAGGACCAGAGAATTGCACATTAACGTATCTGTGGGGAAGACCCCTAAGCAACCATTGCTGGCTGAAGTGTCTTCTGTTTGGGGAATCTGAATTCTATTTCAGCAGAATGCTATAGCTTATACAGCAGGTGTAATGGTTGCCTATCCTAAAACACTCTCAGACTCACAAGCAAGAGCTTAATAAAATCTGGTTTATTTAAGAATAGTATGCAAGTACAAAGAAAGCTGAGAATGATAAAAGCACGCCAAATGCAAACTAAAAACCCTTGGTGCAAATGAGATCCCTCCCCCCATAGAGTCTTCCCAGGCTCACAATCCCAGGTGCTCCCAATGGCTTCTGATGGTCCGCGGGAAAAGTCCTTGAGCCGAGCACATAACCCAAACACATTCCATTGTAATGAACACAGATACCGAGCTTGACACAAGGTCTCCCAGCAGCTCCCTCCCAACAGCAACGCACATCAGCACCATGGCATGTGAAACGTTACGATGTACAGCGCACACTGAAACAGTGAACGTGACAGCAAGCTTACGTCAGCTAGCAAAGGCTTTAGAATGGCAAAATTGAATAAAGTGACCAAAGTATGGGCTGAATTGTTTGGAGGAGGCAACTAGATAATTTGAGAGTTCTCATCTGATTTTTCTCAACTTTCATGGGAAGATATTTGGGTAAGGCTGTATCTTCTGGCCAGTAAACTGTAAATTAGCTTTTGCTTTATCCTTTCCCTATGGGACATCCCCACCAGAGTTTTCTGCCCCATAATGCAAGTTACAGGGCTAGGAATTATGATTTCTAGCTATTTTCAGAGACATTGCAAAAACTAGCTGACACTTTCAGCCAGCTTCTTTGTGTCATTTTTCCCAGAATGCCTCTCATTACAGCACTTTGTTAACATCGAGTGTGGTTCAAGGGTGTTCTGGGTAATTAACACGGCAGAGAAAAGATTGAGTAAGTTACCCAGAAAATCAGTGCAAATATGTGTTGGCTATAGAGACCTACTTTTGTGGCAACTTTTCCAGTAAAGCTGCTGAAGAAAAGGACTTTCAGAAGCTCAGGTGTTTAGCATCTCCCATGCGAAATTTATATCTTCTTTCCTCCCAAAGCCACCTCAACATTGAGTGCTAACGCAAAAAATGCATTTTCACTTGAAATGTCAGCCACTTTGGAGACTTCCATAAGACTGAGCAATGCCTGCTGTCCTCTTTGATATTAAACTGATAGTCAAAAGAGCCCTGGTGAGCCATTAGAGTATGGCCTGATTCTCAGAGTTCCAACTTAATGCTGGGTGGGATGCCGAAGATGTATTGAATGTGATTTTAATTTGATACTTGGCCTTCTGTCATATTAGCCTTCCCCAATATGTCAAGATGAAATGATTCCAGGTTAGCTCTGCTTCTTTAGAAAGTGAGAGTCTCACAATAAAGCACCTACAACTTTTTCTGGTTGGTTTCAGAAAGCTTCCCATTTGACTAGGCCCTTAAACAGTGAGGTTGGTTGCAGCAGGACACGGGGCCTTTAGACCAAATGTCAGAACTCTCCTGCATGGGATAATCTGATGTGATTCCCAGAGACCGGCAAGGGTTTGCGTGAAAGCAAACCAGAAGATAGAGTTAAGGAGCATGCCAGGAGCCTAGTCCAAACAGCAAGTCCAAACTAGACACCAAGATCAAGGTGCAAGTTGCAAATCAGGACCAAAGGAAAATAAGAAGGTGGGAGTTTCCCAGAATCTAGGGACAGCTTGTAGTTCAAGCAAGGCTCAACTAGAACAGGAAACTTTTCATACTGTTCTTCCAGCCCAGAAAAGCCAATAATCATTTTGGATGGTTGAACCAAAGTCTGAAAAAAGTGTACTTAGAATTGACCATTTAATGTAGTGGTTCAGCCTAGGGGGCAGATGCCCACAAACCCAGCGGTACTTGAGGCTAAATGGCATGGGCTTATAGTAAAACATAGTCTACTTCAGCTACCATGGAGAGGACATCTTTGACCTCAGATATGTCTGCAGGCAGAGAAGGTATCTTCAGGCAAGGCATGCCACCTTGGCCTTCTGATGAATAGGGAGCCGCATCCTTTGAATTGGCCGATCTAGTGGCATTTAGTAGCTCGAGAATACCAAGAGCCCAACCTTTTACCATTACTTGATCAGAGGAGTAGCAATTACTGTCTGGTGCCCTTCAAACTTCTCAGACAACCAGGATATGCTCCCATCCTGCGCTTAAATCTCCACCGAGTGTGGCCAAATTCAAGAAAACACCTGACTTTATTTTCATGGTCAAGATTTGGGGCAAACACAAATTCAAGAGAACTTTCTGAAATTTCTAAACTGCTCTTTTGTCTTACTTAACCTTTATTTTATCACTGTCAGAGGAATGCTTAACTGTTATAAAGAGGAACAGCAGCTACCTGTTGTTTGTTTTATTGACGCTCTTTGCAGAGAGGTGGAAGTCTTTTGCTGCAACCAGTGGTATCAGTGACCTCAGCAAGAAACATGTTTTGGGTGTTTACCTTCAGACAACTCCTGCCTCCCCAAATCTCAGCAGCTACCCTAGAAAATAGGTCATCTCCAGCAGCTATTGCTGACATGCAGACAATTTTCCTTGCCGCCCAGAACTCTGGACAAAAAAAAAAAAGGTTGGGCATTGTGATGTCTCCCACAAAACAGTGCCAATATGCTTGGTCCTTCCTCCATCCCTGAAGTTATTTTCTGTTCAGGACTTGCCCCGATGGGATCCTAGATTTGTACATTTGGACAAGCACAGACACAGTTTTCAGATGCACGAGATCAAGAAAGCAAGAACTACGCAGATTTCAGTACAGGATCTTTAATGCTAGTCTTGGGGTAACTACAGACTCCTGGAAACAGCAAGAGGGATTTTCTTCTCCACTTTATAGAAAATTAATCAAGACAGAGACTCTGAGTGATTTGAAAGGTTTCTTCCTAGGTTTCTTACCACCTGGACTGAGTTGCTGTTTATGAGATAAACTATCAACTCAGCCACCCTCTATCTCTTGATTATGGCTAACCGTCTAACCTCCTTTCCTTTCCTCTCCTGGCCTCCCCACAATCTCTCCTAGCAGCTTGGCTCAGCATTTATTAAATCCATATACAGGATTATATTCCTCAGATTTATTTTTCTCCCCTGATTTTGCTGTGCCTTGCCCAAGGTCTGCCTGGATTAAGGTGGACAAAAAATATTGTAAATGAACAAATATAAAGAAGAGCTGGAAAGGGTCCCTGAGGAGGTCAGTGGAATCCACATCCAGATTCAGGTCCAGGTCCTAGTCTCTGTTTGAATAGGGCTGATGGAAGGAGACCACGTCTTCTCTGGATATTTGCCAGTAGGTTTCTGGATCCAATTCAAGGTAGTTGAATCTGGATGTAGATTCCACTGAGCTCCCCAGGGACCCTTTCCAGCACTTCTTTATATTTATTCATTTTTACAAAGCCCCTTATGACTTGGGTCCTCATCAGCTGGAGGCCATCTGCTCCAGATAGAATCTACCCAGCCAAAATTTCAGGCTGGGAGGGAATGCTGCAGATCCCTTCTCATTGGAATATGACAGGGGTGGTGTCTGTAAGGAAGCCTTCCCTAGAATAGCTCACCACCCAAGGTCAGTGTCCCTGTTGTATGAGGATAGCACTAAATCACTGCTTTCTAAAGAGCCTTCAATGCAGGAGATGTCACCTGACTGGAAGTGGCCAAGTGGGGCTAGTTGTTTGGGACAAGATGACGTCAAGCTGCTGTGAATGTATTGAAATTGTATATTATTTTGTAGATTGTAAGCAGCCTGGAATCTAGCATGAATTGGTAGCATTTGACATAAAGTCTTCGTTGTCATCACCATCATCATCATCATCATCAGTCATTGAATTGTACTGTTACTTTTTTCCTATTTTCTACTTTTTCTAACATTCAGTGAAATCTGCCTCCAAGGAACTTAAATCCCTCACTCCATCGTTCCTGCCCTCTGGAACAATGAACAGCATCCTTTCCCCAGTCTCTGTCTTTTCTTCTGAAGATTCAACATTCACTATTTCTTCAAACTCATTTCATAGGTCTCTATATATGAAGCTTTGGCTATCCTAGAGTTCATTTCATTGCTGATATCTCTTAAGTAACACCGAGACAGAGAAAGAGAGAGGGGGATGGATGGACGGACGGGCAGGCACACAGACAGGGAATATCTACTCAGCCCCCATCACAGTTTCTTTGCCTCTCTTTGGTCCTTCCTATCTGACATACGGAGCTGAATAGGTTTTTATAAGCATGCCCTAGAACCAATAACAATTTATATTCAACTTATTGAGCAAAGAGCAGAAGTGTCTTTTTAACACTGTTAGTGAAAATAAACCAATTTCGGGTTTGCATGCAAAGCTGCTCAGGCCAATTAGCGTGAAATTTAATTTGCATTAATCACCGTGAGGTCAGCAAGAAATTAACTCAAAGTGGGTGGATTTCACAGTGATGTTTTGTAAAGAGGGACTTTATTCTTTTAAGTGTCTTCCACTCCTGTTACTGCTTTGGGCGGTCGGCAAATTTGTCTTAAAAGAAGAATAATCAAGCTGCCACATAAGCTGAATCTGAGAATATATTTCACGTAGGAGGCCACTGGTCCATATTCTTGAGCCTTTCATAATCTTTTCCTGAAGGTTAAACATTGGCTAATTT
This sequence comes from Candoia aspera, assembly GCF_035149785.1. Classification (NCBI taxonomy): domain Eukaryota; kingdom Metazoa; phylum Chordata; class Lepidosauria; order Squamata; family Candoiidae; genus Candoia; species Candoia aspera. Next base: position 3,381,306 of record NC_086159.1, on the reverse strand, counting down.
TTCAAATTGATTAGTTGTCCTACAGCTGTAAGTCTCAGGACACTGTGCAATTTAAAAAAAAAATCAAACATCCACATTAAAAAAAATTAATAAGTTAAAATAATGGATAGCTGCTGAATAGCAACTATGAAAATAACCAAAGGACAGAAATCCAGGGTAAAATTAAAGCTAAAAACTTGGTCTGAAGCCAGAAAGGTATTTGTGTAAGTGTTAGGCCTGTAGGAAATGCATCACAAAACACTGCTGATCAGTATAAGGAGAACTTAAATTAACATATGAGAGCCAGTTTAGTGTGGTGGTCAAGGCACTGGGCTAGAAACCAGGAGACTGTGAGTTCTAGTCCTGCATTAGGCACAAAGCCAACTGGGTGACCTTGGGCCAGTCCCTCTCTCTCAGCCCTAGGAAGGAGGCAATGGCAAACCCCTTCTGAAAACCTTGCCAAGAAAGCTGCAGGCACTTGTCCAGGCGGTCACCAGGAGTCAACATTGTTTTATTGTAAACCGCCCAGAGTCCCTTTTGGGAGACGGGCGGTGATAAATTTGATTAATAAATAAACAAACAAACATTGGCTTGAAGACACTAATGAGTAAGTAGATAAATCCTAGCATAACGTGACCATAATGTGCCATTCCATTCACTATTCTAGCTACCATCTTTTGTACTAAAGGCATTTTCCAGAGAAACTTTATGTTCTTTGATACTGTCATTATCTAATCAAAGTTCAGATGTTATCTGAACATGTCAGTCTGAACTAAGCTTTTATTGTAGGAAGACGTGATAATGTCAGATTGATTCATCCAAGGGAAAGGTTCTGAATACTTCAGTTCTGAGGCCAAATGCCAAAAAGCATTTATGATGCTGAATGAGACTTGCCATTTCATTTTTCAAAGTTACGTAGCAGGTTGGTGCAGCCCAATTTTCCACATAATAAAAGTAACCATGCCTATTTAATTAGATGGGGAGATTTCTCTTGGCTTGGCTCTTTTATAAAGCTCTACAGAAATTCATGAATTTCTTCATAACCAGGACAGAAAAAGTGAAGATTTTTTGAAGGAATCTTTTAAAAGTTAAAACAAAAAAAGTTACCCAGCCCCCCCAACCACCCCTGAGGCGGCTGGAAGCTGTAAGGGCCCTCCAGAGTGAATGAGAGACTCTTCCCCCAGGGTGAGAGACCAGAGGGGGTCTGGGAGTGTGCTTGTGTGAAAGGGCACTCACCCCCTGAGTGAGAGACAGGGGGTGGGTGAAGAATGAATGAGTGCCCCCTGTTGAGCAGTGAGAGAGTTCAAGGGGGGGCATTGCGAATGCAGGGGTGAGGGTTGGGCTCTGACGGCGCCGAGAGCGGAAGCCGGTGCGCCGGAGGGCCTACCATCACCCTGTGGGAGGTTGACTGTGAGTAAGGATGTATGAATGGAAGGAGGGAGCCCTACTTAGAGCCAGAGACTCCCAAGGTCCAGGAGTAGGGGCTAATGGATCAGGAGTCACTGGGGGCAACATGGCGGGGCTCATTATTGAGGTGGTGATGGATAGGGGACGTTATGGCGGGAGCTGGAAGGCGGGCCATCTTCAGGGAAGACATCCCCGGTGCTTGCTACCGGTGGCATGTTCCAGCCCTCTGCACTCAGACCCAGGCCCTGGGCAGCAGATCCATAGGGGCCCTGGTTTCTGGCTGCTGCTTCTTAATGCCAGGTCAGTTAATAACAAGTCCCCCCTCATATGTGACTTGATCACTGAGGAGGGGGCAGACCTGGCATGTATTACCGAGACCTGGCTGGGCCCTGAAGGGGGGTGCCCCTTTTGGAAATGTGCCCAGCTGGGTTTACGGTATGGCACCAGCCAAGATCCCAGGGCAGGGGAGGGGGGGGTGGTTGTTGTCATCCGAGAGTCTCTGGTGGCCTTCAGGGGCCCTGCTCCACAAGTAGCTGGTTGTGAGACCCCGTTCTTCAAGTTGGGTTCCCGAGAACAGTTGGGAGTGTTGCTGCTGTACCAGCCTCCCTGCTGCGTGGCAACCTCCCTGCCTGAGCTGCTTGAGGCCGTCTCGGGACTGGCGGTGGAGTTCCCCAGGCTCATGGTTCTGGGGGACTTCAACCTGCCATCCCTGGGGCGTGCCTTGGAGGCAGCTCAGGAGTTCATGGCTACCATGGCAGCCATGGGCCAGTCCCAGATAATTCGGGACCCGACTCGAGACAGTGGTCTCACCCCGGACTTGGTTTTCTTGTCGGAGCAGTGGCAATGTGATCTGAGGGGAGAGATAGATCTGTCCCCATTGTCATGGTCAGACCATACCCTGTGGCCCTGAGATTCTCTTATGCCAACCCCCTCCGCAGAGAGGTAGGACCCATTCGATTGGTCCGCCACTGGCGACTGATGGACCCGGTAGGGTTTCAGAGGGAGCTGGGGGTTATACCCGGTGATCTGCTGCATGGTCCAGCGGAGGCCCTGGCTGCAGCCTGGAACAGGGAGGCAGCTGGGGCCTTGGACAGGATTGCACCTATGCGGTCTCTCTTGTCCCATCGAACCCGACACTCCCCATGGTTCACGGAGGAGCTGAGGGTGCTGAAGAGGGTTAAGAGATGCCTAGAGCACCGCTGGAGGAAGACGAAGACTGAATTCGACCAAACACAGGTAAAAGCCTCCATTAAGGCCTACCTTGTGGCGATAAAAGCGGCAAAACGTCAATATTTCTCCGCTCTTATTGTGTCTGCAGAATGCCACCCGACTGCCCTGTTTAAGATCACTCCATCCCTTTTGGGGAAGGTGGGTTCAGCGATCCACCTACAGGGCCGTGCAGAGGAATTTGCTGAGCATCTGCAGGACAAAATCGCTCGGATCCACTCCAAGTTGGACTCCAGGTGTGAGGCGTGGTCTGGAGAGATACCAGGGGAACAGGCTTAGCCAGTTATCTGGGAGCAGTTTGATCCTGTTGGACCTGAGAAAGTGGACAGGATCCTACGGACAGTAAATGCCACCACATGCCATCTAGACCCATGTCCCTCCTGGCTAGTAAAAGCAGGCCGGGAGGTCACATGTGGTTGGGTCCATGCAATGGTTAATACATCTTTGGGAGAGGGGGTGTTTCCGGCAGCCTTTAAAGAGGTGTTGGTGCACCCCCTCCTCAAGAAGCCATCGCTGGACCCTACTGTTCTGGACAATTTTCGTCCAGTCTCCCACCTCCCCTTTCTGGGGAAGGTGGTTGAGAAAGTGGTGGCTTTGCAGCTCCAGAGGATCCTGGATGAAACTGATTATCTGGATCCCTTTCAGTAGGTTTCAGGCCCGGTTATGGGACAGAAACGGCATTGGTCACACTTATGGATGATCTCTGGCAGGAGCGGGATGGAGGCAGTGCATCCATCCTTGCTCTCCTTGATCTCTCAGCGGCTTTCGATACCATCGACCATGGTATCCTTTTGGGGCGGCTCAGGGAGTTGGGGGTGGGCGGCGTGGTGTTGTGCTGGTTCACCTCTGTCCTCCAGGGCCGATCCCAGTTGGTGTTGATAGGGGAGGAGAGATCGGCCCCGCGGCCCCTTCTTTGTGGGGTGCCACAGGGATCAGTACTCTCCCCTCTCCTTTTTAACATCTACATGAAACCGCTGGGTGAGATCATCCGTCACCATGGGATGAGGTATCATCAGTATGCTGGTGAAATAAGTGATGCTGTGATCACCCTCTCAGTGTCTGGGGGCTGTGGGGGCCTGGATGGGGAACAACAGGCTTCAACTGAACCCTGGTAAGACCGAGTGGCTGTGGGTTAATGGTTCTTCTGTATCCGGGACATTAACATCTCTGGTTCTGGATGGGGTGGCATTGCCCCAGACAGACCCAGTGCGTAACTTGGGGGTCCTCCTGGACTCACGGCTCCTGCTCGAAGAGCAGGTGGCAGCCGTGGCCAAGAGAGCCTTTGTGCAGCTACGTGCTATGCACCAGTTATGCCCCTTCCTGGATCGGGAGGCCCTTCAAACAGTCACTCATGCCCTTGTTATCTCTCAGATAGACTATTGCAATGCACTCTACATGGGGCTACCCTTGAAAAGTATCCAGAAGCTTCAGCTGGTCCAGAATGCAGCTGCACGAGCTGTTTTTGGTGCCCCCAGAAGGGCACATGTAACACCACTGCTGCACGAGCTGCATTGGGTACCAGTTTGCTTCCGGGTCCAATTCAAGGTGTTGGTTATTACCTTTAAAGCCCTACATGGCATGGGACCAGGTTACCTGAGGGACCGCCTCTTCCCCATTACATCAACCCATCCCACCCGATCGTGCACAGAGGGCATGCTGTGGACCCCGTCTGCAAGAGAATTTCATCTTGTGGCATCCAGGAAATGAGTCTTCTCTGCAGTAGCTCCCGCCCTGTGGCACATGCTGCCCCCAGAGGTGAGATTGGCCCCATCGCTCCTGGCCTTTCGGCGGAGTCTGAAGACCTGGTTCTGCTGCCTCGCTTGGGGTGGAGAGGGGAATAGAGCTACATGGGGATGGTTGCTATAGACCACTCCTTCCACACTTGGACTGTTTTAGATCTTTCATCGCTTGGATTGTTATTCTTTATTTTTATTTCTATTTATAGTATTTTTATTGCATTTTATTATTCTGATGGTTTTAATCATTGGTTGTAAACCGCGCAGAGGCCTCCGACAGGAGGAGATGGGCGGGGATAAATTAGATTAAATAAATAAATAAATAAATAAAAGACCCAAGTGAAAGATTGGTCCCTGTCTAAGAGACAGGGAAGCCCAAAACACAATAATAGATGCCATCTCTCTATAGCAGAGAAGCAAGCATTGCGCCTGATTAAGAATTAACTGTTGATGTCTAACTTAAAGGTTGGTTCCTTCAGTTCTTTGTCTTCAGACTAAATCTTAACAGACTATCCCTTCAAATAAATAAACTTTCAAGTCAAGGTCTGTCTTCTGACAATACTTGTTCTGAAGTAGAAGGATATCTTCTAAAGTAGGGTGTCTTCGTGAAACAGCACATGTTATGGATGCAGAAAATCCAAGAACATTCCATAACTTTACATCAGAGTTGTAAATCAGAGTTAGGGAGTACAGGATTTATTCTATCCATGCTTGGATCTTTGTGTGGTCTGCCAAGAATTGTACTCGCTCAAGTAATGGGTGGGTTGGGCGAAAAACTAAACTTGATTTCATTCTATTTAAATTAATATTCCATCACTCTCTAATCAGGTGTCGAATACTTTTTCCATTTTGTCACAATAACATTTACGATTGGAAATCTCTGAGGGCTGTACCCAAGATATTTGATGGACTCATGTCATCCTGGACTGTGTATTCTGAGCTAAGTGGATTTCAGCTAACAATTCCTCTGCCAAGTTCTTGGAGAGTCATTGCAAATGTCAGCCGAGAGTGTTTTGACTGATAAACTAATGAGCTGACTCAATCATGTTTTCAGTATATTTCCATACCAGGATTTGAGCAATGCATTAAGCTTCTGATCTCTGTAAAGCCCTGGCTTGAATATACATTATCATATCACATCATCTGTTAATGTTCAAGCAGGTGGCAGTACCTAGTTGATAATGGCAGATCTCAAAAAAAAAAAAAAAATCTTGGCAGAATTAGACCTGGTTATATCTGGATCTACCAGAAGATCCCAGGATTGGAGCCTGTGAGAATGGTCTGTGGGAATGTTCTTGAAAGACAGGAGGAGGTATGGGGGAGGGGGGGACACAGACTAGGGCAGTGCTTCCCAAACCTGGATAAATTACCCAAAATTGGATAAAAGTGGTTTTCCTTTGGGTAATGACACATGAACCCATTGCCCAATCAGAACAGGGACAGGTAAATTGCTGGCTGGGGAATTCTGGGGCTTGAAGTCCATACATCTTAAAATTGCCAAGGCTGAGAACACTGGTCTAGATATTCAAAGGGGGATTGGTTTTATTAAAATTTGAGCTAAGGCCTTTCAAAATTGCTTTGTTGCAGCACCAAAGAGCCACGCATGTAACCACCAAAGTTCTAGGACCCTCCCATTTGCTCAGCAGGAGACATTTCTTCACATGTAGGAGACATTTTGCCCAATGTAAGTGTAAATTTTCTGCACAACAACCCCTGGAAGGTAATAAATCTCTTTTTAGTCTCCTCGTCAAAACTCACCTTTGAAAGGGCTTAGCAATGAATTCCCTAAACTGATTCATTGCAATTTATGTTAAATCTCTTCATTAGGGGCATACCTATTTTACAGAAATTACCCAATACAGAAATACAAGAAAGTAATTTTTGAAAAATTCCCAAATTGAAAAAGTTTCCCTGATAGAAAATTCCTTGTCTGAAATTTCAAAAGTTTCATCCCTCAGGGAGGGCTGGTTTGCTTGCAAATGTCATGCAATTCTGCCAAGTAAAAGAATATATCTGTTGTTTATTTTTAAAACCCTAAATTCAAAGATGTCTAAGTAACACAGAGGGAGAAAGCACCTCTTTTTCTGGTTTGGGTGGGATCTGATCCTTCTGCAGAGGCTGCACTGTTTACAAATTTCATCCAATTTTGTCAAAAAGCAAACAAACAATCCCACAAGAAATTGTATACCATTGGGAAGAATAGACCATTGAAAATCTGAAGACTGATGTTTCTGTTTTTTTCTGGAGTCAAATCAGTACAACTTGTGAAGAGGTCTGAGCCAAACTGAGCTATTTTTCAGTTCTATTTGTGATTAACAACAGAATGGTAGTACATATTTTATACTTCAGTAGTATTGAAAATTCTATTTGACTTACAGTATAAACAGATATTTTGGGAAGTAATATATTCCCATATTGCTGTGTATGTTTGCGTTAAATGTTCTTTATAGATTTTTAATTATAGTTTTTTAATCATTGAATCTATTTTTCAGCTCTATTTATGATTAACATCAGGATGCTAGTATATATTTTATACTTTAGTAGTATTCAAAATTCTATATGACTTACAGTATAAAACATATATCTTGGGAAGTAATGCATTTCCCTATGTAATGCATTACCATAAGTAATGCATTTCCATTTCCAGTACATATGTATTAAATGTTCTTTATATATTTTTAATGTATATAATTTCTCAATCATTGAATCAAACCCCAGACAGGATTTTAGTATGGACTTGAGTGCAGATTTTTTATTTCTGAAGTTGCAGATCTGGGCCAAATGAGACGAAATGGATTTTTAGGAATAAATACGTGCAGATGTGCCCTGGGATGTGAATAGATGAATTCATCCATACTAAGCCTGAGGGAGATATAACATTCTAAAAGAGCTCTTTCAAATGTATGCCCATTTTATTAAGTATATCTCAATATTAAGGCATATCTCAGGGGCAGATCCAATGGTGGCAACAGGCACTAAGGTTACAACAGACATCTCCTTTTGTCTGGTTAAGGCCTTCTCTTCTTCCCACCACTCTACAACCACAAGACCTAGCCACTGTGCTCCCCCCGTCTTCTTCCTCCCCATCTTCAGCCTTCAGAGGACCAAAATCTCCTTTGCCATCTTAATAAAAGGACAATTATTCCAAGCTGCACAGCATGCCGCTGTCCATCACAAGTTGTCTTCCTACAAGGAGATGCAATGCTGGGGCTCCCTCCAGTGAGCAGGAAGGGTCAACACCAAGACAACCATCAGGAAGAAGCCCAGGAAGAGCAGGACACACCTCTCCCCCCAAATCTAGTTCTCACGAGCAGGACTTAACCAACTAGAGAGCACCTCTTCATGAATGGATGGGTGGGAATGAGACAAGGCCATCCTTTTTCATACTCCTTATTAGCATTACTGTTTACAAACAGATTCTCTCCCTTGGCTTTCTCCCTTATTATGACATTGTCCAAGGGCAACCTTAAGGTGTGGCTGATCTGTCTGGCTTTGTCACTTATTCCCTTGGAGGAAAATCAGATAATTGGCAGGGACTGGGAACAGGGTAAACAGGGATAGGGCAGGGATCAGCAAGAGCATCAGGTTACGGTCTTCTGGGCTTCTCTGTCTCCACTTGGAGTGATTACTGAGGATCCAGGTAGTCCATGGGTAGGTCATACGGCAGACAATATGCTTCAGGTTGAAGCTTGCTGTGGCACCTGACTTCTTTGGCTTCTAATTCTACTTCCTTCAATGTATGGCATGGACTTAGGAGACAATGTTCATTAGAAAGCAAAAATAATATTTCCGTCTTCTTTAAGAAAACTTGACAGCAAGAATCCCGGGTACCCCAAGAAAGTTAAGCAACAAAAACGAAATAAGGCACAATCTAGCAATTAGCAAGCTTTGACTGATTTATTTATTGATTTGATTTATATGGCCGCCCAACTCACCATGGTGACTCTGGGCAGCTTGTTGTTGTTTATTCGTTTAGTCGCTTCCGACTCTTCGTGACTTCATGGACCAGCCCACGCCAGAGCTTCCTGTCGGTCGTCAACACCCCCAGCTCCCCCAGGGACGAGTCCGTCACCTCTAGAATATCATCCATCCATCTTGCCCTTGGTCGGCCCCTCTTCCTTTTGCCTTCCACTCTCCCTAGCATCAGCATCTTCTCCAGGGTGTCCTGTCTTCTCATTATGTGGCCAAAGTATTTCAGTTTTGCCTTTAATATCATTCCCTCAAGTGAGCAGTCTGGCTTTATTTCCTGGAGGATGGACTGGTTGGATCTTCTTGCAGTCCAGGGCACTCTCAGAATTTTCCTCCAACACCACAGTTCAAAAGCATCGATCTTCCTTCGCTCAGCCTTCCTTATGGTCCAGCTCTCGCAGCCATATGTTACTACAGGGAACACCATTGCTTTAACTATGCGGGCCTTTGTTGTCAGTGTGATGTCTCTGCTCTTAACTATTTTATCGAGATTTGTCATTGCTCTTCTTCCAAGGATTAAGCGTCTTCTGATTTCCTGACTGCAGTCAGCATCTGCAGTAATCTTTGCACCTAGGAATACAAAGTCTTTCACTGCTTCTACATTTTCTCCCTCTATTTGCCAGTTATCAATCAAGCTGGTTGCCATAATCTTGGTTTTTTTGAGGTTTAGCTGCAAGCCAGCTTTTGCACTTTCTTCTTTCACCTTCATCATAAGGCTCCTCAGTTCCTCTTCACTTTCAGCCATCAAAGTGGTATCATCTGCATATCTGAGATTGTTAATGTTTCTTCCAGAGATTTTAACTCCAGCCTTGGATTCCTCAAGCCCAGCTTGTCGCATGATGTGTTCTGCATACAAGTTGAATAGGTAGGGTGAGAGTATACAGCCCTGCCGTACTCCTTTCCCAATCTTAAACCAGTCTGTTGTTCCGTGGTCTGTTCTTACTGTTGCTACTTGGTCGTTATACAGATTCTTCAGGAGGCATACAAGATGACTTGGTATCCCCATACCACTAAGAACTTGCCACAATTTGTTATGGTCCACACAGTCAAAGGCTTTAGAATAGTCAATAAAACAGAAATAGATGTTTTTCTGAAACTCCCTGGCTTTTTCCATTATCCAGCGGATATTGGCAATTTGGTCTCTAGTTCCTCTGCCTTTTCTAAACCCAGCTTGTACATCTGGCAATTCTCGCTCCATGAACTGCTGAAGTCTACCTTGCAGGATCTTGAGCATTACCTTACTGGCATGTGAAATGAGTGCCACTGTTCGATAGTTTGAACATTCTTTAGTGTTTCCCTTTTTTGGTATGGGGATATAAGTTGATTTTTTCCAGTCTGATGGCCATTCTTGTGTTTTCCAAATTTGCTGGCATATAGCATGCATTACCTTGACAGCATCATCTTGCAAGATTTTGAACAGTTCAGCTGGGATGCCGTCGTCTCCTGTTGCCTTGTTATTAGCAATGCTTCTTAAGGCCCACTCAACCTCACTCTTCAGGATGTCTGGCTCTAGCTCACTGACCACACCGTCAAAGCTATCCCCGATATTGTTATCCTTCCTATACAGGTCTTCTGTATATTCTTGCCACCTTTTCTTGATCTCTTCTTCTTCTGTTAGGTCCTTGCCATCTTTGTTTTTGATCATACCCATTTTTGCCTGGAATTTACCTCCAATGTTTCTAATTTTCTGGAAGAGGTCTCTTGTCCTTCCTATTCTATTGTCTTCTTCCACTTCTGCGCATTGCTTGTTTAAAAATAATTCCTTATCTCTTCTGGCTAACCTCTGGAATTTTGCATTTAATTGGGCATATCTCCCCCTATCACTGTTGCCTTTTGCTTTCCTTCTTTCTTGGGCTACTTCTAGTGTCTCAGCAGACAGCCATTTTGCCTTCTTGGTTTTCTCTTTCTTTGGGATGTGTTTTATTGCCGCCTCCTGAACAATGCTGCCAACTTCTGTCCAGAGTTCTTCCGGGACCCTATCTACTAAGTCCAGTCCCTTAAATCTATTCTTCACCTCCACTGCATATTCCTTAGGAATATTAGTGAGCTCATATCTAGCTGATCTGTGGGTCTTCCCTAATCTCTTTAGTCTGATCCTAAATTGTGCAAGAAGAAGTTCGTGATCTGAACTACAGTCAGCTCCAGGCCTTGTTTTTACCGACTGTACAGATGTCCGCCACCTTTGGCTGCAAAGGATGTAATCAATCTGATTTCGGTGTTGTCCATCTGGTGAAGTCCATGTATAAAGCCGTCTCTTAGGTTGTTGGAAGAGAGTGTTTGTTATGCAGAGTGAATTGTCTTGGCAAAATTCTATCAGCCTGTGTCCTGCTTCATTTTGTTCTCCTAGGCCATACTTACCTGTAATTCGAGGTGTCATTTGACTGCCCACCTTAGCATTCCAGTCTCCTGTGATGAAAATAACATCTCTTTTAGGCGTGTTGTCCAGTAGGTGCTGCAGATCCTCATAGAACTGCTCTACTTCAGCTTCTTCAGCATTTGTGGTTGGGGCGTATATTTGGATCACTGTGATGTTAGATGGCTTGCCCTGAATTCGAATTGAGATCATTCTGTCGTTTTTTGGGTTGTATCCAAGCACTGCTTTAGCCACTTTACTATTAATTATGAAGGCTACTCCATTTCTTCTGTGGTCCTCTTGTCCGCAGTAGTAGATCTGGTGGTCATTTGATGTGAAGTGGCCCATTCCAGTCCATTTCAGTTCACTGACGCCCAGAATGTCTATCTTTAATCTTGACATCTCACCAATAACCACATCCAATTTGCCCTGGCTCATAGATCTTACATTCCAGGTTCCGATGGTGTGTTGATCCTTAGAACATCGGATTCGCCGTTCACCACCAGCACCGTCGGCCACTAGCCGTCCTTTCGGCTTTGAGCTAGCTGCGTCATCACGTCTGGGGCTAGTTGAGCTCATCCTCTGTTCCTCCCCAGTAGCATTTTGACCATCTTCCGACCTGGGGGTCTCATCTTCCGATGGTATACCGACATATCTCTGGTTGTACTGATCCATTTAGTTTTCATGGCAAGAATACTGAGGTGGGTTGCCATTACCTTCCCCAGGGATCGCATTTAGTCTGACCTCTCTGTCATGACCTTCCCGTCTTGGGTGGCCCTTCACGGTTTAGCTCATGGCATCATTGAGGTGCTCAAGCTCCAGCACCACGACAAGGTAACGATCCTTTGCTGAAGCTCTGGGCAGCTAACAGTGTTGAAAATCGAAATGCAAATAACATAAAATCATAATGCCTATAATAGCAACTGGGGTAAGATCAATGGACCACAAATCAACCACCTCATGGGCTCCAACTAACATTCTGATCCATGTACCCATTTCTAAATACTAAGCCTTAAATTTCCCCACTGATAAACGCACCATTTTACCAAGCTGGCAGGAAGAAGCTGAGAAAGATGTTATGTTCTCTCTCTCTGTTGGCTTTTCTCCTCATTTCTGATCTCCCCTCCTGTGTGAGGTCATGGTTTATATGTGTTTAATGGGAGTTTACTCCAAGAGCATTCCCTGCAAGGTCTGCATGTGGAGATAACTGTGTAAAACAACTTCAGGCTGTTTGCTACCATGTACGATAGCCCAAAGCGTTTGGGAATTCACCCTTGCAATTTCCTGGTTTGTGCAAGATCAGCTCCCTAAGAGTGTCTGCCTGAATTTGTTAGCTAAGGAAGACCCCCCATGGTGCTTCCTATCTAAGATGGGGTTTGGCCCACTGATGGCTTGTTACCAGAGAGCTCCACAGGGGGTTGAGACCGAGGTGCAAAGATAGGGTGGTCCTGGCTTTCCTTTTCCTGCAAAATGAGTTGTCTTATTCTGTATGGTCTTCTGACATTTTGGTATCCACCAGTTCTCTGACCAAATTGATCTTGTTTTATTTTCCACTAGGGTTCTTTTAATTGTTTGAAAAAGGCAGAACAATAGCTTCTAGTGCAGTACTTTATGGGTGGCACAGAAGCCCCGCAGACACACTTAGGGAATGAGATGTGAATGACCCCATTCCAGTGCTTACATTTTCAACTGTGCTCACTTTCTGAAATGCAGTGATAGGAAGCATCCTGAACAGAGAGGAAGATTAAGGGGATGCATCTCCTAGACTGGCTGATTTGTGACAGATCACCTCCTCCATAGCAGCCATCTTGTGAAAGTTTCTAGGACAGGGTCTCAAGGTTTCAAATGTGGCCCTAAAAGCTTGCTTACCTGTTCCATAAAGGACTACAGCACTGGCCTTGGAGAAAATATGTGGCATTGTGAAACATGAGCTTAGTCTAGGGAAACAGGAAAAGGTGAGAAAGAAACTCAAGGTTGTCCAGTCTTGACTCTTTGATGTAAGAGGGAGAAAAGGAGAAACTCTACCAGGCTTCCAGGACTCTGTTATTTTATCAGTAAAGTGGAGTTCCTACTCTTGTGTGTCTGGTCCACCTCAAAGGGCTGACACCTTCTTTGAAACTTGATGTCCTGACAAGCCGAGACGAGGAATAGGCCTCTAGTGTTTTATTACTGCTACATTAGACAGAAAATCCTAACAGACTGAAGAAGCGTGAGAAAACCCAGATAGATCAACCCCAAAAGTCAAGGCGGGTCTGTTTTGTGTCTCTTTGAATGGCTGCTCAACTCCTCCCTACTACGCATGCGTTTTCCCCCCTGGATGGGGGCCCCCTCCTGCTCACCATCAGTGCTCATGACACTTAGCTTCAGTTCAGGAATGTAGGTTTCTAAATTTGCCAGTCATCCTTCCATGTCAGCTGGCATCTCAGCCACTATTTTAGTAGCTTTTTTGTCATGGGAAAAATAGCTAAAATTTTAGGAGGAAAAATCATGGTGGCTAAAGTTAGTGTCTTTATTTTATCTACCTGCCTAATGGGATATGAACAACAAAAAAAAGGAAATATCAGAGGTCCCACTGTGTATATGCCTAGAAGGTAGAAGGGAAATTTACCATAAGTTTCATTATTCCCTCCATCCAGCTGCTCATTAACTCATGGTCAAAGTAAGGAAACCCAAAATAAACCATGATTTCCAAAGTCTAAAGTTTGGATGTGATGCCAGTTTACCAGTGCATGAACCAGGTTTATAAGTTGCTGAAAAGTATAGCTGCATTTTAGTATTCTCTACATTTTCAACTCAGAGTCAGCTATTTTGGTTGCTTCTCCAACAAAGCACAGTGATAATATAGTCATTGTTTGTTTATTTATTTAATTTTTATCCTGCCTTTATTCCTTTTATAAATAACTCAAGGCAGCGCTGACTAAATTTGAAATGTAAATAAATGTACATAAATAAATAGATAAATACTTGCCACCCCCACCCCACCCCAGTGCTTTCCAAAATTATTACTGAAGTATGCCTGCCCAACCAACACTTCTCACCTTTTCTGGTGCTTACATGCCATTAACCAACTTAATTTGAAGTTGTACATTGAATAACAGGAAGTCCCCAGACTGGTTTATGCAAAGGGGATGCTCTCCAGTTTTCCCAAAATTGATTGAACATGGGAAGTGTCTTGAAAAGTAGTCCTGGAAGTCCAAAAAAGAAAGGAGATCTACTGGCAGTGAAAGAATTGATTTCTCCCCCAGCCTCTTGAGGTGAGTTGTGCTCAGCTGGACCTTGCATCTGGAATTCAGAGCGGTGGTTCATTAGAGGCTAAAACTGTGAAAACGGCAAGAACGGTTGACAAAGAAAGGACAGCCTCAAAGCCCTCAGACAAAAACCTGCCTCCATTTCGTTGATCTGGCAGCGCAGGTCACATAAAACCATTCAGCCTTGAATGTTCAGGGAAAGCAAGTCTCACGCTGTGAGTCCCCAGTCTCAAACAAAAGTCCTTGGGGGTGGGAGAAGAAGGCTCGCAGAAGTTCAACCCGGCTGCAATCATTAAAGCCCTCATGGATTAACCAGCAGTTTGTTGGTTTATGTAAATTGGACTTCTGCACGTTCACCCACCAAGGATCAAAGAAAGATGCCCTCTTGGATGTTTTCCCTCTGTGTGCGTTTCTCTGGCTCGTTTGAAAGATGCTAAATTTATCCCTCTTTCTTTTCTTGTTTTTTCTTTCCTTTTCTTCTCTTTTTTTAATGGCTAGTAGAAGCAGCAGCTAAGACCCGTCCAGGGAAGAGTGAAGGCAAACAAGACCCCTGTAGGTATGCTAGTCCATTAATGTGAAATATGCCTAGACAGCTAACTTGTCAGAGACGATCATTTCTGTTCATTGAACCTGCAAAGGGGGAGGAGGGGAAGGGGCTTTGCTTCCACTCAGTGTTGGGGGGGAGAGAGGGAGAGAGAGAGGGAGAGAGAATAGCCATTAGTGTCTCGCTACTCTGGCATTGATGTTTGAGCGCAGTTCTGAACCAGCTTTTGTTCCAAATATCAGCGGAGAAAGCATGCGCTGTCCTAAATCAGGGGTTAGTCTGAGAAATGAAGAGCTGCATTTAAGGTAGGTGATTCCTCCTTTAATGGTTTAATGGGTCCTCTCCCCCCACTCCAGTTTCCAGGGCCCATTGTGGCTCGGAGATTCACTTCTCCCGCCCCCTTCCCCCCCGCCCTTTTCCTGGAGGGGAGGCTTGATATTTAGATAATAGGGACCTTGCTTTTAGATAACCAGCATTTAGGAATCTCTGGCTTCCAGCTGCATACAGTCCCAAACAAGAAAGACAATCCAGAAGTCATTCCATAAAACACACACACACACACATGCCAAGAAGCTTGCTCATCGTGGCTTTTATATCACCCTCTTCATTATTATGCATGAGGAAAGAGCAAACAGCAAATCCATATTACAGCCTGTGCCCCAAATCCTACTTTAATTTGCACTTGGGTTATAGAAAGAATCCTTCGATTATAATGCACCACTTGACATGGTTTGGAAAGGGGTGTCAGGAATGTACAAAGTAAGAAGGGATATCTATTCCACAGATTGGGGGGGGGGATCCCTAATATTCTGGGGTGTCACAAAGTGTCAGCCCTTAGCAGAACCTTTTCAGAGCAAGGGGGGAGGGAAGAGCCAAGGAGCAAGCACACCAGATGTGTACACAAACTGGCACTTTTTCAATGGGGGGTGTAGCCTTTGTCTATTTTCTAGCAGATTTTGAGCACGCGAGTGCATCTTTTTGGACCGCAGTGGGGTCATGAAATAATAGAGCTGTCAAACTAGCTTAAATGTATGGGTTCTTTTCTACCTTTTTTAAAAAAAAAAAATTCCTCCCTTTTGGTATAGTCTTCTGTCTTCTGTGGATTGTGATATGAACCTATTTGTTTTTGTAAGAACACATCGTCACCATCATGCAAATTATGACTTTGCCTACAAGAATAAACATCTCTGGGGGTCTTCTTGAATTTTAGAAGGAAAAGTTAGAGATTTTTTGGGTGAGAATTTTGGTGTAAGCCTTTCTTGAACTGTTAGGTTCTTTGGAAGCATTTCGGTTTTCTCGAGTGGTGTTAAATTTTGGTCCTGGAATGCAAACCTCCTTATATTTAAGGAATCCTGTGTGTTTGTAAATAGGCTGCTTCTTGAAATACCTGGGTAAAAAGGCTTGCATCAGAATCCTACAAAACTCTGCTCAGAAATAAATTCTAATCAGTTCAGGGGGAAATACTATCAGGCAAGTGGATCCAGGATTGCAGGCTCATAGTTAAAAATTTGATGGGTGCTCTAGTTCCAACTGTTAAGCTTCTTGGGGGCGGGGATCAGTTTCTGAGTTGAGTCCTTTGCAAATATTTCAGAACCTGTGATTTTTTTTACCCCCTTTGTAAAAGGGAACGGAGTGGTCCTTCTTATCACCGATGAGAAAACTTCTGTACTTCAGCAATGCCAACTTGTAACAAGCAAGCTGATTTTACACCTACTGAAAGAATTGGGGTTGTTGGCTGTTGTTTTCTTTTATCTCAGCATTGGTGAGCAAGCTTGGAAAGGTGGTGTGCATTCATTCTGAGATTCTGTTTTGAATTGGGTTGGGTTGGACTCTGCCATCAGTGGACTGGTGGGAGCAGAAGATGATTTAGGAATAATATATAGCAGTGATTAAACAGCATTTTGCAGATCTCACACCCTTGAAGGTAAGAAAGTCATTTGATAGATTTCTACTTTGGGGGCCCCAAATGACTGCCTTTCTATCATTCTTTAATAGTGTCCAGATTTCTCCAAATATCAGAAAATGTGGTTGCATTTGGATGATCAAACTACTTTGCTTCAACTTTGAGCTTTTTCTGCTGAGATCAAGGGTCTGTTTTGTACTAGTTGTTGTTTGCTAGGTGCACTTCTAACCTTCTGGGGAGAAAGCGTGCTAATGATCCACAGGTCTACCCATCTGATTCAGTGGAGGAACAGGTTCCTCTGACTCATTTCAAAGTTGATGCATAGTTTGTACTACCAGCCCAGTCTAAGACACTGGGACACTGAGTGTGCCTTCAGTTCCTCTACAAAATTTATTTCTGCTAGTTTGTTTTGTTTTTCTTTTTGGTGCATATCTGGGTGCATGCATGGACAGTGCGCAGAGTAAATGTTTTGCAAGGCATGACAATCTGGATTTGTCCTGTGCATGTTGGGTTAGTTTTCAGATAAGAATTTGTTCGCCGATCTTGCATAGCAACATACGGTTCACTGGTTAGTTTCCGCAGAAGCTCCCAAAATTGTGTGCGTGTGTGGTATATAACATGTGGGTGTGTATCTATATAGATCTATATGTGCCTTTTATTATTTAAAGCAGCATGCTTAAAATATGATCCATAATATACAGAAAGCTTTCAGCCTCCCTAGTCAGGAATTAAAGCATGCTATGCTTGCTTGCATCTTTCAATGAATAGCTTTGATTTTGGCAAAAGCATAAATTGATTACTTGGATAATAACTGATGAAAGGTATCAACCACATTTTACCAATCTGGATTTGAAATCATCATTTAATCAGAACTGGCAGCAGTTTTCAGTAGTAACTATGTAATTTCAAATGAATCTGTGTGCTTATATTCCTTACATAAATAGAATAATTTCACATGAATAGTTTTTACACCAGTCATTGAGTTGAGCTGGGCAAATACATTATACCTATTTATTCTAGTGGTGCTCACACACAAGAGAAGCCCAGAGATTAACCAGTCTGTTTTTCTGCTTCTTTGTTGAGAGAAATCTTTTATCTGTGAAAAAAAAGAGATTTTTTCATCCTCTTAGATAAAAATGTGGGATAAATTCACTTTTTAATGCAAATCTATTCAATTCTTATTCCCTGAGCAGTTATATTCAGATATCTGCATTTTTGTGATGTACAGTAGTTTTTAAATAAAACAGTTCCATATAAAAATGTGATATCAGGGAAACATGTGATCGTGGGCTATATTAGAGAAAATCTCTTGCAGGAATACATGTATTAGGAAAACATGTGGAAAAATGAGTATATTGGGAAAAACTCTCCTGAATAAGTGAATGATTTTTCAGACAGAGTTTAAAAAGAATCACAAACTAACGTGGAGAAGAGACAGAATGAATCTGGGACTGAAAAATCTAACAGGTAGTAGATTTAAGATTGACAAAAGATGGTGCTTCTTCCCATAACATATACTGGGTATCATTTGCTATTGCAAGGTACAGTGAATGGCAGAGATGGCTGAGAAATCATTTCCATCTTTATTTTTATACACATTTACTCTATTTATACATCTCCAATGCATGGGATAACCAGAACAAACAGAGTCTGCATTTTGCCAAATTTTGTAGTGTAATTTGCAGCTGACAAAATGCAACACATTTCTCTGTATGCATATATGGGAAACACGTGCATGCAAAAAGATATATAGTTGGGGGGGAATGGCCAAACTGTAAGGCAGTAAAATTCACAAAAAGACTATAAGTGAGGTAAATGCATCCCAAAATATACACAGTTTGATATACATTTTGTGACATTTGCAGAACTGGACGATTTCTCCATCCCTACATTTGGACATTCACTAGATTAAATGGCTCTTTATGATATATTTTTAATAAGGATAGATCTGCCAATAGCTAATGTTCACGACAGCTAAATGGAATATCTGTGCACTGATGTATAATATCTATGAATATCAATTTCTGGAGACACTCAACAGGGGAACTACAGCATCTTCATTCTCTGCTGAGTTTCCAGAAGTATCTGGTAGTCTATTGGAGAGAATGCTGAACTAAGTGAATTTGTTCAGTGCTTTCAAAAGTCTTTCAGCAGATGTGGGTCACCAACAGGAAAGACAATTATTTACAGGTTTTGTGATTCTAGCCGGTCATTGTGGGATACAGGATGCTGGAAATCTATCTTCCACCTTCCTTCCCTGTATGCAAGATATTTGTTTTTCTGCACCATTCACACAGGGCTTTAGAATTTCTTTCAGACATCTTTTGGTACTGTTTACTGAACTTAGATTCTTGTGGCCATGGGCCAAAGATACAGCTGTTGTTTTTTTTCAGTTACATGTCTCTCCATCATTCTCCATCTTCCTTGGTTTCCCAGTCTTAGAAATCTCAACGGGAAGAGATTCCCCTTGCTGAAAAGAAGCTGATGCAGTAAAAAATAGCATCCTATCCCCAACAACTTTGGCCACCTCCCAACTAAGATTAATGCAAGAACTTGACACTTGACCACCAGCATTCATGTCATCTAGACTGGAACATTCTTGGTCTTGAGAAATGGGAGAATCCAGAAAGCATTTCCTTTCCATTAAACAGAATGTGAATAGATGGAAGAAACTGGAAAAGGAAAAATTGAAACAAGAGTAGGTGGACTAACTGAGCATTTGGCCTAATAGCGCTATGCCCTTTTTCTGCAGTTAGGTTTTAATGTTACCTAACATGGGAACTATAATTCTGGAGTTAGTGAAGAATTCCTCACTGTATGTAGGAATCCTTGAAAGCTTTGTTGAGGCCAAAGTGAAGCGAAATCCTCTGATCTGTGGCTCCAAACTAAAGTATGGTCTGGAAGATGGTTCTCCAGAAACCAGAATTCCTTGACTTTTTATGAGATGATCCATGGGATTGCTTCAAATTAGGTGTACACATGTGTGTGCATGTCTATGTGGCTGAGAGAGGAACATTCATTTACTGCTCCAAGCTTAATTCAAAATGTGGCTGTGGATTTCTCTGGGTGTCACAAGATGGAATGGAGAATTTCCCTCGCAGAGACATTGAATAGGAAGAAAAGAAAAAAAATGCCACCATCTTCTTTTCCGGAGGATGCCCCCGGGAGACATGATTCAGCCTCTCAAGTGGGCAGTTACTGGTCTGTTTTAAACAATTATGGAAGCAGCCAAACCAGCCATCAGTTGGAACAGTGTTTTTTTTTTTAATTCAGCACCCTTTAAACCACCTCATCCAGATTTTTGTGAGCACATGTAGAAGCTTCTCTGATAAATTCCCCCAAAAGTTGATTGATATTGGGGACCAATACCCCTTCCACTAAGGCACATTGTCTATTATGGTACCAGAGGCAGCTGAAGCAAACCTAAACAGGCGTAGGGATGCAACCTCACATTATTGACCAATATGAAAGGATTAAACTTTCAGGTTACATGCAGTTGGTGAGGTCAGATATTGGGTGGATTCTATGAGATAATAGGGTGAAACTACAAAAACAGTGGTGTATTGAGAAAGCAAGGAGACCAACATAGTTGATTTCCAGGGATTTACTTTTCATGGGTTTATCTTACACCTGCTTTGATTCCTGGAGCCTTTGCTCACCTCCTAGTATCTTCTTCCAGATTTATCCATCTCCTTCCACCTCCTAGTTTATCATGAACCCCTTGGCCTTCTAAGTGTTTTATGGCAGAACTGAAAAGATTTACTGTTTCTCAAGTCCCTGGAAAGGTAATATAGGGAAGAAGATATTTCATTTATAGTGACCCATGCCATATTTTCTGCTGCACACATTCCTAGTTTATCATGAACCAAAATTAGTCAGATAAGTCCGTCTTTAATTATCGACCACTTCCTTTTTTTGATCTCTTTGTTCATCTAGCCCAGTGTTTCTCAACCTTGTCAACCTTAAGCTGTGTGGACTTCAGCTTCCAGAATTCCCCAGCCAGCTTGATCACTGATCTAGCCCTATAACAATGTGACCATTTCCTTACTCAGCTTGATGTTTGGAGTGCAGCTTTCAGAATTTCCAGGCAACTTGGCTTACAGGCTCTGAAAATGCTTGTAAAGATGAGCGAGATAATCTAGATTAGACAGATATTATCCCCATGTTGCAGAGAGGAGGGAGAACTGGGGATGAAGGTAACAGCTGAATCTAAGGCCAGTTAGTAGGTTTTGGGGTTTTTTTAGCAATGGTCAGATCTGAAATCAGGGTCTTATGACATTGTGCTCGTTTTTAAATATTTCTTTTTACTTCTTTAGCTGTTCCATGAACATTCAATCATTATACTTGTGGCTTCTGGACATTTTTGGGTTAGAAATATAACTGCACCTAAAAGAGAACCAAATAAAACCTGGTCTTCCCCCATTCAATGTACAGATGGGATAATCTTGCACTTCCTGTCCTTCTCACATTTGATTTTTTGTTGTCACTGATGTTAAAACAATCCCCATTATGTCACATCGAAGAAGAAATTTGTGAATTTTAATTCATTATTAGGAAGAGTTCCATAAATAAATGAACCAAGTAAAAAGGACAAAAAAAGAAGTTCATCAGAATGTGAATCAAGCAATATTTTCATCCATTCTGAAATCAAAAGGAGCACTTAGTACCTAGAAGGGAATTAATGGTTCAGAATAAGTCTCCTTTTGTGGGCAGAACTCAAACCTGGCAAATTTTCTTCTCATTTTTAAAATGTGTATGTGTAATATTCCTAGTCAGACGTAGAAGAAAAGTGTTTCCTTTGGGAAGGGGCTGCGAAAGACAAATTCAACAGCTTGGCACATTTATTTCAGTACGGGGATTTTTTTGAAAGC
This sequence comes from Candoia aspera, assembly GCF_035149785.1. Taxonomy (NCBI): domain Eukaryota; kingdom Metazoa; phylum Chordata; class Lepidosauria; order Squamata; family Candoiidae; genus Candoia; species Candoia aspera. The sequence continues at coordinate 3,360,069 of NC_086159.1, read as the reverse complement.
TAGAGGCTTCTTTCCCAACACTTTTTGGACAGACCATGTGGCCATCTCAGGTTGCTTCCGGAGAAAGTTCTGTAGTGGAATCTTAAAAATCCACATCTACAGTATTAGTGTACAGCTATTAGATCTATGTTCACAACTGTTCACTGATGGTTGCAAAATTACCAGGTGTTACGTTGCTGCTGATTTAACAAGGATGTCTGGAAGTTTCCTAATAAATGCATATTCCCGCCTGCTATTGTGCGTGACAATTGTTCCTGTTTTCCTCGTATAAGCCGTTGAAGCCTTGTGCAACGCTTGGACATCGTTGCTTTGTTAGGAGTAGATCTCCCCCACCCTCTCCCACCAATAAAAAAAAAAATCTGGGAATAAACTCCCTATATTCAGAGCTGCTCTTTGTTTGGGACACCTGTCCATGAATATGGAATTTTCATTTTAGAGAAGCAGAAAATCCCACAATGAATGTTCATCCATTTCTAATGGCTTTCTAACCCTGTGAACTGATGTGAGGCATTTGTTTGTTTTGCAAATGCCAATATGGATTGATATGATCCATCCCTTCCAGGTTGAACCTGCAGATTATGCAGTTCCCCAAAATTTTGCAATGTGATTCTCAGCTTGAAAGCATGTCATCCTGCATTTATAACAATGCATTTGGGGACAATATGTGTTTCAATCTATTTGCTATGAGAAGGAAAGTGTAAATGCTATAATAAAATTTATTATATCCACCATTCACCAGTATTTTGTGAAAACCTAATACCTAATATCCCTAAGATTTACACTGAGCGGAGAGGTCCAGAGATCTACTCAGGTTCACTTGAACTCAAGTAGAAGTCCTGTCTGGTCAGACACTTCTGTGTGCTTCCTAGCAAATGTGGACAGAAACGTTATTCTTCCAATTTCTCTACTCAGTCTGAAAAGTGTAAAGAATGAAAGGATTGGCAGGGCTTGTATGTCCACCTCCCTTTCTCACTTCTGTCCATCATCTCATGACTTGTCTGCTGGAATCCCTAGTAACTCCGAATCAGGCAGGGATTTTAATCTGCCGCTGTCAAGAACAGCATAGATCAAAGGGCTGCTGAATCGCATTTCTGAAAAAGTGCCACCAACATTTATCAGCAAACCACCCCAACATGAAGATGAAATTTCCTGCTGGGTAGAAGTTGAAACAAAAGAACGAAAGAGGTAGATGATAGATGATAGATGATAGATGATAGATGATAGATGATAGATGATAGATGATAGATGATATAGATGATAGATATGGTTTTAATCTTGAACATCATCCAGAGTCACCTTCTTGAGATGGGTGGCTATACAAATTATTTAAATAAATTTTAAAAATAATAACATCCTTAGTGCAGATAATACTTTACCAATGATTTATCTAGCATAAGACAGCTTTCTCCCTTCCTGTGAATGCTGGAGTTAGTTCAGTGATTTGTAACTAGGAAAAGTCACCTTCAGGCATTTTGAAAGCAGGCACATGCTCCTAGCAAGAAGGAAGCCCCCATGCCTATTCTCTTTGCACGATGCATGTAGAAGGTGGCAGCATTCTCCTATATCTACACTTGAAAGCCCAGATTCTTCATGATTTTCAGTCATGTTTTTCTACAGATAGATGTCTATAGTAGACATTTAGATGTCACTTTCTACATATGGAGGATGATGGTGGCAGAGATAGTACAACTGTCTTTGCCCTACCTGGTAGATACATACATACGTATTAAAAGTTTTTAAAAATAAGATAAAAACTAATACAAACTAATAAAATGTAAGAAGGAAAAAAGAAAGAAAGAAATCAAAGAGAAAGTTAAAACTGCAAGAAAGGAAAAAACGTAAAAGAAAAATAGCAAAGGAAGAAAAAAGATACAAAGAAATGGCTTCTGATATTCTTTACAGCAATTATAAGTACAAGTATACATTTCTTTCTCTAAAGTTACAACATGTCTCTCTTCTTTCTGTGATCTACCCTGTCTAATTATCAAAACCGTAAATCATAAGTTCTTTTTTTTCTGTTTTATGCAAAGAGTCCCTAAGGGGTTTCCAGTCAGCAATAAATGTGGATATGGTCTTTTCTCTAATCAAAGAAGCCAGTCTGGCCATCTCAGCGAGTTCCATCATCTTCACCAGCCAGTCCTCCTTTGTAGATATTGCTAAGTCTTTCCATCTTCGTGCATACAATAATTTTGCTGCAGTTTTCATATACGAAAACAGAGTTCCATGACCTTTTTCCAGCTGTTTGTCCATCCGTCCCCAAAGAAAGACCTCTGGTCTTAATTGTACATTAATCTTTAAAATCCTCTGAATCGGTGCATGTATTTGAATCCAAGGTTTTCTAGGTTTTTTACACGTCCACCAAGCCTGATAAAATGTCACTTCTTGTTGTTCACATTTCCAACATTTATTTGAAGTGCTTTTACTCATTCTAGACAATTTCTCGGTGACATGTACGAATGTACATCATTTTGTAACGATTCGCTTTTAGATTATAACAGTGTAAATTTAAATGCTTTCAGCCACGTATTCTTCCGCTGTTCCATTGTTCCGCAAAAAGTTTAGCCCACTTTATCATACATTTTTTCACTTGTTCTTCTGTTTCAAATTTCAATAGAAGTTTCTCCATTTTAGCCATTGCTAAAATTTTAGTAATTTTAGTTCATCATTAATAGTAATAACTCCATTTCAAACTCAGCCTTACAGCGTTCAAAACCATAAACAATTTTGTTTTCTTTAAACCTTTCTAATAATTGTAAATAAGAAAACCACTGGCAACCATGTCCCTCTGCCACCAGTTCTTCTCTTGATTTTATTTTGTATTCTCCTTGACAAAATTCCAGTATCTCACGATAAGTTAGCCATTTGTGTCTGCCTATTATTTCTTGTCTATAAAACGCTTCTTGTGCTGAGAGCCACAGAGGTGTTCGTGGGCACAACCTGGGTTTGTATCTATTACTGGCACATCTAACATAAGGATTTTTAAAATCTACATTGACCTTAACTTTGTCGAACCACAAATACCCATGCCACCCATATCTCAGCTCATGTCCTTCTAACTCCAAAAGCCTTCTATTTCTCAGTAGCACCTACTCTTTCATCAAAACCCATCTTTGCCCTACCTTCTTGACTGCCCAGGTTCTAATGGAGCTTCACCCCCATCTTGGATGAAGATTGTAAAAAGGTTCTCTGTCTCATTTGCTCCACAATTTGTCCCCCACCCACATTCTCCATACCAATGCAATGTTTTTTGTGTGCCAGCATCTCTGCCAGAAATGACTGGATTAATATTCATATATGGGTCTTTACTTTCAAGCATAACTTGCACTTGGCTACTTAAGAAGTCATTCAGGAATAAATCAATAGTAATTACTGTAATCAGGAAGGCTAATTAGCTGATGATGAGGCTGATGGAAAGTTCATTACTTTACAGCCCTGCAAACACCTAAGTTTATGGAGCCTGGAGGCACGGAAGGTGCCATAAATGGAGATGTTTGGCTTTTTGATTTGAATTATGGTTGCCTTTTTTAAGAAGAAAAACCCTACTTAAGGACAGGGACGGGGTTGTACGTCAGCCTTTATTCACTCAATGCCTTTCAGACATGGTTTATAACTGACAATAGAGCTCTAGGGATGCAGAAGACTTTTATCACCAAACTTCCTAGGAACAGTTCTAGACTTCTTTCCCCTTCCCATTCTCTTTCATTCATTCTCACCACGGAGATCCATGGCTAGACAAACAATGGCAGAACTGAAGTCCAATCAGTGGGGTTCATCTTTTCCTCAAAGTCCTCTAACTCAAGCACGCACTCAAACACACTTCATTTGCTCCTCAACCCTTGATGCACAACCTTTCTCTGAAGAGAGGGGTGACCTTGGTTTTGAGGAGCTTTCAAAAGGTGGGCCCAGGACAAAAATTGAATTTGATTCCATGTCACTTAGATGTAAAGAAATCAAAATCAAATATAGTTAACATGTCTACTCTCGCATTGTGCAGTTAGTGTTTCTATGTCAATGTTAGTGTTTATACCTATCCTACTCCGTCACATTAAAAATTACAGGGTAGAAGTCTTTGGGGTGTTTTGGAGGTCACAAGCGGTGTTGGGACCACAGGTTTTAGATTTCTGCATTTCTGTTCAGAGTAGAAATCTGCCTGAAAAAGCAGGCAGCAAAACAGATTTTATTTATTTATTTGTTTGTTTGTTTGTTTTTCAAATTTCTGTCACCGCCCACCTCTCCCGAAAAGGGGAGTCTGGGCGGTTTACAATAAAATAAAATCACAATTGAAACATATAAATTACAATATAAATCAATGAGTAAAAAATAAATAGATATAAAATATAAAACCCAAGCAGCACAGATCTTGTTTGTTGGGGAGAGATCTATAATACTAGCCACCCCCCAGATGAACTGGTGCCCCTCCCACCCCAAGCAATAATGTAGATTGGGTCTACACTGATGTGTATATCTCCATCTACCTCGCTGACTAGACTGTATCAGCAGCATTTAAGATCAAGTTGCAGCAGATGACTTGAAGAAATAAAAAGATTTCTGTAGGACGGCATTGGCAAAATCCACTAAAATTGCCACTGATTATAGGAGTGATTAAGGAGGTAGGACAGGAAAAAAATCAGTTAAAAACATACTTTGAGGAAATGTGCATTAAAACGTATTTTAGGGAATGTTGCACATGTAGGTTCAATAAATTAGAGAGAAGAAGGAGAAGGAAAGTGAATAGAGACTCTTATCAGGAGGATAGTGCATCCATCTTTTGACTTTCTGTGATTTTATTTGCAATTCACACTGAAACAAGGGAATTTGGGAGTTCTTTCATTTCCAAACAAATGTTGGTTTGGTAGCAGGCTGGCAGTTGGTTGATTAGATTTATATCCTAGCTTTCTGTTTTTGACTCTTCTTTTTTCACCCAAGCAAAGGCCTGAGGTGCTTGCTTTGAATTTTGCTTTGTGAAACTTTTGGTCATTTTCTGAGATGACTGGTCCCATAGCCAGAAATGCTGTTCTCTGTGGCTGCAATGTGGTTTGCTCATCTCTTGCAGGGACAATCTGAAGCCTGTGCTGAGTAGCAAAACAAATCTGAGACTTCCAGCATGTTATTCTTTAATATAGAAGAACATTCCACTGGTAGAATTGGACCACGGAACCTTGAATAAAAACTAGCCCTAAATTGCCTCAAAACAAAAGATCCTAAAAACATTTTTGGAAGTGGGTAATCTGGCTATTGGTAGCCAATTTAATTCCTTGAGCACAGTTGTAATTCTGCCTGATCGTCACCCAAGGGAGAGGGATCAGCTGAATTGGAGAAGAACAAGCAAACCAGTGCTTAGGGGAGGAGATTAAGGGAAGGTGACCTCAAAAGAGCTTGATGGAGGAATTGTACACTCAGGAACCCCAAAATGGCCACTGTCTATTGTCAACAGAAAATATTCTTATTTTGACACACAGAGAGACACATGCACACTCACACAACACACTCACAGATGTGATAACACTCAAACATGTAGATCAGCAACAGGCTAACTTTTTTGGCCATGTTCACATTTGAGATGTATTTTATTTCATTTCATTCTGAAGATTTTAAGATCTTCAAGCATTTGGGGACACCCAACAATGTGCAAACCCAGATGGCGATAGAGCCCGGCCTCTGTGCTCTTATGTTATGCTGTTGATTTTCTGTTTTCATTCTCTGTTGTTAACTCTAAGCCACTCCGAGTCTTCAGAAATGGAGTGGAATGTAAGCCAAATAGATAAATAACGTTTAAACATTTATGCCACCCTTCAAACCCAAACCATGAGGAAATTTGCAATGCGCTGAAATCTCAAATAAAAAGACTGACATTTTATAGTTAAAGTTACAGTTGGTTAAAAAAATCCTATACAGCATAGCATATAGGTTTAAAAATAATATTTAAATACATGCAATATTTATGTGTTTGAGTCAACGGGGTGGGCATGGATAAATCACATATATATGAAAGTTGGCTGCCTATTCTAAATGGAATAACTGCATTTAATGTGAATGCATCCTTATAGTTTCTTCACTCTTTAATCGTGATGCAAATTATTTAGGAGGACTGGAACCACACAAAAGCCTGTAAGACAAATAACTAGAGGAACAGTATGATGATTTGCAGAGTATAAAACATCTCCCTTTTTTATTTGAGCACAATTAAGCATTGTGGCTAGAGATTCCCTTTGAAGAAAAGGACCGCTCCCTGCTCTCTAATATTGTTAATGATGATCCATCCCCGGTTGCAATTTATCTTTCCGAATGCCTCCCTGTGACTCCTTTACTGCTTCCAACACATTGACACGTTATGTCAGCTGTAGAAAAGGTAACTAGAAATGGCAGCTGGTGAGAAAGCATATCGCCATGCCTGGAATGAAATGGATTATCAAGACAGCAGGAGTTGCTGGCAGCGTGGTCCTCTTTAACTTGACCTGCTGAATTACTGGCTGTTGAGGAGGGGGATCGATTTGTGAAAGATAACACCTGGATTCCCTGCAAGAAAGTAAGTTTAAAACTGGTGGAAGGATTTTTTTAAAAAAACCCGAGGGAGTTACTTTTAAGCCCCATTTCTCATTTCATAGGGTTTCTCAGTCCCGTAATTAACTAAGTTTATTACTTGGCCATTCATTTGTCTGATTTCCAAAGCAATGTCTTTTGATGTGTCGAGATTACATTTCCCAGAATTCCCAGCCCAGCATGGCCTATATCTTCCCATGCTTAAGTGAATGTCAGTCCGCAAGGCTGTTGGGTGGGGGGATGGTGTCAGTCAAAAAAGTCAGTGGGGTGGCTAATATTTGTCCCATGTGTGATGCATTTTTAAAAGGATTGGTGCTTCAGTCATGCAGTCACAGGCACCATGTTGACTCTTTTGACCCCCTACAGACACCCCTTTCTGTAGGGGAACCCTCAGTATGGCAGTTTGGTTGCCTTCAACATGATAAATTCTAAACCCACATTAACCAAATGTTATTACTTTATTCCCGTGATATGTTACAACCCTAGAATAAACCTACAATGGCTTAACATGATGGGCTCATTCACAGAACCTGCCAAAATAATGCCTGGATTCCAACAGTATACTGACCTACAAACTATTTCAGTTTAATCTACCCTGAATTGTAAACCCAGCCTTTATGTCCCACAGTGGAGAAAAATAGCAACATCAAAAGGCAGTAAATGAATCATTCCGCTCCCATTTGGTGACCAACAACCCAATGTAGGAGCAGAAACGGTTGTATGCCAAATTGTTTCATCAGCCAGAAGTGTTGCCCATTTACCTGCTGCCATTTTTTGACCTGTGTTGAAGAAGACTCCTGGGAATACTGTGGACAGCCAAAAAGCAAAGCAGTGGATCATTGAACAAATCAACCCAGAGTTCCCACTCAAGACACAAAGGACCAGGCTCAAATTATCCTACTTTGGACACATTATGTGAAGACCTGGCAGCTCTCTGGAGAAGGCTCTGATGCTGGGAAAGGTAGAAGGAAAGAGAAGAAGAGGAGGACCAGCAGCAAGGGGGATGGACTCAATTACAGTGGTGCCAAGTGCACCATTGGGAGACCTGAAAGACCTGGTTAGGCATAGATTGTCATGGAGAAAATCTATCTCTGTGGTCACTAGGAATTGAAAATGACTTGATGGCACATAATGAATCAATCAATTATTTTTGACCCAACCGTTCAACTCTTGAGGGGCTTTGGGGACTGTAAATGCAGGGGGGGTGGGCATACGTTCCCCTCCTCATTTAAGGGCAAGACCTTTTCTAGGAGTGCAAAAGATGCTGGGGAGAAGGAGAACAAAATACCATTGAGAAAATGCTACTTGACTGTGTGCTATTCAAAATGGATCAGGACTGATAATTTCTTTTCATTTCTTTCTCCTTCCCCCCCACCCCAATCAGAAATCTGATTTTTTACATTTTGTCATCTTGCAATTTTTTTTTAAAGAAGGAATACCTGAAAATACATCATTCAGTAGGTTTTTCCTAAAATGCAAAGCAGATTGATTGTTTCCCCCACTCCTACCCACGACTGACAGCCTGTATCTTGAGTGCAAAGGGCTTCTGGTAGCAGCCTTTGGATGTAGCTCTCCTTCTGTGGTGGGGAACTAATCCCGCTCCAGACAGAGACTTTGCAGCCAGAGAAAAAGATAAAGCAGCTGCACACTTGTGTGGTGTCATTGGAAAAGTATGTGAATGACAGATTCAGTGATAAAATAAGTATATAGAACCATCAGGAATATTTGAAGGCAGGGACAAACTGGCCAATTTAAGAGCATTTCTCTTGCTGGTAAAAGAATTAAGGGGGGGGGGGTAACAAAGGGCATTCATAACTATATCTTGCAAGTAGTATGTGCAAAGAGGATCTTGGAATTACAGTTGATTATCAGCTGGATATGAGTCAGCAGTATGATATGGCTGCTGAAAAGGAAGTCTTCCAGACTTATCAATAGCATATAGAGAAATCACAGGAGATAATGATTCCAGTCTGTTTTGCATGGGTCAGATCCCACCATGAATATTCTGTCCAGTTTGGGAATCCACATTTTAAGAACGATACAGATGCAGAAAAGAGAGAGAGCGATGTCCAAAGGTCTGGAACCTAACCTTAGGAAGAGATCAGATGAGCAAGTATGTTTAGCCATGCGTAAAAACAATGGAGAAGAACGTTATAATGTTTTTCACGTTCCTGAAGAGCTGTCACCCAGAAGGTCAGTCAGATTCCATCTCAGATGGTAGGAAGGCTTCCTAGAGTAAAAGTAATTTGCCCATGGAATCAGTTAGTGAGGGTAATAGTGAGTTCTGGTTTTCTGGAGGGCTGAGTTTCTAGACCAGTGTTTCTCAATCTTGGCAATGCTGGCTGGGGGATTCTGGGAGTTGAAATCCACACATCTTCAAGTTGCCAAGGTTGAGAAACACTGGTCTAGATTGTGTGCAGGAGGTTGGACTCAGTGGCCCTAAAAAGCCCCATGAGAGTCTGGTTCTAGGATTTCAGCAGTCAAGAGAGTTTGCAAACCCTTGTGTTCCAACTGGGGATAGACATAACAGAACTTGCTTGCCTGCCTGCTTGCTTGGTTATTTATTTGTTAATTTAGCACCATTAATGTGCAGGCTGATTGACCAAGCAAAGATTCTGGGCTGCAAAGATCTTGCAAGCTAAAATTCATAATGGAGGAAAAGTGGAAGAAGAGAAGTAGAGGTTGGGCAGGTGAGTGAGTGAGCGACTGGATAGAAAATTGCCATGTCTTTGTTTCTGTTGCATATGATTAGACTTAGACAGTGGGTAGATTACACCAGGGCACGGGAACTAGGGAACTGTGCCAAAGTCTTCACTGCCACTTTTGGCAGTGACAGTCTCAGAAGAAGGACCTTCTAATCCCTGCTCATTTTCAGCTGGAGATGCCAGGGATTGAACATGAGTCCTTATGAATGCAAAGCGTGTGCTCTGCCCTTGAGCTATGAACAGTTTTGGAATGCGCCAACTTCTTTCCTTGCTTTGGCTTATCCAGGTTACAAGGACAGTCCTTTCGATAGGTTTTTATCTCAGGTGGCTTTTGCTCGGTGCGGGAGCACAGAATTATGGAATCATGGAATTTGATGGGGCGATGGAAGTCATTGTGTCCAAGCACCTGGTTAATGCAGGAATTCAAATTTAAACCTGCAAATTGGATGGATGGATGGAGGGAGGGAGCGTTGCCTGGATGCATGGATGAATAAGGAAACATCTCAAAGAGACAGCTATCCAGCCTTTCCTCAGATACAGCCATTGTTACTATCCGGTGAAGAGGAGTCCATCACCTCTCCACAACATTGGTTCCATTGTTAAACGGCTCTTAATATAAGGACATTTTTTTTTCTAACCTTCAAATGGAATTGGCTTTCCTGAAACTTAAATCCATTATTTCATATCCTGTACTCTTAGATGGTGAAAACAGGTCTTGACCTCCTTCTGTGTGACATCCATGAGTAATGGATGTGCTGACCCAAAGAGACCCATCAAAATGATGGGTAAACAGGGCTGATACCTGCAGCAGCATCCTAGGAGAGCAGAGCAACAGGTTAGGATTGATAAGCAGCTGGGAGTTTTAGTGTTCGTTTCTGGAAATCTTGGAGGAAGACAGGGGTGACAGAAGTGAAGGAGAGCCAGATATAAAAGAGTGGGGTCATTGTATGCCAGCCATTGGAAAAGAGAATACAGAATGATGATTGTTGTGTAGTATTGGGACATGCATGAGAAACTCACAAGGCCTGAAGCATGCTATAGTATCCAATGCCTTTAGAAATCATAAATGGGCCTCCTACGCTGTGCTGTAGTCCACATATGGTAATATGACCAAGCCTTGTTTGAGTAGAACATCTGAGGAATGTCCAGGAAATCCAGTGTTATGAGCAGAGACCATCCTCAACTTGTTCCATGCAGGTATGTGCACGATGTTTTCTCTTGTGGAACAAAGAGGAATCATCAGTATACATTATCAATGAACTGTGTCCCAGATACCTTCTTCCACTGCCAGCCATCACTGAAGTTCTGTTGGGACGTCAAACACTGAGATGATGGGAAAAAGCTTCTGTGTGATGGACCAAGGTCTTCTGGGACTGGCATTGCCACTGAATATTGTCCTATGACTTTAAAGGTATAGTTGTAGCCAATACTAATATGCTTCTGGTTGTTCTTCACATTATCTTTACCTTTCTTGGCCCGGCTTTGGGGTGATAATTTCTATTTGGCTTTTTTGTATTGTGGTTTATTTATTTTCTCAAGTTACTCATATGCCATTTTTCATTCCCATAGGAAATCCTAATGATGTTTAGAATAACATTATGCAGAGTTCAAATTAAATCAACTATTAAAAAGAAGAATTCAAGCAATAAGAAGTAATTATTGGATGTCACTAGGTAGCTGGCAATAGGGAAATGAGATATGCTTTCCAGTGTTGGTAGAAGCAGACTGATGTGAGAATCCGTAAGTATCTCACACTGGAGGTCACCTTCCTCTACATCACTGTTAAATTATTGTCAATCAATACACACACAGGTGCATGCCTGCATGCTAGGGAGATCTATATGTGGAATGGTTACTAGATTTCCATTGGCTTTAATTTTCATGAATGCCTATTGATGTCCCCCTCTTCTCTAAGAAGAGTATATAGTATGTGTTTCATTGGGCAATTAGGAACTGGTTAAGTGTTTGATCTATGACCATGTATTTTAGTAAATTAAAGCTAACCTGAATTGGTTAAAGGAGAAGTTTGAGTTGGATAAAAACAGGGAAAACTTACTGACTCTGAATGAATTCAAATTCCCAGGGCCAGTTGGATTAGAGCAGTGTTTCTCAACCTCAGCAGTTTTAAGATGTGTGGACTTCAGCTCCCAGAATTTCTCAGCCAGCATGCTGTCTGGGGAATTCTGGGAGTTGAAGTCCATGCATCTTAAAGTTGCTGAGGTTGAGAAACACTGTCTTAGAGAACTAAAAAAACATATCTCTTTGAGAGATCTTATAGAATGGATGGAATGCTATATGATGGAGTGCTGTATAAAGCAGGGGGGGGGTAGGACATTTCTAGAATACACAAACCAGATAGTGTGACATTGATGGCTTAGAAGATTCTAGAGCAGATCCTAAAGTAGGCATCTTAGATCAGTAGGCGTCTTAAAAACAATACATGGATACATTGCTAAAAGTCAGCATGGATTGTCAAGACTTAGCCCCAATAGACTATCCAACATCTATCTATCTATGTATATTCCATGGACAATTTATTTGGTAGAGTCTGGGAAAACTCTAGATACTGTATATCTTAACTTCAGCAAAACATTTAACAGAGTACCACATGATATTCTGATAAGAAAGTAAGTTAAGGACAGGATAGCTCTTGAAGCAAGATATCAAGTGGGATACCCTAAGGTTTGTTCCTAGGCCCAGTACTCTTCAACATTTTAATTAATGACTTGGATGAAGAGGTGGAAGAAAATGCTCGTCAGATTTACAGATGACATAAAAGGGGGCGGAATAGCTAATGCTATAGAAGAGAGAAACAAAAATCAAATTTGTTTTGATAGCTTAGAGAAGTGGGTTGAAAATGACAGAATGAAATTAATAGACCCAATTGCAAAGTTTCAAGGAAGGAAGGAAGGAAGGAAGGAAGGAAGGAAGGAAGGAAGGAAGGAAGGAAGCAAGGAAGCAAGGAAGCAAGGAAGCAAGGAAGCAAGGAAGCAAGGAAGCAAGCAAGCAAGCAAGCAAGCAAGCTTAGGTATAGGACAGAGGCTAACGGGTTTCATAGTAGTATATGTAAAAATGATCTTAGAATTGTAATTCTCCTGAGTCCACTGGAGTTGGGCAGCTGATCAATTCAAACAAACAAATAAATAAATTCAAATAAATAGATAGATAATTTTCTTAGTGTTTGTCCCATATCTTTGTAAAGTCTGCTTTTTTTTTTTTGCACTTCCATTCCCTAGTTCTTAGAGAAAAGTGATCAATGCATGATGCAAGGGATGTTTTGTTTATCACCAGCTTACTGCAGAACCTAACGCTGATGAGGGCTGAGGGGAAGGGACTTCCCAAGGTCACCCAGCTGGCTTCCATGCCTAAGGGAGAACTAAAACCTGACTCTCCTCTTTCCTAGTCCAGCACCTGAACCACCACTCCATGCTGGATCTCTTAGACTTCTCCTTGATCTCAGGCCAAATATGAGTCAGGAGCTTCACATGCCTGCTAAAAAGGCAAGTCATGCAATTTTATCAGCTGAAATATCATTTCCAAATCACAGGAAGTAATAATTCCACTCAATACGCCACCTTGAGTGTTGTGTCCAGCTTAGGGTACCACACTTTAAGAAAGACTCAGAGAATCTGGAACAGGTGCAGCAAAGGGCAAGAACCATCTGGGACAGGACATCAAGTCTTGGAAAAAGAGGATGGGGATGTGCTTAAGTTGTACTGAAGGTCTATAGAGTCGTCACATGAAGGAAGGTCAAGTTCGGCTCCCTCTTGTCTCAGATATAGCATGACACAGAATAAAGGAAGGCAGATTCTGGCTTAATGTTGTGAAAAAAATGTCCCAATGACAAGAGCAGGTCAACCAGTTAACAAGAATGATGGTGACCTCCCCCTTGCGGGATGCACTCAACCCATCTATCTGAGATGCTCTACTGTGAATTCCTGCACTAAGCAGTGAGGTGGGCTTGATGACCTATATTGTCCCTTCCAGCAATATGATTCCGCGATGCTGTGAAGTTTTTTAATCAGCAAATCCATGTTCATAAAATTACCTTTCCATGATTTGCTTTTTATATACTGGTACATTTTTATATTCTCCCCATAATAATTAAAATTATACAGTACACTCTGTTACATTATTACAGTGTAATATGCTAAACAAATTGTGGCTATAATAGTTAATGAAACTGTTTATGATGATTAATTTGGAGCTGATGGAATTAAAGAGAAGAGGAAAGGAAGAAGAAAACCAGGGATAAAGCAGGATGTATCTCTGTGTAATTCGGAGAGTTAATTAGGCATGGGAACCCACCCACCCCATACAGATGCTTCTCCCCAAACCCCCAACACTGAGTTAGCCAAAGCTATGAATTTCCACTGATTTCAGAGGGAGATGGAGTATGAGCATTGAAATCAGTTGTATGTTGGCTGGATCCTGGACACCATTTTTAAAGTAAAAACACATTATATTTCTATGTTTCAGAGTTCTTCACAGCTCAGAGAAATTAGTCTGTGAGACCATACTGGGATTATCTGTTTCTTTACTGTCTCATCTTCCATCTGTAAATGGTACTGAAAGATAAATATCTCTAGATATTTATAGATAGAGAGCCAGTTTGGTCTAGTGGTTAAGGCACCGGACTGGAAACCAGGAGATGGTGAGTTCTAGTCCTGCCTTAGGCATGAAAGCTGGTTGGATGACCTTGGGCTAGTCACTCTCTCAGCCAAGAGCCAATCAGGCATAGTAGGAGAGTTCTAGTCCCGCCTTAGGCATGAAAGCCGGCTGGGTGACCCTGGGCCGGTCCCTCCCTCTCAGTCCAAGAGCCAATCAGGCGTGGTAGGAGAGTTCTAGTCCCGCCTCAGGCACGAAAGCCGGCTGGGAGACCTTGGGCCAGTCACTCTCTCTCAGCCCAACTCACCTCACAGGGTTGCTGTTGTGGGAAAATAGGAGGAGGAAGGAGTATTAGATAGGTTCCCCACCTTGAGTTATTTATAAACGTAATAAAGGCGGGATAGAAAATAAATAAATATCATTATTGGACAAAGGTAAACTTGGCTAAGTTAAAAAGGGGAAGTTTGTATCTCAGCAATGTAGGAGTACCCAATGCTTGTCTTAAGTGAGGTCTGGCTGGTGAAAATGGGGAGGAAGGCTTGAGGTGGCTACCTACCTCAACCTCACCTTACTGTAGTTACCATAAGCTAGCCACTTCAGCCCCAGATCTTCATGTGCACCAGCAGTCAGCTGGCCATACCTGACCCACTTGCCATCTCAGCTCCATCTGAAGTTGTCAGTAAATACTTTATTAATTTATTGAATTAAATATTAATTAAATAGAGCATTTATTCCCCACTTGATAGGGTGATTTATTCATTAAATCCTTAATTTTGGATCCCATTTTTCAAGGTGAAGGGAATGGGAAGGCACATACAGGTGCAACCATAATTCTTTACCTTATTCACTAAAAAAAAAAAGTAAACTCCCATGTTCTTAAAGAAGAAGATGAAGGAGGGCCATGATGCTTTAACTGCATGGCCACTGCCTTGCCCCAACATACCTACATACATTTAATATATTTGTATGCCACTTCAATCAAAGTGACTCTCAATGGCTCACATAGAAAAATACAGGATAAAACAAACCCCATACAAAAATTTTAAAAAGCAGTGGCCCACAGTTTCAGAAAGTCTGAAAAATACTGGTATAGGGGCCCAATGTTTCCTGATGAGTCTTCTTCACCTTTCTTAATGCCACCATCTTGCTTCCAACAATGGTCAAACAGAAGCTGATGAGAAACCTACAAACAGAATGTTCTCCAATTGTGGTTTTCCAGAAAGTGTTATTAAGATATATCTAACTTTAGAATTCATCACCCTCATCACTGGGAGCTCCTGAAGACCCAATGGACCATGACTCTGCTAGCCCTCTTTAAAAGATATCTAAGTTGGTGGCCATCACTCATTCTTTATGGAGAAGCATGAGAGGGACCTGGGTAAAGTCCCATCTGGAAAGCTAACTCCTCCTGTGTCCATCTCCCATTCCTGTCCCCCTTCCCCCCACCCCTTTGCAAAACTTTTTTATGGGGAGGCAGAAAGGCTCTGCTTGCTCCCTCCTTGCCGTTATTTCTCTTCTCCTTCCTTGATTTCATCTCTGTCTGAACTGCAGCTGCCTCCTTTTCAAAAGTCTTTTGTGTACTGCCACATTTCTCCTCCTTTCTCCATCTGGTGGGTGGCTGGCAAAGTAAGCTACTGACACACACACGCACCAAAGGAAAGCATGTACTGTCCTATTGCTTGGTGGAATTGAGCCATCTTCCTTGTATTATTTGAATCTCCCCAGTATTTGGGGACCTGGAGGTTTGCCCTGGAGTCTGTTGGTTATTCTCCCAATGACTGGGTGAAAAAGTATTTCCTTCTGATGCTCCAGAAACTCTCAACATTCAACCTCATTGGATAACCCGATGAATCGCAGATCAGCTTTCCTCAGTTTACTGTCTTTCTTTATTATTTTTCTCAGATCTAGCCAGTTACACTTGGCACCAGTCCTAGGTTGCTTGGGGCAAAGGCTAAAGGCCTCTCGGTTTGACCAGCCTCTGACTGAATTTGCAAATGAATGTATTGCTGTCATGTTTGTTTGTTTTTAAGGTTCTAACTTGCCAATTTTCATGATTGAAGTGTTTAAATTTTGCATTCTTTTATTTATTGTTTATTAGGTAAAAGATGTGGAAAGTCTGCCTAGAGCAGTGTAGGCTCCCCCTTGCTGGAGGTTTTCAAGCAGAGTTGAAATGACCACCTCTTGGGGACAGTTGGTGGACTCCTGCACTGGGCCAGGGTTGAAATAGATTACCACTAAGATCTCTCCCAACTCATAAATTCTATGATTCTGTTAGTTGCTGTAATGGTACCTCAGTTTGTTTTGAAACAGGCTCTTTTTAAATAAATGAAGCAAGTGAATCTTTTAACACCTTTTGGATTTTCTCCATTACTTACCTTCTATTTACATTAAAAAGCTACAAATGTTAGCTTGGACAGGCTTTGGAAGAGATCTACCAGTCATTCCACAAATATAGTATAGTCTTCATAGCCCAAATGTACTTCACAAATATATTTAATATAATAGCAAACAAGACACAGACATTTTTCCTGTTACAGTTACTTAAATTTTCTTGTTGAGTATCTGTTTTCTGCTAGAGCAAGAACAGATGGCCTTTTGAAATTCCTTACCAAGTCTGTGGGCAGTACGTTGAGTGAAACACCACTGAATCAGTTCAGAAAGGTTGGGCCAAGATTTGATTATGTGTTACATTTTCTTCATGTGCAAATGCACTTTCTCCAAATAGATTGGAAGTCTTGAATCTATCCGATTTGATTCACCGACTCAATGCACAAGGCTGAATTGAATCAAACGGATGGTTCAGACCTAAATGCTAAGTCAAATAGAATTGATTCCAGTTTTCCAATCCAATGGAAAATCATCCGAGGCTGATTCACACATCTTTTGTTATATACCACTCTTTATTCTGACCCTCAAAGCTTCTTCAGGTTTTCCTTCAGGCATAAGAGAAAGGAATTCCATTCGGCTTTTCCAAATTTTCCAAATTAAGGAATGATGACTGCCAGAAAGAGGGAGACAGATTTTTTTTTTAATAAGACAAACAACAGCTAACCTTAAGAATCAAACGAACAAACTTTTTGATCCATTATGCTTCTTAGATAACCCATAATGAAAAGAAAATATTCACATAATTAAGAAATATTTTTCAGAATGGGGAAACATCGATCTGTTGGGTCCTAGAAGGTTTGTAAACATTCCCTTTAAGTATTCAGATGGTGTGGACTGGTTTTCAATAGTGTCGTCATCATCATCTACCACTGAATAGTCAAAGATCTCTAAATGATATAAAAGGTCCTAGGTTCAAGCTGAGTGCATACATTTGGTCCATCACATTACTGGTCCCCCAAAGTGATATTGTAGCATGAATTCACGGAGTCACATCCATGAAGATTCTGCACCAGTCTGGAAACAGTTTTGGATCTCTGTGATTCCACAATATAGGATTATTTGAGAGCTAAGGTGTTAATTATTTCTGGGTCAGGTGTTGTATCTTTGAAAGAATAGTTAAATTCTGCTGAAGATCTGTAAAATTCGTAGATAGCTTGTTTCCCCATTTTGAGGAATTCCTGTTTCATCCCCACTTTCTAACTCTCAGTCTTTGGATTTTTCAAGGGGAAATAACTACAGCCTTCTCAGTAGCCATCATGGAATCAGCTGTTCTTTTTTGGGTATGCCTAATTTTTGCAAATGATTAGACAACTGCACACAACTAGTACTGTTGGGTGTAGACTGACAGGGGAGAGAGCACACATTTTATCATATTTCCTGTTTGCATGGAGTAGAGGGTGAAATGATTTCACTGCAAGACTTCTCAGAACCATGAGGCTCATCCTTTGCTCCTCAGCCTTGTAGAATTGATAGCGTGAAGACACATGTGGATTTTCTTCAAGCTCCTTTTGGGGATCAGGGAGTAGAAAGAGTGATAATACATGGTGCACAAAATGTTCTGTACATCAATAACATTCTGAATCACATGTGTTACTGTTCGTCATTCTTCATACGAATGCTTAATGAACAAAGAAACGCACGGCTTTGTTATAATCCTGTATTAATTTATTTTCATTAACTGTTTCCTGGGCTGAACGTTGATGAATGTTTGTTTTTTTGTTTAAAGCAGGAAGATTTGTATCCTTCCTTAAGAACACCTGATATTTCCCCCCTTGCCTATCACAGAAGTTCTGTTCTATAGCTTGTCAACCCACATTCAGTTTTAATGAGAGTGTTACATCATGCTTTAAAAAAATAATGAAAAGTTCACAGTTGGTAAACTGCAGTACAACCATTGGGTGCTCTTCAGCTCTTGTTTGGGCACTGTAAGAACTTCTCTGGGGGAGCACAAACCGCCTCATTAATACCTATGCAAAAGAACAGTTTGTATTTTGACTCCCTGTCTCATTCAGCCATGCGCAACTTTGCGTTTGGGGATTACATTCTTTTAGGCCTCCTGACTGAGCAAAGGGAACACGGCTAGGACACAACTGTTGAATAAAAACAGGGGTTGAGAATGCACATTCCATATTTGGGATTTTGAGGGAAGGATTGCAAAATAAAATGTACAACATCACCATTCCTTTCAAAAATCGAAGAATGATAGTGTTAGAATGCTTGGAATATTAAGGACAATTCCAGTCCTGCATCTTTAAAAAGGCATTGCAAATATATGGGTGCATGAAATACATGGTGTTGAAAAGCTGGGTGCTTTTCTTCCCTCCTTTTCATAAATGGTAGAAGTTAGAATCATCCAGTGGAGATGAAAAACATCCTAACAGCAAGATCAGTCACTAGGAGAGATGCTGATCTCTTTTTCACTAGCTGTATTCAAACAGAGGATGGCTAGCCATTTATCATGGATACTTTAATTTGGATACCAGCATGGAGCAGGAAGTTGGACTCAGTGGCTCTTTCAAGTCTATAATTTTGTCATTCTAAGAATGTGAAGAAAAACAGTCCCTACAACTGTCAGTGGGGCAGGTCCCCTACCCCAAGAAGCATATTCTATAGAATTTATGGGAAGGAAATTATGGAAGAAGCAACACATGGCCTTCAAGATTCTAAACCAGTATCACTTCAAACAATAGATAGTAGAGACGGTCACAACAACGGCCAGGTACAAATTCATACACTGATATTATATGAAAATTTTTGTCCCAGAATTCACCTGTAAAAATAAGGCCAAAATTCTGGCTTATGTATAAGTACCTAAGTTGGGTGAGAGTTCAAAATACTGGCCTAGGAAGATCAAAAGATGAGTTCTGCTGGATTGAACCAAGGGACTACTGAGTCCAGCATTCTATGTCAGAATGGCCCACTGGTGTTTGGGAAGCTCACAAAGTGGGACCGAAGGGTGATAATCCACTTCCACTGCTGTTCAGCGACTGGTATTTATGGTATGTTAACTGTGATTCAGCAGATAGAATTCAGCCAAGTTTATTAGCCCTGATAGCTTGGTCCTATATGAAACCAAAAATGATTTGAGTCTATCCCCACTTTTGGAAACAATAGATCCTGATCATGTGCCAAACCCAGACTGTTTGGGGGGATATGGAATTAATGCTCATGGTAGCTTATTTTCAGAGGCTGTGTTTTTTAGAGTTTTTGTTTTGAACCTGATTTTTAATCTTTCCTATGAAACAGGAGTGGGAGCCACTTCAAGGATCCCCTTTGGCCCAGTGGTAGAGTACAAATTGATACGAGTGAATGCTGAAAGTCATTTAGAATCAGAAGCTATTCGCCACTGGGAAATACGAGTGACTTCTGATGTCTGCAGGGTTTCATAATGACGTCTTGTGACATACTCAGCAGTAATATTTGTCAGTGTATCTATTACAGCTTGTCTTTCTCTGCCAAAGGCAAAAAAATAAGAAAATATAAATCAGACTAAACTAGAGTTCCTAGAACAACCACAAGCTCACTGAAGTACCGTAAGAACACATCCTGTAATGACAGTAATCATTGACAGTGATCATTGCTTGCAAGGATCATGGTAACAACAAAAAACAATACAAATAATGCTTGAATTTAGTGTAATACAACCTTTTATTGACTACATGGACACCAGAATACTGTGAGTTACCAAAATTAGTTGTTGGTCTGCTCAGGTCAACTGTATGCAAGTACAGTGTGTGACACACTTCACAGTTTAGACAGTAGTCTTTCTTGCTAAATTAAGAGGAACAGTGAAAGATGCCCCAATTCTTATTTAGCACACACTGAATAAAACTGACATTACTAGTGCATTCAAATCCAACTGGTCTAAACTGGAGACTTCCTTTGAAGTTTGTTGAAGGATGCTGATGTAGGGGTCAAAAGTCAAGTGTCAAGGGAGGCTGAAATGATAGCTGTGATCTGTTTGGTTTAGGTAAACAGCACAGTGGAATTGATGGCAGGTGATGGTTTATATCACATTAGAGGGCAAGTAGGTGACTGAGACTCTGATGGTGTGTCGGATGTGATTTGAGTCTTGTATATCTGCTGCCTGGATAGATAGGAGACTAAAGTTGGTATCTGGGATTTTTACAGAGCCAAGTCTGTCTAGGTGAGTTGGTGGTGGTGATGGGCTTTTGTTTTTTTTTCTAAAAATAGGCTGATGGTCAGCAAAGTTAGAGTTAATGCCCTAGGTCTTATAGATTAGGGACAGTCAATCACGGATGATACCTTTCCTTGTTATAGGACCAATATATTAAATTCATGCATTAAACTATTAATACTTTAAATCACCCTTTCTCAACCTTTTGACCCTTTTGACCCTGTGTAGGCCTGTAGATATGCATTAACAGTGTTCTTAAACTAAAAATAAAGAATGGAACTTACCTCTTTAAGGTGAAGTTGCCCAAAATTCAAATAACTTTTTAAATAAATTGTGATCTCCCAGAGAGCCCCTAGTGACCTCTCACGGAACCTGCGGGTGCCGTGGAACGCTGGTTGAGAAACCCTGCATTAAATAATTCATTTAATGATTATTAAGTTAATGTGCTAAATTAAACGTGTGTATTAAATTAAATCAATATAACCGTAGTTTTAGCTGGTCCTTTGTGATCAACTTGATCTTGTCACTTTTTAGTTTAATGAATGCCTGATCTTAATTGTGTTTGGGGGCCTTCAAGTCAGTGTTGACTCCTGGGGACTGTCTGGATTAGTCCCTGCAGTTTTCTGGGCAAGATTGCGGAAGTGGTTTGCCTTTGCCTGCTTCCTAGAGCTGAGCGGATGTGACTGGCCCAAAGTCACCCAGCTCACTTGGTGCCTAAGGCAGGACTAGAACTCACTGTCTCCCGGTTTCTAGCCTGGCGCCTTAACCACTACACCAGACTGACTCCCCTCTGATCTTAATTGCTTAAATATAAATTTCCCTTCAGTGAACAAAAAGAGATGCATCACTGAATATGATCATACGTTACTGGTACTGTAAGTGATTTAGGATGCTGGATAAGAACCCATAAACGTGTATAGAAATCAGTATGATTCTAGTATTGGCTGGTGTTTGTGACTTTGCTGAACATGCATTGGGGCACTCTGAAAGTTTCTGTGTCTGTATGTTTTTGTATATACCCTTCTGTTCCACCCATGCAGCATTCAAAGCAGCTAATGCTGAAGATAGAGAAAAGCTGATTGGTGAAAATCCAGTAAAATCATTATTAATCTAACTCAGATGGCCATGACCAAGAGGAAGGACTTGATTCTGTTCCTAAAGGTGGAAATGGGGGCGCACTTTCCTTTTTGCTATAAAAGAAATCTGTCAGGGATCCTGTGCTGGCACAGGCAAGCAATTGATTAATTTATTCTTCTAGAATTCCTCACTCTGCTTAAAACTCTACATGCAAAAAAACCCACAAAACCTTATATATTTGAAACCATGCCAAACATTAATTTGGGAATGTTGCATGCACAAAGGCATATCCTGGGATAGTTGTGTTTTAGAAAACTGACCTTCAACGAAACAAAACTGAGTTGTCACCTTTATGAAGGACGTCCTGTCCCAAACTGCACACTAGGGAAAGTTGAGGATAGCAATGAAGCCAGGATTTTTTTTCCAGCTTGAAAAATCATAAACCTTTTAAGAGAATCGAATGATTCTCTTTTTATATATATAAATGTTATTAAAAGTTTTACAAAGAACGTAAAAACTAACACAAACTAATAGAGGAAGGAGGGAGGGAGGGAGGGAGGGAGGGAAGGAAAGGAAGGAAGGAAGGAAGGAAGGAAGGAAGGAAGGAAGGAAGGAAGGAAGGAAGGAAGGAAGGAAGGAAGGAAGGAAAAAGTGCAGAAAGAGAGAATAAAAAGAAATAGAAAGAAGCAGCTTCCAATTTCCCTTGCAGCAAATATAAGCACAATTACAAAATTATCTCTTACTCTATGATTCCAAAATAGTTCACTTTTTTCTATTACCCAGTTTTTCTCCTAATCATCAAAACCACAAGCCATAAGTGCATTTTTTTTCCGTTTCAAAAGTTCCGTAAGGGGGTTCCAGTCAGCCATAAAGGTAGATATTGTCTTTTCTCTGATCAAAGAAGTCAATTTAGCCATCTCAGCAAGTTCCATCATCTTCATCAACCATTCCTCCATTGTGGGTAGTGTCAAACCTTTCAATTTTTGAGCATATAATAGTCTTGCTGCAGTTGTCATATATAAAAACAAAGTTCCATGATTTTTTTCTAGATGCCTGGAATGGAATGATAGATTCAAAGCTTTAACACTAAGAACCTTTCCACACCAGTGTTTGTGCCAGTTCAGGCTCTATCCATCTGTCCTGGTTCAACTGCAAAGCTGCTGTTTTCCTTTGGGCAACTGCAGTTCTTGTGGATGATGCCAATCTCAAGTCGGCCATTATTGTTTCTCTCTTCTGCTACAAACTTCAGCAACCTGGAGCTAGCCTCCCGCTGTATGCGTTGCGAAGAACTTGCCTGCCATCAGGGAGCAGAACTGCCTACATCACTGTGTTCTTGCAGGTCACAGGTGGTTTAAATGCAGCTAAGAAATGGCCCCAAGGACAGCCTGGAGAAGATGTTGATGCTAGGGAGACTGGAGGGCAAAAGGAAGAGGGCGCCCAAGGGCAAGGTGGATGGATGATATTCTAGAGGTGACGGACTAGTCCCTGGGGGAGCTGGGGGTGTTGACGACCGACAGGCAGCTCTGGCGTGGGCTGGTCCATGAAGTCACGAAGAGTCGGAAGCGACTGAACGAATAAACAACAACAAGAAATGGCAGCAAGGCAGCTGGGAAGCTCTTCAATGGCTTTATTTACATTTCTTTCATAGTCTGTCTTTTTGCATAGATTCCCATCAGAGCAACTTTGACACCATCTTTATCAAACTTTAGGCAGAAATGCACAGAAACATATATGCTGAAAGGCCTAGTTGGAAGAGGGACAACCTTCCTTCCTTCCTTCCCTCCCTCCCTCCCTCCCTTGGAACAGAGGCAAGGATCATTGGAGTTGGTGGTTAATAAATTTGAAAACAATTTATTTTATTTTATTTTGCACATTTTTCCACCACCCATCTCAAATATGGTTCTGGGCAGCTAAATAATAAAATAATAATACTTACTTTAATAATAAAATAATAAAATTTGAATGAATAAAATTTGGTTATTATTTATTGGTGTATTTTGTAGAACAGAGGGAAGGGAAGGGGAGTCCACTGGGTGGCTAATAAATTTGAATAAATAATAAAATTTTAATTAATAATATTTTTGTTACCCCCCACCCCAGCCAGTGGAAACTCAGAGAATAAGACATGGGTCAACTGCTATTCCTTATACACTCTTTTTAGTAACTTGAGCGCTCAGTGTTTCCTGCATATTCTCTGCTTTTTGAAGTCAACAGAAATCAAGGCAATCTTAGGGTTGATCCAAAGTACTTTCTGTGGGATTGGAGGTGTATGGAAAAAAATAATGGTGCTAATGCCTAGAATCAGACTGGATTTAGACTGACCCATACACTTGTATTTAAAATTGATTTTAGAGATCACTGAGGAAAAGATGATTTGGAAGAGAGAAGGGGGACTAGAGAATTGTTCTAAGTCAGCCAAAAATATATTGATGCACTATGAAATCACAGTTTCCTGTGTTTCAGTGGCGACATATAATGCATTATATATAACCGTGGTTTCAATTACATTACAACTTGTTATAATGTGTAACACTACTTATACCAAGCCTCTGGCCTTTCCTTCACAAATCAATAGAACAGATTTTCTTCCTTCATCCCTGTAAGCATTTAAGTTAGAACAATGAAACGAGAAAAATACAGCAATTCTTCTTGCAATTGTTGTGTTTCTGATGTTCAAACATTTGCCCTAAATGCAAATAAAAATAAAATGGGCTTTTGATCAGTTCTTGTAGCTATGATAAAAAAAGTCACATTTTTTTTTTTGCATCATTGAAGCAAATGTGCTCAAAACATGCTTTTGATAGGGCAGGCTAGAAATGGAAGTTGTGTTTAGATAAATAAATGATTCTAAAAGAGATCCTACTATTCTCTTTCCATCTTTAAGGGATAAGCGCACTCACAGAATATCACAGAGCTGCAATAGCATCCAAATAGTCACAAAGAAAAATGTGGAAAATGGAAAAGAATGGCTAAATTACCTTACAGCTGAGCAGTCAGCAGTCTTTAGAAACTGAATTTGCTTGAGGGCATGGGTGTGAAAAATGTTAACAAAGTCACCTAAATCTCATGAGATCACTAGATCTCATAAAAATGGGCAATCTCCATGACACCCCCTGGGAATACCCAAATGTCACAGAAATTTGGCATTCTGGTGAGATTTGGCCTTTTTGTATTTTTCTGCAATTCAATAATTTGGGGTGTGATTGATTGATTGATAAAACTAATTAATTCTGCAATTCAATAATTTGGGGTGTGATTGATTAATTAATTCTGTGATTAATGTGATTGATTGATTAATTAATTCTGTGATTCTCTGATGCCCACTGATCATTTGATGCTAGGTTAGGCTATCTGAGAATCAGCCAGAGAATCAGCTGTCGGTTGTGAAGATTTTGGAAATGTTGAAGTCACTAGGGTATCCTGCTACAATTGTTGGACACTATTCAACTCATGAAGGCTCTTTGCATGATGCAAAGCCCTGGAAGAACGTGTATGAGATCATGCAAGAGAGACCACAAGAGAGTAAATTCTTAGTTGTAGATGTTTGCCCAGTATGTAGACACAGATGGGGTCCACAAACAAGTACGATGGGGCTAACTTACTCCCACTGCCTCTCATAAGATTCCAATCATGTGGTTTGACTAGAAGATGGAGGCAAAACTCAGCCTTGAAAATCTGCTGAAGAAGTGGGCAGTCTCTCACTAGTGATTCCAGAAAAGCATCTCATTTGAAGGAGGATACAGCTTTGCCTCCTTGTATTGTTTAGGGAGGAAGTTGCAAAGGGGTTCTACATAAGAAAAAGAAATTATCACATATTTATCTATTTATGCCTCTTTATATTACCCTTGAGTGCACCTAGTTAACAGCCAAGTATCTCTGAAAAATCAGTGGTTTTACGCTATTTTTTTTTTAAAACCTACATTCAATCTCACATACGGCCCAGCTATTATTCAGGAAGCTTTGAGATATAATGAAGAAAACATATTTTTATCTGTGTGTAAAATAGGGGAAAATGGAGGGGAGTCAAAATCCTGTACAGCAACTGCGATTCAATCACTTTGCCCTCCTGTGAGCCAGAACACAGCAGCAAATATTAATTTGCGTCACCTTTTCCACTATGTTAATTCTGAACAATGTTTGCTTCTGCCAATCATTAATTAAGGCAGCAGTCTGATCTATAATGAAGAGAGATATATTTTAAAAAAAAAAGAATAAGAAAAAGCTTGTAAATCCGCAGTTTCAGTTGGCATTTAAAATCAGCATCTCTCGATCAGGGAGTTCTTAAGCTGTCTAAATTTTCAGCCAGATGGATGCAGCTGATAGGAAAGGCATTTCTGTGCTGGAGAACCTGGGCAACCATCATCTCCATCCCTCCAAATGATCTGCTACTATCAATGTGTCCTAGTGTCAGGGAAACAGCGATCTGGTCATCCAGGAGGCAGTGTCCACCAGGCCTTAGCTCTGTTGGTCACAACAGATAGTGTTTGGATACATAGATTAATAGTCTGGCCTGGGAAAGAAGAAATGAATGAGATCGTATGCTATGTTTAAAGCTGGATGAACTACTGAAGAAGCTGCACTAAAACAGAGCCCTTGAACAGCCTTCGTATTGCTGATGACCAGTGGGGAAGAGGAGGGGCTCAATGGATGCTTTCTCTGAGCCCATCTTTAAAACAAAGCTCCTTGTTTGAGATTATTCCAGGGTCAGAGAATGAATGAATCGCTTTTGCCCCATCTTTGGGTGCTCCCATGGAATAATCATGAATTCCACTGCAAAGGCCAACCCTGAATGAGAAGTTGATTTGACCTGGGTGAAGTTTCCTCTGATAGGACCCTTCATCTGAAACTGGGGCCTGGGAATCTTATTCTTCTGAAGCATCTGTACCCTAACCAGCCCTGAGCTGCTAACTCTAACTATGGGTTGATGGTCTGATTTCCCACAAGGCCTCATGGGGAAACTCCGACAGCTACGCGAAGACTATTTATGGAGAACAATTCTGTACATGGCTTGCTGTCACATCTACGATTTGGGTTTTCTTAAAATAAACGTTCTAAACTCTTTAAGTACCACTGTTTATTTTTTTTATCACAGAGATCTCTTAACTAATCTAAAAATTGACTTTAATACTAGCTAAATGCACATCCTGAAAGTGGTAAAGGGTTAAACTACCCTTTTAATCCAAGTCAATATATAAGGATAAAAAAGAGACATTTCTTCCAGTGAAATAGTTTGCACTTTCTTTTAATTTTATCTAATATCGCTCTGCAAACGTTGCCCTGTCATATCTCTATTCTGCCATTTTTATGTGCACTTCCTTTTTTCCTCTCTTCTTTTCCTTTTAAAACAAACAAACAGACAGACAGAAATCACCAGAGTTCCCTATTGTAGGGTATGGTTGAAAGGAAAACATCAAATTAAGATTCTCTGTCTGATTGCTGAGGTTTTGGCAGTTGCCCAAGAAACACAGTTCTAATGCTGTCCTCAGCTTTAATTTGTGTGTGTGTGTGTGGATTGTGGGTGGGCTTTTACTCCCTGGTACTTAGATTTTTGGTGTCCATCCTTATCTTGGTCATTTACTTTTGATTGATGCCTTGCTAATTTGCCCAGTCATCTTCAATATAATGCCCCCCCCAAAAGAATAAAAATATATACAGACTAATTATGAAATAGCGCGCGCTCTCTCTCTGTATGAACACAGATAAAATGGAACATGAAGAATCTCCAAGGCCATTAAGATGCATTAAAAGTGCTAGAAAGGGAGATAGGCTCTCTGTGTTGCCTAAAATACGACAAAGTAGGTGCCAGATAACCATGAAAAAAGGGGGAGGTCATTTCCATATGGCCATGACAAAAAATTGCCTTTCTCCAAGATGCCAAAGCAAATTAGCAAAATGCGCAACAAGTACTACCTTCTAGGTAGGCTAGATGTACATTTAGAAATAGTTTTTGGGCTTTAAACAGGAATATGATCTACCTGTCACAGAGTCATAGACTGTGAGGGTTGGGAGGGACCTGGAGATGATCTAAACTGCCTTCTGGTTAGTGCAGGAACCTACTCCTATGGTATCCTACACAAGTTCAGTGTCCAGGTGATCCTTGTGCCTGTTAGGTCTACTATTCAAGCATTACTTGTTGTGAATAAACAACATTAAGGCTCTATCTTGAAGTTCTTTATCTTTAAACTGGACTTGGAAGGGACAGTCATTCAACCAGATGGAAGTTTGATCGTCATACTTCCTGAACAAGATGTATCACTCCAGCCATTCTGGTTTTGGGGTCTTCATATCCTTCTTCAATTGTGCAGCTGTGATGGAATTTCACCTTGGCCCTGGGAACAGGGAAGAGAAGAGTTCCAGGGAAGATGGGCCAGTCCTGGAACAGAAGAAAGCTTGTGAATGAAACTGAAAACAACCCCGTCCTGATATTTTTGATATAAGATGTGGTTGAGAGAAACTCTGACATGCTTTCAGGATTCTGTTATCATACCCTACAACCATGAAGAGCATTTCTGAAATCTCCACTGCTTGTTCCCTGATCTTGCCTACCTCCAAGGGATCACAGCAACGAAGTGGTGTGATGTCTGTCAAATAAGTCAAGAGGACAGCTGCAACACTGCAACTGGGCATTGAAAGGGGTTGGGCTTCAGTTCTGCCATCTTGACTGCCACCTTCATTTTTCTGACAACCACAGCCCTGCCACAGATACCCCTAGCTGCAAACATTCAGGTGCAAAATGAAGAAATCTGGCAGCATTTTGAAAAAGTGACTGTGACACCCCTGCGGCCTTGATCCTTGGCCATAAAAAGGCAGTCCACTCCTGAAATGGGGGGCTGTTGGGTGTAACATTAGGCACAAGGTCACTCCACTCAAATTATGGAGGTAGGAGCATTGGAAGAAGGACCTCTGGGGAAGACCACAATTGTGAGGCTTTCCATCAGAGGCTGCAATGCTCATAATTGATCTCTATACCTAGATCAGACCCACTCCCTCCAATGCTGAGACCTGTGGGAATTGCAGCTCCCAATACATGTGGAGGCCTAGGCAAATGTAGGCCTTCCTGTCCCCTTCTACTCTCCTTTGTTTCAGGTAGCCTTGCCCCATTAGTTTCTGGTGCTTATAGCATCAGCTGGACTTTCTCTGAGCTTGGAAGCTAAGTGGGCTTGAGCTTGCTTAGTACTTGGATTAGAGACCTCCAGGGAATACCCAAACTAAACATAGGATGGGGAAGTTGAAAATCATCTCAGAAGGCAGCGGTGAAGCATTTTGGTCCTCTTGCAAAGGAAGCCCCACAGGTTACTCCATGTTGAGGGGTCAAGCTGAACTTGAAGAAGACTTATCCTTCCCTAATCATTTTTCCTAGACTGCCTCTCATTTTCAAAACAGTGAAAGCAGATGTGGTTCTGTTTTTTTTTTAATCGTATGTCAGTTAGTTGCTTAAATAAAGCAATAACCTATGCCCTGGTAATGCTTTCGCGATGACCTACTTATATCCTGCTTCACCCTCCTTTTCCTACACTTAAAGGGGCTTCTGAATTCACTATCCCCTCAAGGGATTCCAGGCTGAAAATTTAACAAATTGCTCCCAGCGTTTAAGCCTCCCATTTTTCCTGGCTAAGTCACGTGTAATTAAAAAGGACATAAATATTTTAAAAGACCCTGGTTGACAACAAAGCAGCGGTACTGCTCCTGCCATAGAGAAGAAAAACCTATGCACGGACAATTGCCGAGATGGATTTGTGTGCACATGTGTAAGAGGGTTGACTTCAATCATATTCCTAACATGATGCGTTGTGCCCAGAAGTGGCATCTGCGAAATGAGGCCGGCTATCTAGGTTTCTGACCTATTTCTTGAGAGCACAATGCGCTGTGAAGAATTACAAGTCTCTGGTTCCCCCACCCTATTTCCTAGAGCTCGGGTATAGAAATTTATAGAAAGCTCCTGGGGAGTCAGACCTAAAGGGAAAAAGCATTGTATTTACACACATCTCTTCATTTCATCTTTACTGAGCCCTCGTATCCTTCAGTCAAGGATGAAAAGCTGCCCTTTCTGCAGACACAAGATTAAGAAAAAGATGGAGGAGAGAAATCAGTCCTTCTCGACTCTAGGTTGAATTAAGCACCGTCGAGGCCTCAGATCAAGCATCAGGTCGCAGCATCCATCTGGAGAACGTTGTAACAACCTTTCCCTCTTTTCTTCTGTGCACTTTTCTTCATTTCACATTCCTGCAGATGTTGTTCCCAGGAATTTTACCAGGGTGTTGTGATCGTCTACAAACCCTTGTACCAAGAAATTTGTTTAAAATGGTATTCATGACCATCTTTCCGGGCTCTCTAACAGGGTCCATTTCTTCATATGCGTGAGTTTCATGGGCCCTCCACTGAAAACTTTAATGCTGGTTTTGATTTTAATTGCATTAATTTTGTTGGGTGTTGCATTCTCTCTATTTTTATTACGGTAAGCTGCCTTGAATGTTGAGATACATAGCAAGTGGGGTAGAAACTCAAGAATCAATAAATAAAACAAAAAAATAAAGCCATATTGCAACACCACAGGCACAAAATACCACGTAGTGAAGGACTAAAAAAGGAATCATATCAAGCATCAAATCACACTGACGCTGCCTGGAGAAGAAATGTAATTTTGCTACTCTTCTATCTCTAATTTACAAGCTATGTAGAATGTTGACTACATTTCAGATAACTGAATGCTAGTTAGTTGCAGCAACTGGTAACCAAGGCTGACCTTGAAAAGCTAAGAGGGATCAGGCCTGGTTGAAATCCCAAAGAAAGGCAGTAGCAAATCATTTCCATGCATTGCCAAGAAAACAACATGGCCATGGTCTACTTTCTCAGTCCTTTAAATAGCAGCCCAGTGATGCAGTCATTTTCATGCCAATCATACCAGTTGATGCTATACACTGCATTCCATTTGCTCATGATTCATTCACTGCTGAATTTGCACTAAGCGTCTGGGTGTGTAATGGCTATGAGTGCTAAATGCAAAATTGCATATTCAGATCTCACTCCAGCAATACAGCCACTAGGGCAGTCAGCCTAGGCATGATGAACTTGGAGTATATTTATGGGCATACCTGGGCTTACTTTGGGGTAAAGATGCCCAGAGTTGTGGTCTAAGTTATGCCAGGCAAATTGAGGTATCTTGGGCTCTTCTACAATCACACCTGCATAATATGCTTCCTTAGAAGCCTATTATGAGGAATATTGTACAGAAGCTGCTATAAAGAACTATGTACATATTAAATATTTTTGTAATTTTAAAATGTTAAGGATTATTGGCATTTCCCCCCTCATCTCCTTCTCCTTCTCCTTCCCCTTCTGTGTTTCTTTTTAAGCTGCCACCACTTGTTCACATGGTCATTGTTCCAAATCAGAGCGACAGCAAGGGTGGGAATCAATGCCTCCTGTACCTGTTCTGATATCTTTGATATAGAAAGTTGAATTGGCACTGGAGGAAAAGAAAACAGCCAAAGCAGAAGTAGTGAACGTAGAAATCCACCTTATACTTAGCCAAATTTCGATCCACCTGATTTAGTGTTCCCAGATGTTTTAAACACTCCTAATCAAGTTGGGGGATATCAGATTGAACAAACTCAGCTATGTTAGTCTTGTTAAAGAAGCCTGGTAGATATGTTCATGTTTCAACCTGGAACCAGAACCAGATCTATCTAGAAATATCAAGGATTCAACCAAGGACCTTCTTCTTTCACTGATAATATCATAGGTGATGTCAGAACTTGAGCAAAGGCTGAGAAAGAAAGAAAGAAGAGACTCTCTAGACACAACAAACCAGCTGATGGGGGATCTTATTACAGGCTTATCTCATAAATGGAGGCTTTATTCCCTTTTTGCTACTAGGAACCTCCTGACCAAGGTAGTGAGAATAACCCCAAAAGGATGGCTGTTTGTTCTGCAGCACCCAGTGTCCCGAGTCTGCACAGAAGTTCCCAAACCCCAAAAGCAAGCCTAGGGGTTTTATCAAAGTCTGGCCCTCAAGCTTCATGACCATGGTTGCAGACGACAAGACCTGACCTTGACTAGGAAGCTTCCCAAGGCCCCAAAACACCTGTCTTTGACATCATCCAAGAGCCTGGGAAGTTTTACAGGTGAGCTAGTGCTTAACAAAACAATGGGGGGGGGGCTTTCTCTTGTCTCTCCCCCCACTCCAAACAAACAGATATTTTCTGGAGGGCTGTTGGAGGAGCGGGCTTATTCTTAAACTAGCAATCTTGGGGTTTTCTCTGACCTCCCCCCTCATGCCAAACAGCAATAAAAACAAGCCAATTAAACAGTAGTGTAACTCAAAATAAACTCCAATCTTCTCTGTGTGAGGGAGAAAATCAAAATATGTCACTTAACTCCTCGAAATAACAATGGTCTTGCGTGTCGCCACAACATCATGTAAAATTCCTTCCTTCTTCATGCTCTTAAGGGGCCTGATAGGTATCATGGCGCAGCTGTTGAACATGGACTGGAGAGACTCAGATTCAGGTCTCTACTTGTTAAGAACCTTGGTGGCTGACTTTAGACCAGTTGCATTCTCTCAGCTTAACCTACCTCTCAAGTGTGTTGTGAGGTTGCTAAGCCACGCAATCGTTGTAAATTCCTGTGTTGGGCAAAGGCTTAATCTCTGCCTTCCAGCTCTTCCATTCTGTGAATCTATGCAGGTAAAAAGGGAGTACCCTCATGTGTGCTGTGTTAAGCTCCTAAGAGAAAGGAGGGCTATAAGTGTAATAATTGTTAGCCCTTCGAGGTAGTCCAGAGGAGAAGCACAACCATGAGTACTAACTCTATTTTTACTGTAAGGTTACATTAACAGAATCTTGCAAGACTGAAAGTATTTCTCCCCTCCTCACATTTTAGTCTCTGGAGAACTAGGGAGGGTCCCTTCTGAAATGCTTCCCATACCCCCTCTCCTTCTGTGGACTGAGATATCTTTTCCACACCAATTGTCCAGTCTGAGGCTCTTCCTCCTGTCTCCCAAAGTCATTCCCACAGACCATCACAATAATAGATAAAATAAAAGAACTGACTCACTAACATTGCTAAGCATGGTTCTGTTCATAAAGCTACAATACATCATTCCCTTCCTTTCTAGTCCAAATTCCCCCCACAGAATAATTGCAAGGTAGATAATGTTTGAGGGTATGGTTCCAGCCAGCCCTCGTTTTAACTAACCAACCGTTGTTTTATGGGATTGCTGCCAATTGATCTCCTTGATTGCATTTATTGTATGTATGTTTTACTGTGTCATTAATTTGATTTCCAAGCCACTTTGTGGTCTTTTAGGAATGTGAAAAGAAATGGAAAATGTGTAACTAGGCTACTCTGGAAAGAGCGTAATGCTGACTTCCCTTCATTCCCCTGCTGCAAGGAACGATTTTCTCTTTCATGTGAAATAAAGGAAAAGCACACTTAAATGAATCTGACAAATGGTAGAAGGCAGGGACTAAGTTGAAGGCAGTTATATTAGGCATATCCTGCAGGGCCACATGTAAGGAATGAAGCTGGTGGGGCTGGAACCAGCAGTTCTTGAGGTACAGACAACAGCTACGTCAACATGAATCAGGTGCCTCCCCAAACCAGTGAAAGAACAGCCAGTATCTGTTGACTCGTAAAGACAGGAGGAATAAGCCTACAATTTAGGAGTGTAGACATATAAATAGGTCTTGTTTTTTTACACATTGCAAATCTTTTGGGTGTACATGCCTTCATTCTTCACTGCAATAAAATCTCAGATCTTGCTTAATCTTGCCTATGAGCCTTCTGTTGAGTGTGCCAAAACTTGAATAAAGAGTTAAGTGTCTGGAGAGGTGAGATTTATAGCCATACCTGGCATGAAATTTGACCCTGCCTCTTTTCCCTGATTACATAGCTGTTGTCTAGCGCTGGTACTAAACTGTGTGACATTCCTGGTATATATCAGATTAACAGCAGCAACAACTGCGTGGTATTTTGGGACTAGATTAAGAAACCATGCTTTGAAAATCTACAGGTAGACACTGCATTTGCTTTTGAATGGATTTTTGGCTAGGAAACAGATAAATATATCAGTTTGCAGGGTTTGCTAGCAGCCCCTACCTTCTCCATTTTAAAGAAACTAGGAGGATAAATTCAGTGTCATGTTCACTAATTCAATGTAGTTCAAACATCGTAACATTTCACATGCCATGGCGCTGACGCGCATTTCTGTTTGGGAGGGAGCTGCTATGAGACCAAGCTCTGTATGTGAAATCAGTACAGTGGAATGTGTTTGGGTTATCTTCTCTGTTCAAGGCCTTTTCCTGCAGACCGTCAGAAGCCGTTAGGAGCACCTGGGATTGTGGACTTGAGAAGATTCTAAGGGAGGAGGGATTTCGTTTTCACCAAGGGTTTTTAGTTTGAATTTGGCGCGCTTTCATCATTCTCAGCTTTCTCTGTGATCCTGCATACTGTTCTTTAATAAATCAGACATCTTTGAATTCCTGCTCATGAGTCTGATGGTGTTTTAGAATAGGCAACCATTACATTCAGGCACTTTATTACTGTATAGCTGTTGGAAGTTTGTAACTGTTCAGTCCTAGATTTGTTTGCTTAGAAATGGGGCACTGCAATTTTAAACACATTTTCTTAGGATTCCACCCCATTTCTCCGATTTGCTTCCAGGGAAAAATTGCTCGGGATTGGGTTGAGAAAATATTAGCCATTGTTTAAGACTTATATTCTAACTGGAAAGGCTTCATAGAGAACGGATTCTCTTTCTGCTCTGCATTCCCAAGTAATAGGAGGAGGAGGAGGAGGAGGAGGAGGAGGAGGAGGAGGAGGAGGAGGAGGAGGAGGAGGGAAATCAGATAAGGAGAAGGAGAAGGAGAAATCAGATAAGAAGAGAGAGAAAAAGAAATCAGAGAAGGAGAAGGAGAAATCAGATAAGAAGAAAGAGAAAAAGAAATCAGAGAAGGAGAAGGAGAAATCAGATAAGGAGGAGAAGAAGAAATCATATAAGGAGAAGGAGAAGGAGAAATCAGATAAGGAGAAGGAGAAATCAGATAAGGAGAAAGAGAGGAAGAAATCAGATAAGGAGGAGGAGAAATCAGATAAGGAGAAAGAGAAGAAGAAATCAGATAAGGAGGAGGAGAAATCAGATAAGGAGAAGGAGAAGGAGAAATCAGATAAGAAGAGAGAGAAAAAGAAATCAGAGAAGGAGGAGAAATCAGATAAGAAGAAAGAGAAAAAAAAATCAGAGAAGGAGAAGGAGAAATCAGATAAGAAGAAAGAGAAAAAGAAATCAGAAGGAGAAGGAGAAATCAGATGAGGAGAAGAAGAAATCATATAAGGAGAAGGAGAAGGAGAAATCAGATAAGGAGAAGGAGAAATCAGATAAGGAGAAAGAGAGGAAGAAATCAGATAAGGAGGAGGAGAAATCAGATGAGGAGGAGAAATCAGATAAGGAGAAAGAGAAGAAGAAATCAGATGAGGAGAAATCAGATAAGGAGAAGGAGAAATCAGAGAAGGAGAAATCAGATAAGGAGAAGGAGAAGGAGAAATCAGATAAGAAGAGAGAGAAAAAGAAATCAGAGAAGGAGAAGGAGAAATCAGATAAGAAGAAAGAGAAAAAAAAATCAGAGAAGGAGAAGGAGAAATCAGATAAGAAGAAAGAGAAAAAGAAATCAGATGAGGAGAAGAAGAAATCATATAAGGAGAAGGAGAAGGAGAAATCAGATAAGGAGAAGGAGAAATCAGATAAGGAGAAAGAGAGGAAGAAATCAGATGAGGAGGAGAAATCAGATAAGGAGAAAGAGAAGAAGAAATCAGATAAGGAGGAGGAGAAATCAGAGAAGGAGAAGGAGAAGGAGAAATCAGAGAAGGAGAAATCAGATAAGGAGAAGGAGAAGGAGAAATCAGATGAGAAGGAGAAATCAGATAAGGAGAAGGAGAAATCAGATAAGGAGGAGGAGAAATCAGAGAAGGAGGAGAAATCAGAGAAGGAGAAGGAGAAATCAGATGAGAAGGAGAAGGAGAAGGAGAAATCAGAGAAGAAGGAGAAATCAGAGAAGGAGAAATCAGATAAGGAGAAGGAGAAATCAGAGAAGGAGAAGGAGAAATAACATAAGGAAAAGAGAAGAAGAAATCAGATAAGGAGAAGGAAAGGAGAAATCAGATAAGGAGGAGGAGAAGAAATCAGAGAAGGAGAAGGAGAAATCAGAGGAGGAGAAGGAGAAGGAGAAATCAGAGAAGGAGAAGGGAAGGTGATTGGTCCAAGTTAAGGAATATGCAATGGGTTCTTCATATGTTTTCTAAAAGCAGAATTGTTCAAATTCCAGACTGCACATTTTTATATGGAACAATATTGTGTGAATCTAGAAAAGACCCTAAACGGTGTGTTTCTTGCAAATATCAGAAATATATATTTTTTCCGTTCTTTAAAAAATATTTTTTCTGGTAAAAAAAATCAACGATCTTAACCACTGATATCTCAGAAGTCAGGTCCATAGAGGAACTGGAGTTTCACTTATTTACCAAGATGCACCGTAGTGTTTTGCCTATCTCCAATTTTCCAGTTAAAAACTCTCAATATGTTGGTGCTGGAAAGATTGGGAGTTGTAGTGCCAACACCTTTGGGAGGCATCAGGTTGAGGGACATGGCTACTGTGCCTTGTCCTTCCAACAATAATGTGAAATTGGCTTCTGGGTGCAACTCAAAGGGCTGGCAACAACATTTAAAGCCCCAAATGGGTGAGGAGATCAAAGTGTCTAAAAGGCCTTCATAAATCTATCCTTTCTGGAAGAACAGCTAGAATTCCCATTCTATTCTAAACCGCTGAGCTGTCGATCGGAAGGTCGGCGGTTCGAAACCGCGCAGCGGGGTGAGCTCCCGTTGCTCGTCCCAGCTCCTGCTCACCTAGCAGTTCGAAAACATGCAAATGTGAGTAGATCAATAGGTACCGCTTCGGCGGGAAGGTAACGGCGTTCCGTGAGTCATGCTGGCCACATGACCCGGAAGTGTCTATGACAACGCCGGCTCCAAGGCTTAGAAACGGAGATGAGCACCGCCCCCTAGAGTCGGATTCGACTGGACTTTACGTCAAGGGAAACCTTTACCTTTACCTTTAGTATCTTAGCTTTTCAATAGTTTCTTCATGTTGTGAAATGAACATTTATTTCACTCCAGCCCGTTTTCAGGCATAAGGCGAAGACTTGGATTTATTTAAGCTCTTTTTCTCTAACCGATTCCCATTCTTCTAATTTATTGTTGTTTTAAACCTCAATGCTGTATTCTTAATTGTGGTTTTAAATGTTGGATGTATTCTTAATTTTGAAAAAAAAACAACCTGTTTTTAAGCTGGTCTGAGTTCTTTTTAAGTAAAAAACAAAAAAGATCCAGAAACTAACTAACTAACTAGGTTTTCCAGAAAGTCTTTATCGGCCATTGTTTGAAATACAGTTCGGGAATAAGTGAACTAGTAATCCAATCCAGCAAGGATTTTCTGGAGTCTCTTTTCCTGATTAGAATGAGGTTAAATAGTGAGGAAATGTAAGAATTATATAACTTCAAATGTATTATGCCATCTTGCTTCATTTGTGTCATGTACGCACATTGCAAGAGCCAACATGCATGCTTAACAGAATCTATACTGCAGAACTTTAAATATTTTAAATGTAATGGATTGTAAAATTCTCAAAAATACAGAGAAGAATACTGTGACTCTAAGAACAGTCAGCTGGTAGAACAACCTACCACATGAAATTATGAGTTCTATATCACTAGAGCTCTGTCTTCAAATAGAAGCCAGATGGTCATCTGTCAGAGATCCAGTAGTGCAGGATTCCTCAACCTTGGCAACTCTAAGCTGTGCGGACTTCAACGCCCAGAATTCCCCAGCCAGCTTTGCTGTAATAGTAATAGATATGCCCAAGACTGGAACAAAATTCATTGATTGAAAATAATAGCTGCATTTTCTTTTAATTTGCAATAAAATGGGGTTACATGTGGCGGTGTGGTATATATTTATAAAGAATGAAGCCTGCCTGGTTAGTCCAGATTTGGAGCCAGGTCTCTTTGGGATCTCATTTAAAGGGGGAAAGTGCCTGTAATGCTATTGGTTTTAAGCATTATCCAATGAGATTTTCAAGTACTTTACTGTAGGACTAGCTAATCTGAGCTGCAGAAATTGAAATGACCACTAGATAGCAGCAGAGTTAAAGCTGTCTGTATCTCTGCCCCTAGTGGTTGTCTGGATTTTTGCAGCTCAGATGTTAGTTTCCTACTCTTGGGAAAAGCCCAGTCAATTTTCAGACAGATAGATGTTGGAGTTCTTTTGAGCATGCAGATATTTTGATTGGCAGGTGGTACCTAAAACTACTGTCAATCTTTTGTTCTGTCTCAATCCCTTTCCAGCCCACCCTGCTGTTTTTAGTGCAATAGAACAATAAAGGTACCACCTCTGATGAAAAAATCTGGATAACTCTCTAGTGGCAACCAAGAAGAGTTTTCTATGATTTTTGCAGCCCAGATCTGTCAGCCCTTCAAGGTAGGCCAGACTAGAAAACCAGAGTTATGAAAGCTACTACTACTTTTATTGTAAGGTTATAGTAACAGAATTTTGCAAGTCTGAATATGCTTCCCCATCCCTC
The DNA here is from genome assembly GCF_035149785.1 of Candoia aspera. Lineage (NCBI taxonomy): Eukaryota > Metazoa > Chordata > Lepidosauria > Squamata > Candoiidae > Candoia > Candoia aspera. The sequence continues at coordinate 3,321,984 of NC_086159.1, read as the reverse complement.
CCTTTATCTTCGTGAGAACTAGGAGGGTCAAATCTGAGATGCTTTCTCAGATTACAGTTCTGGCCCGGACTCAGATTTCTCTTATCTGACCATTGCCTTGTCTGCGTCTCTTCCTCCTGTTCATCAAGGTTATTCCTACTTCTCATCACACCTATCTATTGCAAATAACTTTTTAAAAAATAAGAAGTGCTTTCTTTCTACGATGTTCAGTGATGCTGACCAAATTTCAGTGGTGTTGCCTTGCAGGCATCCTCCTTGAACTCAGAGACACAAAATTAGCTCAAAGCAGACTAGTGCAATTCAAAAGAAAGAACTGAGCAGAGTTTCTTAAAATATCCCCAGTGTAACATTACTTTAGAGAGCCAATTTGGTGTCATGGTGAAGGCATCAGGCTAGAAGCCAGGAGACGGTGAGTTCTAGCCACAAAGCCAGCTGGGGGACCTTGGGCCAGTCCCTCTCTCTCAGCCCTGGGAAGCAGGCAATGGCAAACCACTTCTGCAATCTTGCTAAGAAAACTGCAGGGACTCGTCCCTGCGACTATCAGGAGTCAGCACTGACTCAAAGGCACTCATACACATACACAAATTACTTTGGATTCTATGAAGTTTGGACATCAATTCGCACCAGCCCTTTCCAATGTCAAAGGATTGTGTGAGCTATAGTTCCAAATGATTTTTGGAGAAAGCTTAATACCTCCCTGGGGGAATCAGCAGTAGTCTCATAGTAGCCTAAGGGGCATGGATCTCTTGTCATATAATCAGGGTAATAAACTCTGATCACACTGATCACCTGTTGAGGCCAAAGGAAGGTCACAGTTGGTCAGCAGTATCAAACTCCTCCTGCTGACCATACAGTTATGCCTTAAAATTCTTCCCACTGATCCATGGATCTCAACCACAAAGGACTGCACACAAATAGCATGTGGTCTGCAGGCCTCTCATGATGCTCCTAATACGTGTTAACTGATTTGTTTTAGACAAGCCCACCAAAATCATTACGAGAGATTAATAAGCAGGAAGCATGGTAGTTATAAACTGAAATGGCAAGCACAGAGATGTGTATGAAGTCATCTCCCCAATAAAAGATTCAGAAATAGGACCACGGGCAAACGTATAAATTTGACCGTAGAACCCTTGGGATTTTTGATCTAGCCTATGAGGAGCATTGTGTGTGAGGGAGACTGTGAGCTTTTAGTAAAAATAGTCTCCTTCTCTTCTGTTGGAAGTGGAAGCACTAAAGGACCACAGGAGGTAGATAAAGGTCTAAGATTTTAGGAGGGAAAGTTGTCACCAATGTTTAGACATATTTTTCAAAGCCAGCTTGGATAATGAAGCCGTACTGTCTTGGTGTTAATGATGGTTATTCTTGGAACTTTGGACTGCTCCAAGTGCAGCCTTCCGTATGTCCAAAAATCAATAATTGGTTTAGGACAGAACAGGGCAACATGTAGCCCTCCTGTTCTTCCTGAGCTATAGCACCTGGCAGCCTGGCTGATGCTTTCTGAATCTGCAACAGGGGGAGGTCACCTGTTCTCCCTTCCTGCACCAGGGATACCTCCCTCACATAGACATTCCCATAATATAGCTAAGGTTGTCCTCCAGTAGTCCAACCTACCTTTCCCCCCTGGTGTTCCCCAGATAGGCTGAATGTCTTCATTCCTACTCAGTACAACCAGTGGGGATGAAAGAATGGAGATGGTATTCCCAGACAGCTTCTGGAGCCCTTACTAGAACCAGCACAGGTGGGCATCAACCATTTAAACCTCCAGCATTGTAAAGTAGGGTTCCTCAACCTGAATTCTGGGAGTTGAAGTCCGCCCAGAGTCGCCACGGTTGAGGAACCCTGCTCTAATGGATCTTCCACTGAGCAGGGGGCTGGACTTGAAGACCTCTAGGGTGCCTTCCAACTCTATAATCCCATGATTTTAATATGAATAATGCAGTAATAGATATACCCAAGACTGAAATTCTGGGAGTTGAAGTCCGCACAGCTTAGAGTTGCCAAGATTGAGGAACCCTGATGTAAAGAACTGATGCAAGAAGGAGGGCATGATGGAAAATAAATATGGTTGCCCATTGGTGGTGTTGATCCCACATATTGAGAGCCCCCCCCCCCCAGAAGGCACTATGCCAACAGCCTCCTGAAGCCTGGAGGTTGATATTTATCCACTTTTCCTTGGTATGAATGAAGGAATCAGCCTACCTCTGTTCCACGTCCTTTCCTGTGTTCTGCTCCGCTCCTCTTTCATCCATTATATTTTCTTTTTTGAAAACTCTGAGCACATATACCAAAAAAAAAAAAAAAATCACAGACAGCTGAGCTATATTTTTCTCTCAGAAGATTTGTTTTTCAAAAGTTCCCCTCCTCCAACGATACATTTTAAAAGCACTTGGTATATAGTTTGAGCTGGCAATTATGTCAGAACATTCAGGAAGTGTGAAGGGTATGGGTAATTAAATTCTGATCTGCAAGTGCAGGATCTGTCAATCGGAATGGAATTCTTCAAGCAAAAGTACCTTCAGCTCCGTATATTTTGATGCCAGCCTACTCCAACCTGAAGTCTGGCCATTCTGATTCCAAATCATTGTATGAGCACCTCCAAGCTGGGGGAGATCATTCTTGGAAGCTTATTCCATTGCACTGGGATCCATCTAGGCTTTAGGTAGGACTGAATTATGCTGGTTTGCTAGAATACCATGGACCGCTATAGACAACATCCCACCTGCTCATGCAAAGCCAAGGATGTAGGGGTCCACATAAGCCTTGTTCCCAGTGCTCTACGTCATCAAATATCCCCTTGTATATGTTAAGTGCTAAGATCTGAAGCAGGACTTGGTTCAAGTTAATATACTTATTGACTGCTGTGATGAGATAAACCCATTTCTGCTCCTAGGTCCAAACATGCAAAGGTCTTTAGAGGACAACGTGAACCCAGGGATCACTTTTTGTTATTTGTATATTAGCCATTGGAGACCCAGTTTGGTGTAAGGGGTAAAGGCACCCAGCTAGAAACTGGGAGACTGTGAGTTCTAGTCCTGCCTTAGGCACAAAGCCAGCTGGGGGACCTTGGGCCAGTCCCTCTCTCTCCTCCTTAAAGAGGCAAGGGCAAACCACTTCCAAAAATGTTGCCAAGAAAACTGCATGCTCTGTCTGTCTGTCTGTCTGTCTGTCTGTCTGTCTTGTATATTAACCATCAGAACTCATTGGTTACAAAAAGTTTACTATGGCAATAATGTAGACTCTGGTTGGGTCCATATCTCCATAGTTAAGACAGTACTGAATTCCCAGCCAAACTGACCTTCTCTTATAAAGTTTTGGGTTTAACCCAATATCCTCAGCTCCTTTGGAAACGATGCCCTTGTAAATATTTCAATTATTTCATTACTCTTGATCCTTCTTCCCTTCTCCTCCCATAGTTGGTCCTCATTTTGTCAACATCCCTACTGCACCCTCCATGAAGCAGCAACTGACCCATCCTTTGGGCTTAAATTGTTACACGGAACCACTGATGGATTGCTTGATGATACTGTATAAGTAAATAACTTGTAGGGAGAAGGCAGGTTGGTAACGGCAGCTGGGAAAGTATAATGTAGACTCATTTTTTCAATAAGGGGGTGAGAGTTTTAGAAGAAAGCTGAGTAGAATGAAAGAGGCATAGAGAAGCTCCTAATAGTGTCAAGGCTCCATTGCTGCATGAATTTGCCAAGTATTTCAGCTAATTTAGCCAATTGTGTCAGATACAGAAATTCTCTACGTCCGTCCGTACAAGTAAGTGTATATGGTTGTGCGTGTGAAAGGTCCCCTGTGCAAGCACCGAATCATGTCTGTCGGGGTGCATCAATTTTTGTTCTTTGAGCTGAGACTAAAGGGATTTTATTTTTAATTGGTTGGTTGATTCAAAGTTATTTCTATAGTTTTCTGATGGTCTTGAAGATACCTCCAGCATCTTTGGCCCTCACTGCTTTCATCTGATTGGCTATTGCAGCTGCATAATTTCGGATTTAGGCATCCCAGTGACACCGTGTCAAACATAGGAATGTCACGTTAAAACAAAAGATTACAGGGCTAGATTGAAACAATCAGAATATTCGGCAAGGTTTTTATTGCTAGTAAAAAAAAATAGTGTTACTTTCAGCATACATTTTGAAATTACATAATGTTCCCTGCAACTATATAGCCATATCATGATACACAGATAATTTGCTCGGATGAAGGAATGTAATGCTGGTGTTGAATTACACTTTAGATTCAGTTGTTCTGTTTCTCTATAGCGTTAAATAAGTATAACTATTTTTAAGATGAGTGTGATTATGTTTTAAACCAAGGGAAAAAAGAAAAAAAATTCAACTTCTAAAAGTTTCCGGCTAACCTCACACGCCTCTGGCAAAAAGCACAGGAGATTCTGAACCTTTGTGCAGCTATTTGATGGGGAGCGGGGAGAAAATATTTTGTTTTGTTTTGTTTTCTAAAAGCTAGTCTGCTCAATTGATGTGAATGAAGGAGACATCTGCTTGGAATGATGACCTGCCTTAATGTTAAAGGGCCTCATTTATTGTAATGACTCGCATAAGACTGCTTCTTTCTTCAAATGCCTTGGTATATGAGATTCCAGAATTGGCATTTAAAGCTGTTGGAAACTGAACCATCAATATGTGGGTCTGAAAGGATCTTTAATCACAGTGGTTGATTTTGTTTTTTTGGTTTTTCTTGTCCACCTAGTCCTGACTGCAACTTTCTTCTGGTAAGAACATTTCTCTCACCATCCCAGACTGAAAAAGCTAGAGCTTCTCAGAGATCTGGGGGGAAAAAATTATTCTTAGCAAGTTTGCTAGATTTTTCTAGCCAGCCACTGCTAGAATGATACAGTGTCCGAGTTTATTATCCATATAAAATTGAGGGTCCAAAAGGGAGTCAGGCAGCAAGTTCATCCCCCACACCCCAAAACGCAGGTCATCTGTTTGCTTTCAGTCCATCCTTCCCTTGATAAGGACTCTTTCGTGTGTGGCCTGATTTGCAGGAAGCTCAGTTTTTGTGAAGCCTGACATGTCATGCCGCGAAATGAAAATGGGGGGTGGGCTGGCTGGCTGAAGAAAACCCCCTCCGCTTCTTTTGAGGAAGGTTTTGTTTTTCCAACCCTTTAAAATTCTTGTCCTCGGAGGGATCCTCTTACACAGCCCGGCCCCTGTGAGCCATCGGCTGCTTTGCTATCCTTCCAGAGAGTTAACTGCTGCAAAGTTCTGCCTTGAAAATCCAAGATAGAGATCTCTGGGTTTTGTTCCTTAGCTTCCTTCAAATTTGGGAGGACTTGCTGCTTATTTTTGCCCCCCCCTCCTCCTCCTATTATTATTATTATTATTATTATTATTATTATTATTATTATTATTATTATTATTTCCTTAATAGAGCCCAGGCTGCTCAACATGCATCACTCCCCGTAGGGGCCCTTTGGGGTGGCAGGGGTTAAAATCTAGCTGCAGTGGGAATGGGACTCCGCCTCCAGTTCTCAGCACCTGGCGCTGTATAGACAGTTGCTCAGCAGTAGAGTCCAGAGCGGGTTGGCGGACACGAAGTGGGGGAGAGAATGTGACAAGTGGTCGCTCTCGCTGCTGCCTTCGGAGGCCTCCCGCACCTGTCTCTTGGCCAGGAGAGTTGTCGAAGCCGCCGACAAGCAGGAGCAACCTCCCTGTTTGCCAAAGCAGAGCGGTGTGCAGAAGAAGGGGTGCAGGAAAGCAAGGGGGGGCATTTGAACAAAACGTGAAAAAAAAAAAGGAAGGAAGGAAGAAGGAAGGAAGGAAGGAAAGGACATGACTTCTTCATTCAAGCTGGATTTTCTGCCAGAGATGATGGTCGATAGCCGTTTGCTAGTTTCCGACAGAATGTAAGTACCAATGCCACTTACTCACAGCATCTGATCTCCAGCTGGAGCTTCCCAGTGCCTGGCCAAGGTTCTCGACGATGGTCTTCTTTGAGTCTTCTTTCTTTTCTTTTTCTTTTCTTTTCTTCCTTCTTTTGAATGGCCTGAGAGGGTTTTCTTGGTGGCACTGTAAACAAAAGCACTGGATTTTGCTTTCCACTCCCTCTCGCTCTTTCCAAGGCAACTGAATTGCTGTTGGAAGTGTTGGGGTAGCCGAGCAAGGATTTATTCCCCTCGCTCGTCACTTGCAAATTCTTTTGTGGTCTCCAGTGTGTGTGGATGTGTGTGCAAGTGTGTGTGTGCATGCATTTCCCCCTTCTTCCCCCCCCCCCTCCTGGCTTTCGCTGCCTCCTCTCCCCCTAAAGCCATTATGTTTGATCAGTAACATATCTCTATCAGGAACGCTGCTTCTAAAGATAGCTGTGGATAGATGGGGGAGAGCAGAGACCAAAAAGTACAATTTTATTCTGCTTAAATGATGGGGAGAAACACATGGAAGGACAAGAAGATGAAGAAGGAAAGAAGAAGAATTTTGAAAAAAGGCATGCTCCTAAAATCAACTCAAAATTCCTCTACAGATATTGCTGCTTCTGCATTGAAATTTTCATTTGGTTAGTGCAGGTGCCGTAACCAGTTCAGATTCAGGGGGGAAAAATCGCCAAACAGTAAATTTGTCATGGAGATCAACCGCCTGCAAATGCAAAAATGACCCGGTTTTGTGACAGGGTAGGAGAGAAATTAGATCAGGCAATTTGACCCCGTTCTTGACTCTGTAGAATGTAGAGTGTTAATTATTAGGAAGGTGATTCTTCTACATGGGGATGGAAATGCTGGCAAGATTTATTGAGAAATACTGCGTGCTGGAATGTGAGGAAGACGAACAATCCTTGGTTAATTTTCTCCTGTTCTTGTTGATTTTAAAGTTTGATGTATCATCTTCTGAGGCCAGCTCTTGTCAAGAAAAGTGCTCTCTTTGAGTCTTTTCAGAACAAGAGAAAAAGCTGAGCTTTTAAACTGAAAAGTAGAAAGAGAAAGAAAGAAAACCTTGTCCTGAGAATAATAATAATTATTATTATTATAATAATAATTATTATTATTATTACTACAATATTGGTTCTTTGGCACATCTGCGTAGGGAAAAGGTATGCTAAAGGCGTAACACTTAAACTTTGGGCATGGTCCTCAAAACGACAGTTTTGGATTTCACTGCTCTTCACATGATCTAATCTTGGTCACACTGTAAATTCATTCAGAGTTGCAACATCTGATTCTCTGCCGTGCCCTACCCCACCCGTGGTCAATGGCTTCGTGAGGCATTGGGTTTCTTGTAGTTCGAAGAGTCACAGAGAAGAGCTATTTATGAAATAGCCATCTGTTTTAGCAGCTGCAGATTACCAAGTTGTTAAAGCAGGGGGGGTTCATATTTAATAACAGTGCTCCTTTCTTTCAAATGCATTGTGGAGAATACAGTTGTATCATTGATTGGTCCGTATGCTTTTCAGATTTAGATAATCCTGCATTTAGGATATTGAGTTTCTTTGAGGACGACTGTCTTTGTAGAATCAATCTTTTATTGGGTCCAGATTCTCTATAATATTGGCTATAATTTTGAGACAGATGGGAAGTGCCATCAGGGTACCTATCTTCCATCCATCAATGGAAGATTGACACTCCCAAATAGTTCTGTAGAAGAGAAGTCAAAACACAAATGTTTGATTGCTGTATTCTTTTGTGCTTTGGAAGGACAATCTTCGTTCTGGCTCTCAAGTTAGTCAGAAAAAAGATAATGGCTAATAAACATCTCTGAACCCTGGTCTCTCCGTAGTGGTGTGTAGTCTGCCACAAGTTTATGGAAATGCTTCCTTAATTTACCCACTGCAAGATGACAACTGCGTCAAGTTCTTTCCAAACCTAGTTTTTCAATCTTCCATGGTCTTTGAAAGGAGTTCTCTAGAAACCATAGTTATTTCAAAGCTGCTGTTGTTGTTGTTGTTGTTGTTGTTGACTTTCAGTACACTCATTCTATGCCTCTGGCTGAAAATAAGCCAAAGTTATATTTTGCTCTGATAAATAGCTTGTATTTCACTCTGCTCCCCACTGGCTCCAATTAAGAAGCACAAGCTTTATCTGTGGCAATTCTTGCATATTGTCTTTTTTTGGTGATCAGATTATATGATCTCATCACAACAGAGAAATGGAATTTACTGAAGTATTAAGGCACTGCAAAGATTGGTAGTTGTTTGAGAATGCACATCCAACCAGGATAATTAATGCAGAATGTTTGTATCAGCAAGCAATAGCTGAAGGAGGAACTTTCTGTGGCTCTTGACTTTAAATAGGAAGAGGTTGTGCCCTCTGTAGAGCACTGATTGACTTATTTTGCTTTTTCCCACCCGTAAGCATGCTAGAAGCATACGATGGTGCCTAATTCTATCCAGGAAGCCTTTGAAATGAACCACAATGATGATTGAAAATGTGTACTGCCTGATTGCTCAGGAAGAACCATTCCTCTTATGAGCATGTTGTCCTTTTCAGCAGTCCATCCCAGATGCCCTTAATGATGTCCAAGCCATACAAATCAGATGTATCTTCCTTATGGTGCCTGTTGGGTGAGCTGTTTAAAGTTTTTTTGGAGGGGGGGGTTATATGTAAGGGCACTATCCATTTGAATGACCATTCGTGAGAATTCATACCAAGGGATAGAAAATGAGAAAGGAACAGAGCCCAAGGATGATGCCCCAGTCCATTAAGTTTATTTTATAAGCTAGACTACAGAATTTGATCTGTTGCAACGTGTAAGAGTATTTGTGAATAAGGCTTAAAAGATAACTAGACGTAGATGGGAAAGGGTGGTGTTATGTTATGATCCTTTTACACTGGTTTCCCAACCAAGTTATTTTAAAAAGAATTGTGTTGCTCAGTGGTAACGGCTGTCTTTTCACTGATGGCAGATACATTTGGATCTCCTTGAAATGCTGTGGGTTTTAATTCCATGCTATTTCTTTCAGCACTTTGAAACTTGATTTGCAGCCCAGATTTTGGCAAAATCAAAAACCAAAATCAGGTCTTCTCTTCATCACTTGTGGACTCATTTCTTGCTAGGTTAATAATGTTCCAATCTGATGCTATGCTGGCTGCATAAACGAGCATTAATCAAATAGGGTTGCTGTGTTCCAATGCGTGCTAATTCTAAAGGAGTATGCGGTTGAGGTCTTTTTTCAGAAGTAGCTACTGCCACGGTCTGGGCAGAATAAGCAGAACAAGGAAGCCCAGGGGTTCTGTCGCACACAATGCCAGTTGTAGAAAAGGCCGACCCTCAAAGGTTGTCAGGAAGAAGTTGAATTCTCAGTTATGTGTCCTTGATTGAAGGAGCTCACTTCCTGATGGTGATCCCCAGATCTCTAGCTAGTTAGAAGCATTGTACAACCCTACCACTGAAGGCTGTAGAGTCAGGTTCTGCTTCTGTCAGTGGAAGTACACTAGAGATGATCCTTACATCCCTCCCCATCCCACTCATTTTTTAGTGGCAAACCCATTCATATGAGTAGAAAAGGTCAACGTAGCCTCAGAACTGGTCTTCACCTTTTTCTACCGTTGCTTCAACTCAATCTGGGCACAGTCACCTTGATCCAAAGAGGCTTGGTCTTTTGCCATTTGGAGGGGATGGGGGGAAATATCTGCATATACCAAGGGTGTGCATATTGTGCTTCTTGCTTTGTTAATCTGGCTCAGCCGAAATAGCATGAAAGAGAGCGCAAGCTTTCAGGTTATCAAGAGCTCTTCATCTACCAGGTTGTCACAAAACAGCAGGGAAGCAGAAGGAACAGTCTGTAAATATATAGCCAGGTCTTTCAGGTATGCAGTTCAAAGGCATTTTCAAGATGGAGAATTGTTGTGGGAATGCGTCAGTGGACGTGTTGTTGGTGTCAAGTTCCTTCTTGCATTCGGGATCAAGACTCCCTGTCCCTTCCACTTCCATTATTGCAAAGATCTGGAGAGACAGATAATATCTTTGTTTAATGTCCAGTTCATTTGAGATGACCACATTATCTTAAGCAAACTCACTAAAATCAGACAGATTCTGCCTACATCTCATGATTTTGTACAAAGGCTGTCCTTTTATTTTGGTGAAGGCCACAGGACCACAAATATGTGTATTTATAGGGATGAGAGTACTGTTTTGGTTGAAACAGCTAGAAAAACACCAGTGTGTACCTGTCATATCCATGGTTGGTTCTGCAGGAGATTGATTGTCTTCTGCATTTATAACCACAATTTTATCAACTTTGGGTAGTGGCATCCTTGATATCGACTTGGCAATTTGGACAATATTTACTACTGTGGACCAATGGCTCCATCTCCTCTCCATCACCACTACCATTACAAACACCTCAGAATCAATCGATCAATGGCAAATGGAATGGAGTTTTCCACTTCAGTGGTTCAAAATAGAATTATTGAAGTTGGGGAATTATTGAAGTCAGAGAACATCACGAGGCTTTGGAGATACCACCAGAAAAATGCCATCTGTTCTTCATTAAAATGAGTCTTTCCTTGCCTTATCTCGAGATGGATCAGATTCTTTCTCATCTATGCGCTATTCTAATTACACAGCAGCTGACAATATATTTGTGGAGATTTTTGTGCATTTTTCTCTTACAATATTAGCAGGACGAGAGAAGTTAATTTATCTATATAGGATATCACTGTCTGCAAAGTATATTTCTTGAGGGGAAAAATCTGCTAGAAATTCCTCTGGAGCCAAACCTAGTTTTTGTAGGTTATTGCAAAGAAGAAATGTTCAGGTGCATATAAAAATAGTAAACTGCCAAACAGGCATTGCAAAACGACTTTGATAATCCCCACACATGGAGACTCTCTCTCCAGTGCCTACTGTCTGTTGCCTGAAAGAAAGAAAGCACATCCCTTGTTATCGGCTGTTGTTTGATTCTGCTTTCTTATCGTATGTTCGTATTTTGGCAGACAGTGCTATCGTTGATCTGGGGAGCTGTATCTTTTCAAATTGTTACATATAGATTGTGGGTTAATCGCTTCCATTTCCTTTGGCAGCCACTGATGAAAATTATAAGAAAAAAGGATTTTTTAAAAAAATAAATGAAAATTAAAGGCTTCAGAACCGATTAACTATGTCATGATAGACAGACAGACAGACAGACAGACAGATAGATGACAGCAGGTAATTGTCTTCCTTTGCATATTCTTATAATTGTTATATAATAATCAGGTCCACAGTGTTGATTTTACTTGAAATAATTACAAAATTCACAGGAGGTTATTATTAATAATCATTAGTATTTTTGGTAGTGGTGCTGCTGCTGTAATTACACCTGTGTATCTCGGCATAAGAAATAATTCAATCAAATGAGCCACTGACTTATAAACAAATGAGAAGAAGGGAGAAAACATATGAGATTAGAGCAAACTGGAGGTTTTTTTCAAAAGACAACAGATGTAATATTTTGTTAGCAAGGATATTGCATTGCTTTTACAACATAACAGCTACCACCTGTTAGAAGCACGCCAACTTGCTATGATCCCACTTTTTTTGCTTGTTTCCCTTCATCCAAATTAAAACCTAATAACAAGTATAGTTTATTTACTTTAATTTTTTAAAATGTTTTCGTAAATATTTCAAAGTGGGATTCAGCATCTTGTCTGATAGTCTGGTATTTTATTGTGGATTTTATGAAGGCAATCAAGTACCGTAATTAATCCCCAGTGTGCTTTAAGTAAGTAAGTAAATAAATAAATAAAAGTGCCCGAAGGACAGACTGGAGAACGTAATGCAAGCAGAGCTTGGCTCTTTAAGAATTCATGGAATGTAAGGAATGTATATCCCTTCAAAACTGACCCCCTAGATATTGATGCACCATTAAATATGCATCTCACACAAAACTCCTGAATTCGGTCCTGAATTTACATGGTTCTCTTTTTGAATTGAACTGATCTGATGATTCCTTGTCTTGTGGTAATGTTGTCATGTGTTTACATTAATTGCTGTTGCTTAAGGATAGATAGATTTTTGGATGCAGTTGATCAAGTGAGGTGCAAATATTGTAATGAGACGTCATACAATTACACAAAATGCTTGGGGTGAGGATAAGAGGATGGGGAATCCGTCTGGAAAATAAAAACTAATTAGAACAATAACATTGTCACAGTAAAGTAATGGTGGAATGATTATGCTCATTTTCAATTGTCAATCTTTAATGGCTTCAGCCACATTCCCAAGATCAATATTCATGGGTGAAGAGAAAAGGCTGCATTTTCTGCAAGATGTTAGCCTAATTTTGAAGCTTTTGCACAAGAAAGGTCACTGGGAATGGATATAGCTCAGTGGATGTGCAATACTTTTACATGCAAAGCATCCCAAATCCTTGCTATTTCCAAGCTGAGCTGAGAAAGAACCTTGTCTGAAACCCTGCATAGTTTTTGTCGATCCGTGTCAATAGTCATAGCAGGGAAATACAATTATTTTTATTTAGGATCATTTTGGCACACATTTTCCCATAAATCTACTGTCCTATTTTCACATGAGTCTGATAATAAACTTTTAAAACTAAATGTATATTAAAATGCTCACTCTTAAACATATTTTCTCACATTAGGGTTATTTTGGGAGCTGAGAACTATGTCAGAACACTTGGTGATGTGTGAAAGCTGGTGGGCAACTAACTTCTGCTTGGAATTTTGGTCAAAGCTTTAACACCCTCGATTAAAATCACATTCTGCCAGTTTGTATCAAAAGTTACGATGACTCTAAATGACTGTATTCCACAAACATCTCAGATGGACAATCCTAAACTAGATGGGCCATACCAAGCCAAAATTTAAGTAACAGTGAGACTTTTAGATAAAGTTTAGACTGATATTTTATCTACAGTGAATGATATTGGTAGTTGTTTCAAATATTAACCTCACTGTTTTGATTCCAAAATACTTACGGTCCTTTTTTCAAATCTCCTGAAGCCCAATATGTTATTCCATCTGGAAGATTCAAATTGACAGCGGATTTCACTGCAAAAACATGTTTGTATCGTTCCGTGCCAGCATATCTTTTGTTCACAGCTTGATGCCCTTCAGATAATAACATTAAAATGATAACAGAAGTAATGTGATTGCTTGGTATTTAAAATGCCATTAAAAAGCAGCCTCTGTTTTATGTTTTACCTTAATCGTACTATATTCTAATGTAAGGAAGGGGACCTTATAAACCTCCTGATGTTGCTGAACTACAATCCCCATCAGCCCCTGCTAACCCATTTCTGATGGATACTCTGATGATTTTCCCCCTCCCCTTCTGCAAAAAAATAATGCCTGTTGTTGCCATTAAATCTATGTTCGGTTCTAAACTAGTAACCTCTGAAATACCGGGTAAGTGTTACCCAGGTGATGCTGCTTCTCAATTCCAGCTAGAGGACAGAATTTGGGAGAACAAGGAAGCTGTTTTTAGACAATTAGATTGGAATGGGTCAAATGGTACTGCTGACTCTATAAAGACTTGATTTCTCTCTTTCTAGTTTCGGTGTCAACTTAACGGAAGCCAGTTTTCGGAACACAACTTGGTCAATTACTTTTTTTTCCCCCTCTGCCGCCATATTAAAAAAACCAGATCGTCTTGGCTAAGTACAGGACTATTTGGGGGTAAACAAATGAAATGCTTCTTTGGACAAAATATACTCGGAAAGTTACTCCTCCTGATGCAGTGGTGGTCATCAGCTGAGGTGCTTTGAAAAATGACTAGATAGTTTGGGGAAGACTGGGCTAGTCTTGCTGGTCGTTTGCATCAAAGTCAGCATGCACTAAGTCTTAGATGCTAAGGGAAAATAGAAGAAAAGGGGTTTTGCCCTCATGTTTGGCTTATGACCTTCCCTGATGCACCCCTTGGCCTCAGTGAGATGCAGAATCCAAAAGCAGATGGACCGTTGGCCTTGTTGGTATTGAACCTCTTGAGGTTTCTTCTCGTCTAAAGGAAGGGTGAATCTTTCCAAAGCTAGTAATCCTAATCCCAAGAATGCCTTCTATGTTACGTCCATCAAAAACCTGGAAACAATACCTTTAGAAGACTGTTTGCACTCCAGATGCTTGGAGGGTCCCTGCATCATCCTAGCTCTTCCATAAAACCAAGGATATTCATGTTTGCTTCCTTGGAGGAATCTGCTTTGAAGAGCATGAAGGATTATGGAATCAATACCATATAGCAGCTTGTCACCCCAATTCCCAAAAGATTTATTTTCCATGAAGGAACCTTCCATTTTTGCTAATCGTTTTAGCATTTCTTTCCCCGACCTTCTTGAGCTTATCTTATCATTGGAAAGTGGCCAAGGTTGCTTTTTTAAATTGTTACTACATCTTCGCTGTTTCTGTGAACTTCCCTAGCTGCCCTTACTTACTAATCTGCAAAAGCCCCATAGTAGTTGTCACTACATCTCCCCCATGCGGGATTTAGTTGAAATGTAGGAGGCCAAGAGGTTGTGCAACTCAAGAGTTGGTTGTACAAGGAAGGACAGGATGCCCACAGAAGTTTGGCCCGGTTGCAACAATGATCAATAGATGTCAGGGTGAAAACTTTTCTCTCCTTTGAAAGAAAAAGGAAATGTGTTGTTGTTGTTGAGTTAAAAATGTCCCGATGTGATATGAACACCTTCTATTTTGGAGAAGTTATAAGCATCTTGATTAGAGGTTCTGTGATAATGATACCCAACAGTTTCTACTCCTGACACAACTAATAGTAGCTTGTTAACAGCAAATATTTGGGGGCAATGCATTTTTTTTTTCCACCACCAGCTATAAATTGCTCCAGAATATGGAGTGAAATCCTGAAGCCCTGACTCTGGTCCTTTGTATTAGATGAATGCTTAGGACAGATAAACCTGACCTTGAAGGAGAGTTATGGAAAATGTGACTTGTAAATAGGCAAATACAGGCTATTTGATTTTCCCAGTTGCCATGAGCTCCAAAGGTTTATTGGTTCATAGCATAAAAATTGTTCTAGAAACAAAATATGCTGTCAGCACAATGGTTTAGAATTGTTTGCTTTCCCCTCTGCCTTCCCTCCCTCCCACTGGTCCACATAAAACATACTTTAAAATGTTGCAGAATAAGAAAGCAAATATGAAACACAAGAAGCAGTTGTGTGACATGCAAGTTGCATCTTATCTGCTGTTTCCTACTGCCCGTCTTTAATGTGGAGGTAATAATACAGACCTGCAGTGCAGAACTGTTGCAAACATGACTGGAGATAAAGTCTTGGGGATACTTGAAGTCCTTCAAAATGACCATGTAAAAATTTAGTGATTAATCATAGCCACCCCATTAGCTGAGAGAGGGATTTCTGAATCACCTGAACACAGAAGATACCCAAGGTGTTGTATCGGTACTTAGGAATCCCGACATATTCACCAGCCCTTGTGTCAAGACGACATCCTTGTGAACTTGCAAAGAGTGAAAGAATTGGCTTTGTGCTGCAAGTGTTTCAGGAATGGCCACCATTTTACCATAATCGCCCAGAAAGCTTTTCACTCACTGTTTCTGGCTGAGTCCAAGTGTTAGTGGTAACCTTGCAGTTTATTGATTAACTGATATTTTAAAAATTCCTGGCAAACAGCCTGCTGAGCAGGTTTGCAAAAATGGATGCTGTGCATGTGCCTGAGAGTGGATTAACAGCAGCAGTCTATCCTTCTGCTACCTGGCATGTCTTAATTGTGGGGGCCCAATTTGATGAAGATTAATCAATTCTTTTGGTGACTTGTCCACCCAGTGACAGTGGTGCACTGAGATTGAGATGCAAAAGCATTTTTATAGGCTCCTGCTGCAAGTGGGTGGGGCGTGAAGATGAATTGATCTGCCTGTACCACCCCGATTTTATCAAAGGAACCTCTTTGTATGTGAGTACGCATACTATCTTGTCCACATCGCTTTCTTGAATAAATACCTTGTTAGCTGCCTGGAAGACTTTTACTGAAAGGTGAGCTATACATTTTTAAAATAATGGTATATGCCGACTGATTGATACATCCCCATGGAAAATGGGGACAGGGTGCTGATAATGTAGTTCAGCAAGACCTACCTTTTTTTTTTTTAATTAGGACCTACACGTCCTTCAAACAGATGCAAAACCAGACCAGGAGGACAATAAAATAAAATGGTGTGTGTGTGTGTGTGTGTGTCTGTGTCCAGTTCTCTAAAAATTTGCTTCATTTTCATGCCCATTTTGCTTCATTTTTCATGCTCATTGGCAGATCAGTTACAGCAATTTCCCCCCAGAGGACTTTCAATTTCCATTCGAAGGACTATTTGTGGAACAGAGGTTATCTCTGACTTTTTAAAAATGGACAGGTGAACATCTTGCAGCAGCAGGAGAAGGATTGTATAGAGCAGTTTTTCTCAGCCAGAGTTTTAAGGCGCGTGGCCTTCAACTCCTAGAAGTTGGCTGGGGAATTCTGGGAGCTGAAGTCCACACATCTTAAAGTTGCTGAGGTTGAGAAACAGGGTTAGAATTCCTTTCCTTCTGCAGCCCTTCCTAGAATATCCAGGAGTCAAAGAGATGTCACTCCATAGCAGTGTTTCTCAGCCTGAGCAACTTTAAGACATGTGGACTTCAACTCCCAGAACTCCCCAGCCAGCATGTTAGGGAATTCTGGGAGTTGAAGTCCACATGTCTTAAAGTTACTCAGGTTGAGAAACACTGCTCTATAGCATGGTCAGTTCAGGAAGTGAACAAGAAAGGAAATACAGGTATTTCTCGTTTAGCAACCACAACTGGGACAGGCAACTCAGTCGTTAAGTGAAAAGGTCACTTAGCGAAACCATGACTGTGCTTACGATCTTACTTCAGCTTTCCTTTCACTTACAGACCTGCAAAGGTCATAAATGCAGGCATTGGTCATAAAGTTACTTTTTCATCACCGTTATAAGTGTGAACGTTTGCTAAACGAGGCAGTCGCTAAACGAGGACTACCTGTAACTTCTTTGCAAAGAACTGAATAAGCATCCCAGGATAAAGGAAGCTGGAAGCAACTTTAAAATGAAAAAGGAAGCTGCAAGAGATTCATCACCAGCCTTGTACACTTTTAAAAAATGCAGCTCTGAACTCCTCCATGATGTTTTATATTTATTTATTTGTTTGTTTTACCAGATTTCGCTTGTGGCTAGCATTCATTCCATTGTGGCTGAACTCTATTCATTTCTGTGTAATGGGCAGAAGCAACTGCCAACTGCCCCCGAAGAAAATGAATCAGGTGGTCAGGAGATATAATACTAGATAATGGAACATGTTGATTGCAGTTTTCAGCTACGTGGAGGCATAAACATTTTGATTTAGCTCAATTTTTTATTTTTGGCTCTGGGCAGTTTGCCAATATTCCTATATACAATAAAAAATTTCCATAGGTCTTTTTTTTTCCCAGAGGTTTTTTTTTTTTAGTTCTTGGTGACTTACCAACAAATACAGCATCCAACAATGTACCAATATTTCATGTACAATATTCATTTTGTAAGAATTGTGGAAAACTGCCTAGAGACACATGCTAGGACTGGATTACACATAATGAAAAATAAATACAAAGATGTACGCCTGAGATTTTGACAATCTAGTTTGGGAAGGGGCAGATGAAGACCAAGAGAGAATCTCGTGTGGTTGCTGTGGATAAGCAATTGGGTTATCATAAATCCTTACCAATCTCCTGAAAATGCACTGCCAAAACTCAGCAAGTACATCTCTTTTATGCCTGATCTGGTCTGAGATGGGCTGCCATAAGGATTTATGATGGGATCGCATCTCCTATAAGTTCCATTCGCCTGTGTTCTAAGAACCCCTAAACTTGCTTAACTGAGATTGAACTCCTTGAGAAAACTGATAATGAAGTCAATGGTTGCCGAGCACTGCCATCAGCAGTACGAACCTCAAGGGCTACCATCTGAAGCAAGCAACTCAGGATAGTTGGGGACAGCCGTTCCCCACCTTTTGGCCCTGCAGAACCCTTGGAATATTCTTCAGGCCTCGGGGAACCCCTGCACATTCAGGCTCAAAGAGAGGCCAGAAGTTACAACATTATTATGGTGGTTTCATGTGTGGGCCTGTATATGTTCATTAACAGTGTTCCTAAACTAAGAATAAAGGCTGAAACTTGCCGCTATAATGCAAAGTGGCCCGAATTTGAAATAATTGTTTTAAAGAAATCGTGATCTCCCAGGGAACCCCTAGTGGTTGGTGGGTGGGGGACTTGGTTCCCTCTTTGTTTCCAAAAATACCCTCACACGGATCCAGGAATATTTCTCAGCTGTTTGTAAGATTTTGTAAGCTCTGTGAGTCGGGCAGCCATATACATTTATTAAATAAAGAAATAACAGTATTTGTAGCCGCTGCGGGGGGGGTGTCGATGGTTTTTTTTATATTGTGGATTTTAGTTTTGTAAGCCGCCCAGGGTCACTGTGTGTGAGTTGGGTGGCCGTATAAATTTAATAAATAAACAAATAAATAAATGAGATGCAGATCTTGCATAGCAATGAGTGGTCACTTTCACTGGGGAACAGTCACTGCATAAAGGGAGTCCTCGCTTAACGATCCTAATTGGGACAGGAATTTCGGTTGCTAAGCAAAGCAGTCATTAAGCGAACCTGACCCGATTTTACGACCTTTTTTGAGGCAGCCGTTAAGCGAATCACTGCAGGTGTTAAGCAAATCATGTGGTCTTTAAGCGAATCACACAGTTCCCCATTGATTTTGTTTGCCAGAAGCTGGGCGAGAAGGTTGAAAATGGCAATCATTGACCGTGGGACACTGCGACGGCCATAAATGTGAACCAGTTGCCAAGCGCCCAAACCGTGATCATGTGACCATGGGGATGCTGCAACAGTCATAAGGGTGAGGACCGGTCGTAAGTCGGTTTTCCCAGCACCATTGTAAGTCCGAATTGTCACTAAATGAATGGTTGTTAAGCAAGGACTACCTGTAATCCACGGCATAATTCATAGCAGCAGTTCACCATGATTTACACCCCTCCCACCACTGCTGATTTTCTTCTCTGAGGAGAAATATATAGTTCCTTGACCAACCAGCAGTGAGAAACCTAGCCGAATATAGATGACTTTCTCCACAGTTTTCCCCTTGGTCGGGGGCTTGGTGACTTGACGTTCCACTTCCCTCGTCATCTGCAGCCCTCGCTGTAGCAGCACTGAGACATCACAGCCTGCTTCCAGACAAGTGCACTTCATTTGTCTGAAATGGGCCCAGGTAATTGAGAGTTACTAACTTGCAGCAAAGGTTGAATGATATTTGAAAATCTGCAGAACTGGGCCATTTTCCTAATGCTTTTCCTAACAGTCCACTGTGTGAGGCTGTCTGCTTGCTTGCCTTGGATTTTTATGAGCAAACACTGCTGCTTGATGACAGCCAATCACCAAGCCTTATTCACACCATGAATAGATTTCAGGAACAAGCTGGTGATATTTTTGGAATCTCAGCTGGAGCCGCTGATAAGTACTGTTCTGTTCTAGAATTTTCTCTGGAAATTCTTGGAGGCAAATCAGCCATTTTTATGGTACAGGCAGTGAAACCAGAAACTGGGCATGTGTTCTGCCAAGGCTACAAAGACTGGTCCTGCCAGGAATGGTTATCTCCCCACAACCAGCATGCTGCTTTCCCACAGATACCGTCCAAATATCTTGCAATGCCATGCTGAAATTGCAAAATTAAGGTCAGGTGGCCGTCTAATAAAGCATGCATTTGTATCTCCACAGGTAGAACTTGCAGGGGATTCCAGTCCTTTTTAGAAATTCAGGACGTGCTCACAATCAGAGGTTGGGAGAACCAGATACTGCCTCTACTGTAGTGCAAGAGAGGTACTTGGAAGGAAGGTAGATTGTGTACTTGGTCAATTTGCACGTGGAACACGGCTAGCTGATTCACTTGAGAAAAGTGAGCCTCATTCTCAAGTGGAAGGTGTGTAGTACAGCATTCCTTCTCCAACCGCTAAAATAGGCCTTTGCTGATCACCCAAAATGAGCAGGAACTGAGGTTTGTCGCTTCTGTAGCCCAGCAGGAACTGGGTTTAGTGATTCCCCTCTTGGCAGGAACTGAACTCTACTTCGAAAAAACCTGCCTTGCAGAGGAGAATAAAGACACAAAAGATGCAAGCGGGACAATTGTTGGAAAGTCCAAGTAGAAATGTCGTAGCCAAATAGGTTTCAGTTGCATCTAGATAACATAGGCATCCAACACCATTTTTTTTCCTTACAGTGGGTGGCTATTTAAAATAGAGACAATCCCCCTGTGATTTTTCTTCCTACCCCAATTATTTGCCACCATAAAGCGGGCTTTGTTCTACATCCTGATTTCTAAGGGGTGATTCATAAAGGAGCCTCTATGTTGATGAAGCTGCTGAGTAATCGTTAACAGCCAACCGATTTGGCAGCAACAGCAGCTACCCAAAAGGAGAGGCATTCGCTGAAACCCTCGGTCAGTGCATCTGCTCTAGGGCTGAAGTCAGTGCTTAGTATAGTAAGATGACTTGTTAAGGTCCCTTGCTGCTTCTGGCTTTCTCTTAAATTATTTTTAGTGGCACTTTGAAGAGCACCATAACAGCCAGTTTTATTTCCCCCAAATGCCTTAGTTGTTCAGTCTGACTACAATCAGCTTGCTGGGTTTTGTTTTGTTTTTTAGAAGTTTGGGTTGTATGTTGTCTTGCTGCCCATGTGAACTCCATCTTAGTAATGTGGACAGACCCTGAAGAATCATGCTATGGGCTGCGTCACAAATGTGGCTCACCTTGGAATCTCCTGCTCATAGGTGCTCAAGGACCAGGAGGATCACAAAATGCCCATCGCTTTTATTTTACGGCAGAAAGTAGGTGATTTACTTCCTTCTTTCCTTCATTCTTTTGCTGGTGAAAAATCAGACATTGCGCCAGGGGCTAAATCTCTCCCTCTCTCTCTCTCTCAATCAATCATTTATATACCTACCTTCCTATCCATCCATTCAACCACCCATGTGTCTCATTCAATCATTCATGTGTCCGTGTTCATCAGTCAGTCTGACCATTTAGCCATCCATCCATCCATCCATCTCCATATTGTCCCGTGTATCTGTCTTTGCAAGATAAACCCTAAATATTGCTAGTATTTTAAAACTAGAATGCAGTTCTATTGATTCAGTAAATAAGAAAGGGCGAGAATGGTCCAGTAAGCCACCACCTTACAGTATGGAACTAGCTTCAGAGTTAGTGGCATTTAGCAAAGTACTATCTCTAAGGCCCTGCACTGCTGTTCTCTTTCGATTCAACCACCTCACTTGGCCATTAAATTTCTCTCCTGTGTTTTGCTGCAATGTGATAGAAGAACAGCTCGCAGACATTCATCAGAGAGGGGCCGGGAAGCAATGATCCTGAAGTTCCAGCAGAGTTGATGGGTCCCAGGACAGTGTCTCATGGAAGAAGGCCAAGGCCTTATAAAAGGTCCAAAGCATTCTTTCTCTAACTTCCCATTGCACAAGGCAAAGGAAAGATGTCAATAACAGGAAGGTAAACTCCAGTTAAATGTTAAGACCAATTTGACTGTGGAACCAGTTCCCACGAGAGGTGTGGGCTCCTCTTTATCGGAGGAGTTCAGGCAGAGCCTGGACAGCCATTTGTCTGGAATGATGAAATTGGATTCTTGCAGTGAGTGAGGGGCAGACTCTCTGGCCTTCCAACTCTCTGGTTCTACGTATGTACATGGGTCGTCTTGCAGTGAAGGTAGCCTCTTTTTGTATAGGATTTGTCAAGCATGTGTATGCTTGTTTTTTCTCCTTTGACCTGGAGAAAAAACAAGTGACTTAATGGTGAAATATTGGCAATGCAAAACCCATCTGACACCAGGACTAATTTTCTTCATGGAGTAACTCCCCTCAGGGGTGAGTGTGTGAAAAGAGGCACCACAGCTGTTGAGAGAGCATTTGCTCAGCATCAAAATAGGTTTTGTTTCACTGCTGGGCACCAATGCACTTACGTGGGATGACGGTGATGGTGATGGTGATCTATCTGTGGTAGATAGATTGCTAGGTAGATAGATTTTCTCCACAAAGATCCATCTCTACCCTGGTCTTTCAGGCCTTCCAATGGTGAACCCATCCCCACCATAACTGACTCCATCCCCCTTGCTGCTGGTCATCTCCTTCTTCTCTTTTCTTCCACCTTTCCCAGCATTAGAGCCTTCTCCAGTGTCAGCCTAGTCCAGACAAGAAGCACAGCCAGAAGTACTAGCTCCAACTTTACTGTAAGGTTACATTAGCAGAAAGGGACGCGGTGGCGCTGCGGGTTAAACCGCTGAGCTGCCGATCGGAAGGTCGGCGGTTCGAAACCGCGCGGCGGGGTGAGCTCCCGTTGCTAGTCCCAGCTCCTGCTCACCTAGCAGTTCGAAAACATGCAAATGTGAGTAGATCAATAGGTACCGCTTCGGCGGGAAGGTAACGGCGTTCCGAGTCGTCATGCTGGCCACATGACCTGGAAGTGTCCCTAGGGACAACGCCGGCTCTTCGGCTTTGAAACGGAGATGAGCACCGCCCCCTAGAGTCGGACACGACTGGACTTTACATCAAGGGAAACCTTTACCTTTACTACATTAGCAGAATCTTGCAAGTCTGAAAGGACATCTCTCCCCGCTCACCTTTATAGTCCAAGAAACTAGACAGGGTCCTTTCTGAGATGTTTGTCACACCCACATTCCTTCTGCAGGCTCAGCTGCCACTTGTCTGACCGTTGTCTAGTCTGTGGCTCTTCCTTTTGTCTCCCAAGGTCATTCCCACATACCATTACACCAGAGAGCTCAGCCTTTGCATAATGTGTCCAAAATAGGATGATTTGAGCCTGGTCATTTATGCCAATGTACAAGCCTAAATCTTTCCTTTCCCCCCTCATTCTAATTTAAGATACATTCAGTTCATATTAAGCTGAACTCTGTCTTGTGTGTTACTTAATGGAGATCAAATGTACATATATAATCTCCTTTCAAATGTATATCTTTGAACTCCTTTCTTCCCATGCTCCTTTACTAAAATAAATGATATTCACTCTTGAGCTTAGCTTTTCAGGCCACGCAAAGAACTTCCTCTGTTTTAAAAATGAAACTGGATTCCTTTGCCATTTTAATTAGGGTAGCTAAAAGGTTTTCCATCTGATGGATGGATAATGTCATCAATAGCTATGAGTCATGGTTCCAAGATTAGGAGCCATATGATTTTATTTGTTTTGTTCTTGGGCAGTTCCTCTTAGCATCTGGCTCAGAAAAACAGGGCTCTGGGTGAGTTAGGCCCTTGGTCTGATCCACAAAAGTTCTTTTTCCATCCACGCCCTTCAAAGTTGGACCACGAAAAAGAAGAATTTCTCTTGGAAATTAATCCATGACCAGGGACAAAGTTGCCTCTGAAGTGGTGGTGAGGATTTCACAGGGTTCTTGGGCTACCTTCTTGAAACCCTGGGAGGCTCTAAAACTGAGTACTCTGTGGTCCATAGAAGGAGAAATGAAAATAAATGAAAAGGCTGAGTTTTGGTAATGAGCTTTATGAAAATGGAGGATCATTTTTCCTCCTGCTTTCAGCCAAAATAATGGGTCAGCACTGATGATAAAGCCCATGTCAGGGAGTGCTAAGAATATTGGACTAGAACGAGAAAGACCCAGGTTCAAATCCTTCCTCAGCCAAGACTACCACCTGTTTGAACAGGGTCCAATTTTTTTCACACTCGCCCAACCCACATCACTGGGTTGCTGTAGGGATAATGCTAAGGAAAGAGAAAAATCAAGGGCAGTGCTTTGAATTCTTCAGGAGAAAAAAAGGTAACATAAAAATATAAGAATAACTTTACTCCACCAGGCCAAGGCCCATCCTACTCCAGCGCTGTGTTTCTCATAGTGACCAAGCAGAGGGCGCAGAGGGGGGGAGTCAAAAAGGATGCAGATTTACCCCTCTTCTGATGTTGTTCCCCTGCAACTTATATCTGGAACTATGCAGCCTTGATTGAAGAGTCTTCATGGAGTCTTCAAGACCAATAGCCCTGAACACACCTGTCCTCTTTGAGTTTATCCAATCTACTTTTAAAGCCGTAACTATGGTAAATGAAGCCCATGGTGTCAAGCCCAGCCCAAGAACGACGAAGAATCAACCCAGCCAAGCTTCAGCTCTTTCTTTGCTAATGCCGTGTAGACCGAATCTTGCCAGACGAAAGCTGCTCTACCTCACCTGAGGGGAAATAACCTGGGAAGGCTCTAGGATGGGGCTATTCTGAACCTCAAAGTCTTCCCATGTTCCATTTCTGGACTGAGTTTTCTCTTATCTCGCTCCCCTCCTTGGAATGTGCTCCTCCTTCCCGAGACCCAGCAGCGTTACTGAAGTCCATCACATCTGGGTCTATTTGTGCTTGTTCAGCCTCTGAATGGGTGTTGTGTTCGTTGTCATTTGGGCTTTAAAACCGCCTCTCAAGGGAGTTCATGCCACTGATGAAAACATTATAAGTACATTTTCAAGCGACTGAAAATTGCAGCCCTACGTTGCACGAAGTATGGAACGTATACCATTTCCACCCTCATTAAAAAGAGGTCAAAGAAAAAGCATATTAAGGCCCAATAGACTGGCCCTCAGCTATACAAAACCAGGTCTGGTCGTGCATGTGGAAAAGATACATAATAAAACAAATCGTTTAAAATGGTAATTTTGGCAATGATAGTGAATCACAATACTAATAATGCCCGTGTATTGTTTAACTGATAATGATGATATTTAACTTTCTCCCAATGCCAAGCGTGGATGGCAAGTTGCTTCGGGTAGGGACTTGATCCCGTTGCGTATCAGACCAATGTGTTTCCGTTGACTTCAATGGTGTGTGAGAAACTAAGGGAATGAAATCTTGTGAACAATTTCTCTAGGAATACCGGCGGTACTTAATTGCGTCTGGATTATGTGGTGTGTCATTGGCAAACACCGGTCTGTCTGCTTTGGAAAAGTCAGATGATTGAGGTTGAAATATGCTATATTTAGAAATGTGGAAAAGTGGGGAGGGGGCAATGTATGTAGTGTGCTATGTCAAATTTACACATGTAGGATTTTCTTTTCACCAAGCAGATTTTTAATTCACGTTCCAGATTTTGATGTGCAGTATTTATATAAACCAGTGGAACTGCATGTTTTTTAAAAAATCCAGTTTCCTTCCATCTGAGCTCTTAGTGGCTTATTTCATGGACATGGACACGTGGTTTTATTGGCAGCAGTACAAAAGTCCTTTGCCATGTCCCTTGGGATATTTTCTTCTAGCCTAATTCCTGGGATTGCCTTGTGGTCTTCTGTCCAAGTACTAATGAGGTCCAGTCGTGCTGAGCTATTTCAGATGAGCCTAAGTCTGCCAGGCATTGCCACTTAAGTGGACATGTAGCTACCAGTTAGGATATAAATTCCTGAGGTGTAAAAACCTAATGAAAGCCAGCCAACACAAGGAAGAGACAGAAGACTTTATAGACTGACTCTGCTACCATCACCCAGACATAACAATCATCCTGTTTTTGTCATGTTAAATTGGAAGACCTGAAGATTAGATGCACTTCTGCAGATTTCCTGGATCTGCAGGATTTCCTGCATCTTCAGGAAACATGAGTAGAAAGTCCAGATTCCAATCAGGCAATTACTATTCAGTGTAGTGGGAAAGCAGAAAAAGAAAGAGAAATGTAGGTCCATTTTCTTGAAGTAATGCTCCAGGCCCTTGGGGTTCACCAGCCACAAACATTGCCGCCCTTTGATCACAATTTCATCCACTCATGCTATTTAGGGGGAGACCACAGCTGAGCACTAAGACAAGCAGACCCAACATGCAGAAGTGTCCTACTTTTTATCCTTAGCATTTCAACTTGAAAAGGATGGATGAAATGGGACGAGGTAGATGTCTCGTTGCTTTCGAATTCAGGTTCAGTGGACAAGAAGCTTGAAATAACCCCAGTAGGGCTACCTGTCACCACACAGTAGGAATCCCTGGCAAGGAAGTAGAACTGGAGTCTACAGGTTAAGTTCTGAGATATTAATGGCTTCTGATAATGCCTTTTTCTTGGGGGGTGGGGGGATCTGAAGGCTGCTGAGATACCACACAAGCATTTTCTTTCAATTTCCTGGTCTTTTCCATCTCTGCCCAGCTGTTTCTCATTCAGTTCAACCATCAGCATCCAAGCCTCAGTGGACCATGTAATACACAGATGTAGCCAGATGTAATGCTTCCCCTTCCAGAGCATTTCTCTGAAAAGCAAAGGGTGGAAAACGAAAGGCAACTGATAACGAAGTTTCTCGTGTTAATTTAGACCCCAGAGTTATTCTGATTCTGTTTGGCAAAGTCATTCTACTCCAACCAGCAAAGCAATAGTTCCCCATTTTGAGCAGCACCAGAGGCGTTGATTCTCAATGCATCAGACCAGTCCTGCGCCATGATGGTGATATTGTTAGCTCAGATAATGGGATGGCTGGAACATAAATGAATAAAGGCATTTTTAGTACAAAGCTTATTCAGAAGAGACATAGGCATACATACACACGCCTCGAGAAGTAAACACTTTCCTCTGATAACCCCAAACATACCCCAATGGTGGTTTTATCTCCACCATGTCTGCTTAATACTCCAATAGAAGTGGGTGAAGATTCCATCTGAAAACCAACAGGGTCTTGTTTTATGGGTAGGCATCCCATGAGAAAGGAGGAGTAAGTGAAACCAGGCACTTTCATCCCCAGCCTAGAGAAGACGCAGGAGAGAGGGCTAGAAATGACAAGTCAGTGAGAGGATCCCTCCTTTTCTTGCTCATTTGGACACCCGTCTCCTCCCGCAACCACATTTCCCCCTACAGCTTTGGCAGCTGAAGAGAAAAGTGAACAGAATGGGGTTTAAAATTCTTGGAAGGTGATTTTATTAAGATCACCTTGGTCTACACGGGTCAGTTAAAAAAGCTTCATAGCGCTAAGAATAAGAGGATTGGGGATTGCCTTCTTGATCATTGGCATCGACTGGTCCAGATCAGAAATGCAACAGTCTTTGTCCATGTTCTTCCCACAGGGGAGGTTGACATTGTATCTCCCGGGCTCCCCTATTCTACTTCAGCTAAGTTTACAGCCTGCAGAATCCATGGAGAATCTTTAAGGAAGCTAAACTCAAGTAGAAGACTGTTATGGTGGACAGTGTGCCACAGCCAATAGAAATAGGAAACTGGCAGTGAAGTATCTCTGGAATGAGGGTCCCCCCAAGATCTGGATGTTGCTTAGAAGGGCCCTGAAGACCTGGTTCTTCACCCAGGACTTTGGTGAGGGACAGTGAGATCCCTCACGCTATTCCCATCCAGTCTGTCATTTTTGCCATCTTTTTCCTCCTCCCCCTCCTCCCCCTTTCTTTCATTGGTTTTATTGTAAATTCCTTGTTTTGGTTGTTGTCAGCTGCCCAGAGTCATTGGGAGTTGGGCACCATACAGGTTTGATTGAGGAAGGAAGGGAGGGAGGGAGGGAGGGAAGGGAGAGAGAGAGAGAGAGAGAGAAAAGAAGGGAGGGAGGAAGGGAGAGAGAGAAAGGAAGGAAGGGAGGAAGGGAGGAGGGAGGGAGGGAGGGAAGGGAGAGAGAGAGAGGCAGGCAGGCAGGCAGGCAGGCAGGCAGGCAGGCAGGAAGGAAGGAAGGAAGGAAGGAAGGAAGGAAGGAAGGAAGGAAGGAAGGAAAACTGAATAGGAGCTATATCTAGGGAGATAGAAAAGGAAGTTGCATGAACATGTTTAATACAGAGGCAGTGGACAGTGCAAGCTATCATAGGAGTAGAAGCAGCCCCCCCACCAGAGTGGCTTTGGGGTCAAAAGAGTGAGAAGTCTCCAACGAACTCTTTTGAGTTCTGGCAAATAAAAGTGAATTTCTGCCTTCACTGCTGGATCAATAGCAGGACAGGAAATGAGAAAGTCCTCGAGTCGGAGGGAAAGAAATTGATCCTTGAAGCAGGATGTGGAGAAGGGAGTGGAAGCAGATGTCTGTCATCCCAATCCACCGATTCTCAGAGTGGATTAGATGTTTATCAGGTCTGCAGATGGCACAGACTTGGGTGGGAGAGCTAATACCCTGGGAGGCAAATAAATAAATAAATCTCAAAATGATTTTTATAGATAAGAAAAATGGGCTGCAAAGACCAAGGGGATGTTCCTGACAGAAAAATGTAAAATTCGTCACTTGAGAAAGTGAAAACAAATGCCCAAGACTAAGATGGAGAATACTTGGCTTGGGGTTTTTTGGTTCTTTCCCCCCCCCCCTTTTGTGGAAAAAAGATCTTGGAAGAGTAGTTTACTGCCAACTGAATCACAGTCAGCAGAGAGATGTCACCAGGAATAAAAGGCAGATGTTCACAGAAGTATGTTTTATGAAACACAGCAGCAAATGGAATGGTCAGCACTCAGGGTGAGTCTTCGTGTCCGCTATAAGAAAGATTAAGGCAGACTTTCAGGCAGCTGAAAAGCAGGATTGCAAAGAACAGTTTGCAAGAAATGTGATTGCTTGGATCTGAGAAAAGGCAACAGAGGGAGGGAGGGGACGATGGCACTTTTGAATGTTTAAATGTCACGCAGAAGAAGGTCACGAGCAGGATCTTTTTTTTTTCTTTCCTACCTTGTACCAGCCTGAAAAAAGAGGGTCAGCTTTCATGAGTAGTACCAAGGTCCTCTGCTCACTCTTGCATGTGGACCAACACATTTGTTCTTAATCATTTTCAAAGTATACACAGCCCTTTCTCTGTCACTCATGACCTCTGACCCCAAGAGGGGGCGGGGTCCTCTTCATCCTATGTCTTGCTTGACGCTACCAACCTCTGTCTGGGATGCTTTCAGTCGGATTCCCCCACCAAGCAAAGAGTTGGATGGGATGTTCTCTGTGGCCCTTCCAACTCTGTCATTCCGGTATTCATCCAATGACCGTGGTCCTCCAAGGGTCCAGACAGAAGGGTTCCCCAGCCTTCCCAGAAGATGCCAAAGACCAAACTGGGAAGCTTTTGCAGAGAAGGTATCCGGCCTCCTTCTGAATTACGGCCTTCGGTCTAACAAGGAAGGCTTCATGATAATGTCACACTCTGACATGTTTTCCCTCTCTAACGTACCCCATCTCCAATTTTTTAGCATCATTTGTTTATGCATTTTCCCTCTGCCCCCGTTCTCACCCTCCAGTTATAATATTTTACTGTAAAGTGTTCCTTGCAGCATCAAGCATCAATGCCCCCCTTCCTCCCTCTGTCATCATGAATTTTCTCTATTCTACTATAGTGCAGCCAGCCTACTCAGAACTTATTTAGCAGCCATGCAAATACACACACAGACACAGATGTTTAAGCAGAAAATGTTATGAAGCGCTTTTTGCATTCATTATGTGCTTCACCAAACAGCAGGCTCACAATTTGCTCGCGTGAGAGGTGATTGTCAGAATGTTTCTGATTTTTCCAGATTGAACAGGATGACGCAGAGGGGTTTGATGCTGCCGTTGTAACAGATTATATAAAAGAAAGGCAGGTTTTAGAAAGCGACTCCATTAACTCAGACCCTTAACCATTGCAAAGTCAACAGTTTTCCAATTGGCCGGTGCCAAACATCTCTTTCAGAGGGGAAAAGAAATACATAATGGGCTGTTTAATTGGGCGGCAAAAATTGTTTACAGTCAGCCATCACAAAGTTTGTCATTTTAATAATGGTTAAATTCACTCTTTCCTTCTCCCTCTGCCTCGCTTCCCTCCCAACTCTGTCACTGTTTCATAACCAGCTTATGTCTAGTTTAATTCATTTGTGTATATTATGGCTGAAATTTCCCTCGTGTTTGCATAATTGTGATATTGCCATTATCTCAAATGAAGACTGACTGCTAAAATCAGGAAGGGGAAATATCCTGGCAATTGAAAAGGTACATTGAGGACAACCAAAATTATGGGTACCTCAAAAGGTCCCCAACAACCCTCCTAGGTGTGTCTACCCCCAGTAGACCCTAACCAACTTTTTCACTGGTAACTGCGTCAACAGGAGTATTTTGGTCTGCCGAGCAAAAGAATTCAACATTTTGAGCTCTCACAGTCCTTGTTCACTTCCAGGAAAGCAAATTTGCCTTCAACATTCTTGCAAAGGAGAAGAGGAGAACTTTGGAGGAATCCTCATGGTGCTGGGTGGACATTTTGCATTTACTTAGCAAGGGGGTGGCCAAGGGGTGGAAGGGACCATCCTAGCTTTCATGGCCCCATCCTCTCTCCAGCGACCTGCAGCCTCCCTGGCTTCCCTCACTTGCATTACATCCAGAGGGAAAACTCCAGGAGGAAACCCTCCTAATCTTCAGGAGTAGTGCTACTGTCACTGCTACAGCAGAGTCTTGCCCTTGAGAAATTGTTGCTGTGTTTTATATGTTTAAAATAAATGAGGAAGTTTACATGTAGCAAAGGAAAGCATCGGCCTCCAATCTTATCTTCACTTCTAAATAAGCCTCTGGAGTCCAGATGGACTTCATTGATGAGGAAATAAAAATTATGATAGTGTAGCTGAGGGCTTTCTTTGAATCTTGCTCCCAGGGGAAAAATAAAAGGAAGCTGGATGATAAAGAGCAACCCATAATTCCCAGCCAGATTTTGCTGGTTAGGAATTTTGGAAGACAAAGTCCAATGAAGGTAAAGAGAAGGTGGGAGTAGGATGTAAGGATGGGATGCTTGGATTTTGGAGACCATCAGAGGAGAACATGGGCTCTAATGATTCACCTACAGCAGTGTTTCTCAACCTTGGAAACCTGAAGATGTGTGGATTTCAACTCCCACAATTCCCCAGCCAGGATGGCTGGCTGGCAAATTCTGGGAGTTGAACTCCACACATCTTCAAGTTGCCATGGTTGACAAACACTGACCTAGAGTAACAGCTCTTCAGGTTCTCTGGACGTCCTTTGGCTTCTGCACTGTACAATGTCTGTGGTATCCCAGAGCAGTACTTGGATGTGAGTGCTATGAGGTCACACTTGGACTACTTCAGATGGTGCTTTTGGGTGGCCAGCCTGCTGGTCAGTGTTGGAGAGAGGAAGGCTCCAATTCAGGGTGTCATCCATCAGTCTCTTTCATTTCTATCTCTCTCTTACTTTTCCCTTTTCTCTTTTGGAATTCTCCACTCAAAAATCATTTGCTTTTCTGCCAGAATATTGGTTGTCAGGGGTATTAAACGGCAAACAACTAATAATGAGCACGCTTCGTCCTTGCTGCTCAATATTGTTCTGTGCTTCTCTGTGCCACCTTCTTCAAATTCCTTGTTGTGTAGATAAAATGAGATATCCGGGAGGGAGGAGAGAGCCCAGAAAATGGCAGGAGGCCAAGTATTTGGAATGGGGCTGAGAGAGGTGGGGACCCAGCAATGAGCATGGATATACAGGATGGAACAGGTCAAGTTAGGTGGCCCCAATATTCCACTGTTAGGGTACAAATGCACAGAGGATGGGGAGCTAATAGGAAGCATTCTAAGTCTTGATGTAGGAAGACAACCATGATATAGTAGGCATTACTGAAATTGGTGTGAGGAAACTCATATCTGAAATGCAAGAATTGAAGAGCATAACTGATTGGAAAGGAGTGAACCAGACCAATGACCAGAAGCAGTGGCATTATATGGCAAGGAAGGGCTTAACTCTATTGAGTCCAGGAATCTGAGCTTGAAGGTCCGGTCAAGAGCATTTGGGTAAGAATTTAAGGAAGGGGGGGGGGGGAAACATGATATGATTGTGGGAGCATGCAATAGGCCCCCAAACCAGGCAGAAGATCTGCATGCTACCTGCCCCCCACCTCCAAGACCAGATTACAAATGTCTCTCTGTGGGGAGATACAGTAATAAACATAGATTTCAATTATCTGCACAATTGTTGGAAAACCAATTCATCCAAGGCTTCAGGACCCCCGAAGTCCTTAGAGGTCTTGGTGACTATTTCATTTTCCAGAAGGTTTAAAGAAAGACAAGGGAATCAATCTTCTAAGTCTGATCCTGACCAATGGGAAAGAGCTGGTTGAAGAAGTAAAGCAGTGGGAATCTTGGGAGGAAGACACCACATCACCTGGGGATCCTGCATGCTGCAGAAAGAGAGGTTGGAGAAAGAGAGTCACACCTGCATCGTCCATTTCAGGAGGCCCAGTTTCAGAATTGTACAGGAGTGGGATCTGAGGGACCGAAATCCTCAGGCCAAAGGGAGTTTTAGGAGGGTTGGGGACTTTTCAGAAATAAATTTGAGAAAAATGGGAGTCAGCTTAGAAAAGTGATGTGGATTCATAGGGAGCTTTTGACTGAGCTAAGAGTGAAAAGGGAGATGGAAGGTGGGTGTTATCACCAAGGAGGTTAGCTACTTGCTAATAACTAACATCTGCAGAAGGAAAGTCAGAGAAGTTGCTAAACGCAGCAGAAAGGGCTTTAGGGACTAAGTCATTAGTAAAAAGAAGAAAGAGAAAACTGGGCCCACTGCTTGAAGAAAATGGCTTGGAGAAAAAGGGAGCCAGAATGGTGTAATGGGGAAGGTGCTGAATTAGAAGCGGGGACATCATGAGTTCTATCCTTTCTTAGGCATGAAAGATGGTTGGCTGACTTTGGGCCAGGAGGGGGTTACATGCACCACCTTGAGTTGCACAAAATAAAGGTGTGAAATACATCTAGCAAATACATTTGGTGTGGTGGTTAAGGCATCAGGCTGGAAATCAGGAGACCATGAGTTCTAGTCCTGCCTTAGGCACCAAGCCACCTGGAGACCTTGGGCCAGTCTCCTAGGAAGGAGGCCCTGGCAAACCACTTCTGAAATCCTGCCAGGAAAACTGTGGGGACTCGTCCAGGCAGTCAACACGGACTTGAAGGCAGAAAAAACTGCAACGACAACAAAGAAAGATAATAGGACAGTAAGAGATGATGGGGAGGAAGCAGTGATCCTCAGCTCCTACTTTGCTTCGGTCTACTCCCAAGGGGGAACTGGGTTCAAACAGACTTAGACAGAACACTCCCTGTTTCTTCCCTCACAACAATCCTGGGAAGTAGGCAGATTTCGGTGGGGGTGTGCCACTAGTCAAGGCTCTGAGATCTGAACTCAGATCTTTATATCCACCCTCTAGGGAGCCCTCTCTGCTTTCCCTTTCATCCAGCAGCGTCTACGTTTGCCTTGCACGACAATAACTAAATTAACTCCTTGGAAAGGTAATGGTATGTGTCCTGAATTACAGTGAAATCTGAAGGGCTACAGTGCTGCTTTTTCTCATTTCTTTGCTTTGCAATAATTTGGAGGAAATGGTTTTAGAATTGTGCAGTGATGATAAAACCCTTTAAAAAAATGTTGTAATTCAGCACAACTCTATTTTAAGAGAGCCTCATAATGGACCAGTCAGCGATAACATTTTGCCAGTTTCTTTACACCCCCCTCCCCTTGTTGTAATAAAGTATTGAATGTCCCGTACTATTACTTCTTCCCTGAATGTTGACTTTTGCCCAGGATAATAAAAGCAGTGGGAAAAAATAAATAAGGGGAACGGGGTGGGGTGGGGGGAGAGAAATAAGAATAATGAAACCATATTGTTGCAGGTGGCAATCCACTACCTAGTGAAAGATATCTAGAGCTAAAGCACCCCAATCCCAGCTGTCCATTTTATTTTTAGCAAAGGAGAATGTCTCATTTCTCTAAGTTGGAAGGTTTTCTTTAATAATCTGGACCTCTAATCTTGGATAGACGTTTTCATAATAGATTACTTTTCTTAGGCTGCACAACTGTTTGATCCAACCTTAGAACGACTACGTTTAATTCTATCTTCTTACTCAAAACTTCCAGGGGCATCTGCAGTGGGGGAGGTCAAAAAGGTCAAGTTAGCAGTTGTGCCCATGCAGTTGAAGCTCCATCCCTTTACATGGGTTACATGTTACAGTCATGTAGGTGAAGCTGCCATCTTGACTATTTGGAGCAGTGTTTCTCAATCTTGGCAACTTTAAGATGGTGTGGACTTCAACTCCCAGAATCCCCCAGCCAGCACAATCTTAAAGTTGCCAAGGTTGAGAAACACTGGTTTGGAGCCTCACCCAGATGTCCCTGGCAGATGAGGTGGAGGTTGCAGCAGACCAGAGCTTGCACACTCATGACTTCAGAATAATCTGTTTGGTTTTACAGTGGTGGCATGCCCTTGTGATAATTTCTTCCGGAAACCCATTTGCTTTCCCACTCTCTTTATGGAAGTTTTGCGAGGGCCTTATTGTCTCAGGAGAACCATCAGCACTGAATAGCAGATGCTAGAGATGAGCAGCAAGCAGAAAACATTACTCTAACATCCAGGTGTTTGGGAAACCTCTGACCCACCTGCAGCATCTGGAGAGGCAGAATGTCAAAAGCAGGGCATCATGACTTCACGCACCCATATGGAAGGGGTAGA
This sequence comes from Candoia aspera, assembly GCF_035149785.1. Classification (NCBI taxonomy): domain Eukaryota; kingdom Metazoa; phylum Chordata; class Lepidosauria; order Squamata; family Candoiidae; genus Candoia; species Candoia aspera. The sequence continues at coordinate 3,287,652 of NC_086159.1, read as the reverse complement.
GCTTGCCTCGTGACCGGACCACTCTGCTTTCGTTCATTTTGACAAAAGCGGGGAGCTTCTACCGGGTGATACCTCGCTCAGAGTGACAAAGTGACAAAGCCACACTGAGAGGCTTTGCTTTGTTTTCAGGTTTGCAGCTTTGGGGTTGCCCCTCCAGCTGCTCTTTGGAGCCTTGACAGCTGGCACGGTTTTAGTCACTCTATGTAGATCGCATTGGGAAAAACAAGAGGCAGCTAACAATGATTCCACTCCTTTAATAATAATGACAATGACCTCAATAACTGCGGTGGGGCAGGAAGCCTTGGCAGCTGTGCCATTGCTTCCATCCAGGTCAGAATGAGCATGATGCCATGTTCCAAGAACTGTTGGCACCTGATGGAATCCTCCTTCCACCAAGGCAGGACTGAATGAACATGGAAGAGGAATGACAATGTGGCCCTGGAGGAATGTGGGAGACAAACTCACTTGGGGCTTTGCAAGCTTTGGCTAATGCTCTACCCAGCAAAGGTATAGGCCCGTGCCGGAATGCACACACTTTCCCCCTTTTAAGAGAAGCTGGTGAGCTAATCCGCCTGGGTGGTGTCCTGCTTGGGCTGCTGGACGGAGACTAGGGAGACCCAGGTTCGAGTGCATCTTTAGCCGTGGAAGCTTACAAGATAAGCGGGTTGTGCTGATGGAATAAAATCAGCTGTTTGACAAGCAACACCTTGAGCTGTTAAAGGACATGCGGGATTTCAGTCTAGGAAATAAACCAATGGCGCAGCATGAGCTTCAACTCCAGGGCCTTTTTACATAAAGGTGATTTTTTACCAGATAAGGCAGCCATGGGGCTATGAAATCAGCATTCCTGATGGAAGGAAATGCATGGCTGTGCCTTTAGCCTCCCTTTATATTCCAGATGGGCCCTGTTTTTAGTGCCTTTGTGGGACATAACAATGGATGCCTGGCACTGATTCAGAGGAACAAACGAACACCTTTCAAAAGAGGCTAGAGGAAATGTACCATTGGGGATGATTTATTTCTCTGTTTGTTTATGAGGGTCATATCCTACCTTTCAGTCAAGAGTTCGGGGTGGTGTATAGATCACTCCCTCCTCCCAATTTTCCCCACAACGTCAACTCTGTGAGATAGTTGAAAGATAAGGACTGGCCCAAAGTCACCAGGGAGGTCCTGTGGCTGAGGGGGAACCAGATCCTACGTTTCTCCACTTCTAGCTCAGACCTTCACTGTTAACACCCCTCTGGCTTTGGGGCTGAGGGGGAGGGACAGGCCCAAAGCGACCCTGATGGCTTCCATGCCTCAGGGAGAACTACGGGCTCTGCCTGTGCCAAGTCAAGCCTTCACTGTTACATCTCACGGGCTTTCAGTTTAGAGATCTGAGAGAGAGAGAGAGAAAGAGATTGAAGTGAAGGGGTCTCAGCAGCTGCCCATGAGTGGGTACCTTGATACTGTGATGACTTTCACATTTTGCATTACTCCACAGTGTAGATGGTCCGTTGGTTGGTTGATGCAAATACAACCAGCTGTGGGTTATACCTGTGGTGGAATGTGAGGGCAACCTTGGAGGATAGAGGGAAGAGATGCCGTCTTGGGATTGATCAGATAAAAGGAAAGGGAGTCCCAGGGGTGGGGGGGCAAGCGGGGGCATGTGCCCTGGGCGCCATGCTGGGGGGGCACCAAAATGAGTACTGGGGGATGCCAAAATGGGCACGGAATCCATGTTTGCCCCGGGTGACACAGACCCTAGCTGTGGGCCTGGGGAGTCCACAAGAGGGCAACTGTCTAAAGAAGAAGCTTAGGAAAGACCCACCCTGACCACTCGAGCAATAGATAGGGAAGGCGGGAGACTTGTACTTTCAGACTTGCAGCCCTTCCCAGGAAACCAGACAGGAAACACGACCAGTGAGCTAATTCTACTTTATTGTAAGGCTGCATTAACAGAATCTTGCAAGTCTGAAAGTGCAGATCTCCCGCCCTATTTATCGCTTGAGTGGTCAAGGAGGGTCTTTCCTAAGTTTCTTCTTTAGACCGCTACCCTCTCTCAGACTCCCTTTCCTTTCATCTGATCGTTCCCTAGGCAGCATCTCTTCCCTCTGTCCTCCAAGGTCACCTTCACATTCCAACACAATAACCATAAGCCATGGTTAAACAATGCAGTGCTTTGCATGATGCATCTGGAGTTGTGTCTATAGGCAGAGGGGCTACTCACAGCCCACCCTTGTCAGGGGACCTGGCATTGCAATCCCACCAGTCTTGGTAACAGGGAATGATGTACCAAATGGGGGGGAGGGGGAAAATGTTTACATCAATTCAAAAGAGAAAAAACGTGGTCAACTTTTGGCATTTCCTCCAATGTGCTGGATGGTAAAACCAGGCCTGGAGGAATGGTCTGTGTTTGTCCAGGGGGATCAAAATATCAGCAACAGCTCTTTCCAAAGCAAGAGTTGGTCATCTTGGCTGACCCAGGGCTGTTATTGCTGATGATGATGCCTGGATATTTTGGATCTCATCCAGTCCAGCAGCCTTCCCTGATCTGCCATCCTCCAGAGAGCCTGAGACTGCAATTCTTAGACTTTCCAGTCAGAATATCTTCCCAAGGTTTTGGGGATAAGGCTTTGGAATTGCTGGATGTCTTCCATGAGCAATCAAAAAAGCTGCAACTGCAGGAATCCTTCCCAGCTTTCACACTAATGAGTTAGTTGATTAATTTATGCAGCGTCTCTGAGCTTTGACCACTAGCAACTATTGAATGAGTAACATGCGGCCTCTTGGGGCTTTTGGTGCTTCAAAAAATAATCACATTCTTGAACAATGCTGTAAATTTATATGGCAGCCGGAGGGGTTATTTTATTTGCATGTCAGCAGGACTCATTAACAACTCTGGTTTTAGCCCAGGAGACCACTGAGCAAAGTCAAGTGATGCTATCCCGAGAAGAAACATATCAAATTGCCCTGGAATGCAAAAAACGGAACTAAAAATAAATAAATAAATAAATAAATAAATAAGAAAGTGGTGTCCTCGAGGCATCATTAAAAAAAATAATTGCCCTGAAATACTGGAGCAGAGTTGATCCTTACCGTATTTGCAGATATTTTTGTCTCCTTTGCCAAGCTGGATGCTGTGCTGCTCTTAAAATGGAATTGTGTGGCAGTGACCATGGAAATAAAGAGTCACAGATATTGGCTTGTCAGTTAGGGCTCTAATTTGGAGATCTCTTTGGATGCGTAGAGATTTATGGTCTAGGACAGAAGAAAGGAGTGTGCCAAAGAGGAACAGGATACACTAACACTCATATGCTTTCGAGGGTGGGGGGAGGTCTGTGTGCTTTTGCTAACCTTTATAAACCAGTGATGAATAGGAGTGGGTCCACATGTCCTTTGGAGGCAGCCAATGTGAGCCCTACCTAGTAAGTAGGACCGCACTGTCAATTCCTCATAGTTACAGGGTGATACAGGGTGTGTGCTTCTGCTTGGCATACAATGCAGAGCACTACATGCAAAGCAGAAACACACACCCTGCTTCGTTCCTCCTGAACTAGCCCAGCTGCACTGCACGATCCCGGGAGTTAGCATCTTTGCATCCTGGACTTACACCTTCTACAATCTTCCAATACAGCAGCAAGTGTGTTAAATGTTAAACGCTTTATTCATAGCTGTTCCGCTACCCTCCAACTCCTCCCTTCCTACATCTTAAGCCTCTGTTATATTTACTGGACCTCTGCAAGGCTTAAAGTCGAGGATATTCTGCCTAATAAAATGGTTAAAATGTGGCTGTAGGATATCGCTATGAGATGGGCTCCCATTTAGCTGAAGAGCTGTGCTCCAAAAGTACTTGTTAATGGCTTCTCTTCAAATTGGAGGCAATTATTGCTCAACATTTTTTTTTTTACTCAAAGACTTGGGAGGAAGAGAATTTGGGTTTCCAGGTGGGACAAGGCTGGGAGGAATAGGTAATATTTTAGGTGAAAGAAAAGGTTCAAAATGTTCTAGACAGGCTTGAACAGTGGGCTGGAGTGAATAGGATGGGACAGATGAATAGGATGGATCTCCATAACCTCCCAATGCAACGCTGTTCATACTTGGATGACGATTAAGGCTGCACCCAGAGTATGGACAGAAAAATCAAGATGGCAGCCACAATGTTGTGATCAAAGCTCTGCCTGTTTCGTACGTGTGTTGCCCATGCAATCACAACATTGCGGCCACCATCTTGATTTTTGAGCCACCTCCTGCAGACACCCCTGATCCTGATGGAGCAAGAGATGAAAGAGAGGCACTTCTGTTACAAGACTGCAATGCAGTTTCAACCCTTGCCTTCCCACAATAGCATTGTTACTAAAAAAAAATCCCCCAGAGGTGGATTTTCCTCCTCCTGTCTTCTCTTGAGATTGATTTGAATCAGCGGAAGTCAGGGTGGTTGTAAATTAAAGAACAGTGAAAGGCAGTCCAGATGTTCCCCTCCACCCTGTGGCCATCTCATCGCTAAAGATCTGCAAGAATTCCATGCCACAGCCGGGGGGGGGGGGATTTTTCCATCATTCACTTCTCCTTTGAAAGAATTTCTGAGGCAAATTTGCTTTCATCAAATTGAATGAAAACTGATAGGAAGAAAGTAGGCTAATTACTCAAGCTGGCACTAGGGCCAGCCCCAGAGGATGCTGGGCTACAGATTCAATTACTGGCTTCCTGTTCCGAGATTAAAACCTTGTTTCCAACATTGGAACAGGACAATTTAAGGTTCTCACCTGGATCAGAGGACTGTGTCCTAAGTGCTATATATGTCAAAAGAGAAATCTGCAATGCATCGATGTCTACAAATTATTTATTTACTCATTTACAGCATTCATTTATCCTTCCAAATCTATGCACCAATACAAAATTGGTAAAACATACAAACGTGATTTAAGTAGAATTTTAAAAACTTAGGCCAGATAACAGCAATGTTACAAGGCTTGAGGAGGAGGAGGGATGATGAAGATAGAGGAGGAGGAGGAGGAGGAGATGGAAGAGAAGAAGGGATGATGATGATAATAAAGGAGGGGAGGAGGAGGGGGAGGGATGTTGATGACAATAAAGGAGGGGGGGAGGAGGAAGAGGAGGAGATTTTCATCCAACTTCAAAAACAAAAACACAAAAAAATAAATTCTACAAAAACGGTATCAGATGTGCTTTTCTGGGGAGAAGTCCGTTCTTTAACCAAGGTATCATTACTAATAACATCTTTCTCTTAGTAGTTACCCCCCTCCCTTCATTGGAACAGATCTGATTTTAATAAAATCACTATTTTATTAAATAGTATTTTATTAAATGCTATTTTAAACCTCAATCATTCCCAAAAAATTATTAATTTTTTTTTTAAAGGATCAGATCTGATGAAGGTGTCAAAAGTCTCGGCACATTCATGTGGGAGAATATGGTCCCAAGCAATGCATGGTTTCGAAGACTTAATCAGAACTTCAAATTGAGATCAGAAAATAATACAATTTATGTTTGAGTTTGATATCAGATTCAATCCTATCTGATTCCTTTACAAACATTCACAAAAACATTGGTAAATCTAATTAGAGAATTAATTATGAAATTGTGAAACATGAATATGTACTCATGTATCTTCCAGTATTCAGTAAAAGAACTTTGCAGATTTAGGGTTCTGCTGTCAACCAGTCTATATCTTACCATCCCACTGATTTTCAATAATAGTGGCAACTGCCAAATGTTATTTCTCCATCATTTCCATGTAAACCCATTTTTTGTTTCCCAAATTTTCTGCAGTGATCAGTTTTACTGCTGTTAATTCAGACAGAGCTCATTCATAGATGTATTTTTTTACGTCTAGGAATGGAAACATTCCAGCAAAATGGGTGTGGGGCTAAAGTGAAGCCATGCTTTATATCACTTTTATCTTCTTTTCAAAATACCTGGATATGTCCAGCCCCACTTTTAGCATGATCAGTAAGAAGACCTCGGACAGTTCTTCCATCTCTTCTTAACATTTTTAGTGACGAAAAAGGATGAAAATGCAGTGAAAATGAAGCAGGGTCATAAGGGGAAAAGGTTATTGTCAGGATCATTCCCATAAAATTCTACAAAAAGGCAGAAGAAGGGCACAAAGAAAGCTGCACCTAGGATCCTCTCTATGCGCATTCTCTGTTTGCAATGCCTCTTTCCAGTAAGTACAGCTATATTTTATCAATTTTATTTAGTCATAGCCGTGCCAACTACCAGCAGTACCTCGATTTGTTTGTATCCAGCTTTGAAACTGGGAACCTCTTTCTCTAAAGCAGCGTTTCTCAAACTTGGCAAGTTTAAGAGATGTGGACTTCAACTCCCCAGAATTCCCCAGCCAGCCAAGCAGCCCTAGTGAGATATTCCAGCCTGCCTTTCAGTCTCACAAATTTCCCAGAACTACAAGATGTTCATAGTCTGGTCCCACAGCAAATCCCCATCTCAGAAAAATCATGAGGCCCAGCTACTGAAATTAATAAGCTTTCTTTGAACTGCTGGAGGCTGTTCATCCCACGCTCTCATTCTTGCTCTTTCTTCCCTTCACACACCTCTTTGGGGGCTTCTGAACACGTTCATATCATGCCCATTTTATGAATGGAGGGTTTCTTTCCCCCTCTGTTGCTGGAAGCATCTTTTTGTGGCCAATTACAGGCAAAAGCAACCTGACAATAGTAAATTAATAGCCTTCGGCAACGACCTCCCATACAGCGTTTAGGACTGGTGCTTCTCTTTGGATTGAAGATGCTCCATTCCTGTTCCAGCAGCCGGGGAACATCGTGGTCCCGAGGAGGAAGGACACAGTTGCTCATGCCCTGGTCACTTCTCAACTGGATTATTGCAATGCACTCTACAACAGCCAGTTTGGTGCAGTGGTTAAGGCACCACACTAGAAACTGGGAGACCGTGAGTTCTAGTCCTGCCTTGGGCACAAAGCCAGGTGGGGGACCTTGGGCCGGTCCTTCTCTCTCAGCCCTGGGAAGAAGGAGGCAAGGGCACAAGAAAACCTTGTCAAGAAAACTGCAGGGACTAGTCTAGGCAGTTGCCAGTAGTCAACAGTGACTGAAAGGCAAACACACACACACAAATATGCCCTCTACATGGGGCTGCCCTTGAAGACCACCCAGAAACTACAGCTGGATCAAAATCTGGTGGTGTGAGCAGTAACAGGCGCCCCTCAGTGTGCCCATGTGTCATCACTGCTGCGTCAGCTTCCTTGGTTGCCAGTCAGCTTCCAAGTACAATTCAAGCTGCTGGTTATTACCTATAAAGCCCTTGTGGCATAAGGCCTGGATAGCTGAGGGACCACTTGTCTCCAGTTGCTTCCACCCACTCGGTATATTTGAGCACAGTGGGTGCACTCCAGGCCCCCTCTATTAAATGTTGTCACCTTGCAGGAGCAAGGAAGCATGCCTTCTCGGGGGTGGCCCCTGCCTTCTGGAGCCAGCATCCCCCTGGAGACAGGGCCACAACTGGGGGAGGGCAAGCGGGGCATGTGCCCTGGGTGCCGCACTGGGGAAGTGCCAAAATGAGCACTGGGGGGGGGGGCGCCAAAATGGGCGCGGAATCCATGTTTGCCCCGGGTGACAGAGACCCTAGTTGTGGGCCTGCCTGGAGATACGGATAGTACCCACTCTCCTAGGGTTCCAGACAGCTCTGAAAACTTTTCAGCTCCCAGGCCTATTATTGTGTTTTAGGGGGCCTCGTTTTGTTTTGAGTTGTGTTGCTTTTAAGAAGGTTTTAGCTCAAGCTTTCTGTGTGGCTTTATGTTTTATCTTTTTTTACGGATTTTCCGGTTCTGTACGACGCCCAGAGTCCATTTTTGTTGGGAAGCTATAGCAAATCTGAGATGATGATGGTGATGATGTCCTAGAATTCTCTGGAATGTTCTGTTCCCAAATTGTGGGATTTTGCGCATGCCTACTTGCATAACTCTCTACATCAGGACTCAGGAATGATTTTATTTATTCATTTATTTACTAAATTTAATTTTTCGATTGATTGAATTTATTTATTTTCCTGAACAGTGGCTAGGAGCTGAACAAATAGATGGGTGGGTGAGACGAACTACCCTTGGTAAGACGCTGATGCACGTAACATGAGACACAAATTACAGATAGGTTTTCCAGATGACGTTTGGTTCATCGGTTCTAACTCCAGTGGTCCTATTTTCATGGAAAAAATAAAGGGCAAGCCTGAAAAAGGGGCAAATCGTAAGGATTTTTTTTTAAAAAAAAAATTAATTGCATATGTTTATAACTTTGCCTTACAAAGGAAGATTCAAGAGCCAAGCCAAGAAAATTAATTAATTAATTGATTAAATCTGAAGCACGGCTTTTTGAAAAAAAAGGGCAGTCCTTTATAATAAAGGACGTACAGTCACTGTAGTTATAAGCCAATATTCCCATGCGGGGTAGAATTTGCTCCAAGATTTCAAATGCATTCCGTGCAGTCCACCCAGAGTCTCTGGGAGTCTGGCAGCATATAAATTTAATAAATTATTGTCGTTATGACTTTTGCTGTGTAGTTCTGTTTAAGAAGGTGACTTTTCTCGCTGGGAATAAGCCTCGTTGATCTCAACTGGAACCACATCTAAATAGGCCTGCATAGGATTGCATTATGCAGGTAAGAATTAATCCAAGCATTTGGTAGGAAAAAGTGCTTCCACTTGTGATTTCTTACTGGCCAGAAAGAAAGGGACATTGGAAGAATTAGCTACTGTGTACTTAAGGGATGCACTCGCGTTGTGACTTCCTGCAAGAAAGCTGCCATTTTCTACCTGTTGACCTGAGAGTGATTCCCACTGAATCCAGTTCAACTTCCTTCTGTGGAGCAGGCAGAGAAAGAGTGTTTTCAACAGATGTCTTTATTTCAGAGTAGGCATGGAGGGAGGAAGGGATGCAACTGATGCCTGTGTTTCTTTTTTGGCTCTGTCCCCGTTAACTTTGGCTCCATCGAAATTGGAAAGTGGCCCTCAAACCCTTTCCCAGAACTGAGCTGTAAAACCTTCTCTCTCTGTGGTGTATACATAATGAAATGAAACATAACAACATAATTATCTGGAAGACTTGTTTGGTTGGCCTGAACAACACTTACCCCCTTAGGGCTTGAGAGAAGAATATATGCCTGGGGCAGAGGGAGGTTTTTTGCTGTTCTGAAGGAGACACATTGAGAGGAACATGCCCTTATTTCTGATTTTGAAAGGGTAGCAGGTATGTTTTCCCCATGTGCTTCTTCTTGATCATTACAAACAGAACGTTGCACAAGAGTGGAGCTCTTTTTGAACCTTTATCTTCTGTTAAAGCTGGTAGACATCTCCTTGTCTTGGTGGCATTGGAGACGAGATAATGTCAGAAATTCAACACTTGTATGCCCTGGTCTGTTTTCAACATCGGTGTCGCTAGAGAAACCTGGTGGCAAGGAAAAGCAGAGAAGACTAGGGGGAAAAAAAGGCAAGAAAGCTTTTCTGCTCCCCAAACTCTGAAAAACTGAAAGCAGACAAATCTCTGCTTATCCAGGGAGGATGTCAGGTGCTCCTCATTTGAAGCTTGTTGTCGTACCTTGAAAGATAGAGTCCCTTCTTTTGAAAATGCAGTAAAGAAAATTCTCTTTTCTTCCTTCAGAAGCTGCAGAAAGATTACCCAGAATACCTTTTGCTCCATCTGATGGATCCCAAGGACGTTTAGGCACTAGGGGAAATAATTAAGTTGTATGCCCGCTGGCTCCAGGAAACCATGCAGCCTTGACACTGAACCAAGGACTTTCACTGGTCCAGAAAGGAACTGTTTTCCCAGTGATGATGATGCTATCCGTTCGATCATGTCCAATTTGGAACCCTATTCCTATATGAGAACTAATTCCAGAACCAATAACTGGATCTGGAAATGTCATCTATGCTCTGGTATAAAGATTTTTGAACCTCACTGTGAGTTGCTAATTCTAGAGACCATCCAAAGTTTTAAAAAAAAATTGCATCAGAGAGAAAGTCAAGATTTGGTAATTATATTGTTTTGAGAGAGCTTAGCAATCAGGCAACTGTGCAGAGAACGGTCAAGATAACAGCTGCGATGTAATACAGAATTTGAGAGTTTCCTGCTATAGCTCTTGTTCTTCAGCTATCCTTAAAATGGAAAATGAAAACTCATGATGCTGGTTGCAGAATGGAGATGATAAAATATATCTTAATCTTCTTTTGTGGCCCTGAATTATATTGCCTTCTCTCTCGCTCTCTCTTTCTCTTTCTCTGTATTTTTGGCAAATGGCATGGAAACTCGGAAGAGCTCAGATAAGCCTCATCCTGTATCAATAACATTTGACCCACTGTGTACCATAAATGTGACGGTTAATGGTTTGCATGATGTTATTTCTGTCAGTCAGTTAGGAAATGTGGGCCTTGTGCCTATAATTTCTGTGACTCTCTGGGAGTGTTTTGTGCTGCACAGGAGCAGCTGTGTGCTGGTATGAGAAAGATGCAGATTTTTTGGGGTGATGGACAGGAAGAGATGCGCCTTGCAGATAGGTGGATTTTTCTAGCGTTCAGACGCAGCCTCTTTGTTTGTTGCAGTTGTGTGCCTGTGGCAGCTGCTAATGTGACAATCCCTTCTCTAAATTTGTCACCAGATTTTAGACTGCCAACTCAGCTGCTTTGTGTTTCCAAAAAAAGAGAACCTCAATAAATTAAGGATTCTTTCTCTCCCCCCCTTCTCTCTCTCTGAGTATGCATGTCTGCAGTTTCCATGTCTTTGTATAAAGCTCAGTACCAGTACCATTTGCTAGACTTTTCTGCACTCCTATATCAGGGATGAACAATCACAATGGATGCGACTCCTGTTTTTCATGGTTTTGGAAAAGGTGTAGAGCAGTGCTTCTCAACCTTGGCAACTTGAAGAGGTGTGGACTTCAACGCCCAGAATTCCCCAGCCAGGGGAATTGCCAAGGTTGAGAAACATTGGTTTAGAGAGATTGGTCTTTTCTTTTCTTAATCTTGAGTATACAGTGTCCCTGTCCTCCACTCCTCCAAAAGGTGAGAAGTGACGCCAGCCATTTTCATGATTAACAGTCAGGGGTTGCAGAGAAGGAGCTGTGAACTCACACCTTGTCATCTCAACTTTACGCCTTCCCATCGCTGCTGTTAGCAAAGTATCCATGTCCTGACAGACCCTTTTCAAAAAGCAGCAGTTGAGGAGACGCTGAATTACAATTCCTTTGAAGCTAGTTTTTCTTTTGAGGGTACAACAGAGGTCACGAGCGCAGTGCCGCTGGGCCCCAGGCCAACAAGGGAATGGAATCAGGAAATGTGTCTTTCCTGTAGGGGCTCTGATCTCCTTGTATGTTCATAAGCCATCAAAATATGGTCAAAACTCAGCAGTTGAGTGGAGGACATATAAAGTGCCACTTGTTATGAGTTATGACCATGCTTCAAAAGCTTATGGACATACAAAGAGGTCAGAGAGCCTAAGGGAGAATGACATTTCAAGTTTCAAGTTCAAGCTGGAGCAAAAACCTTTGTGTGTCCAAGTGTTTCCATTGTGTTGTTGGTTTACTTCTGGGACTATTCTCCACCTTTACCACCAGTCAGGCAAAACTGGATCCTGAGCACCATCTGCTTAAGCATTTACGGGACTTGATCACTTCATCCTGCCTGTGTGTGTGTGTGTGTGTGGATCATATGTTTGTTGTTCTGTATTGAGGGAAGTTGAGCTTATGTGGTTATGTCCAAGAGAGAATTCTCCACCTTCTATCTGAAGTGGTGCCATCCAGAAGAAAGCAAACATTTCCATCATTAACGCAGGGACCTTTGAAAACCAAACAGATACATCAATACCCTTTCCAGAAGGGTGATTAAGTTTAATGTCTTTTATTCTTAACTGTTTCCATGGCAGGCTTAAATGTAAATAGATAGTGAGGAAAAAAACCCAGCATATACATTCAGATCTAAGAAAGCACAATGGGGCCAGATCTTTACAGGAAGCTTTTCTATTATGATTTTGACTGATTTTTCATTTTTGTAACACTGGCACGCTATGTACGTCAAGCAGATAAATCTCTAAATCATATAGTTTAGAAGTGGCAATGCTAACTTCTGGGACTAATTAGCACTTGTTCTTTTGACAGCACATTGAGATTGTTCAGATCCACTGAGCTATAAAATTGCAACATTAAACCATCTGACTTGAAATACATATTCTTCCATCTCTTTTTAAAAAATTATCCTAGATCACTTAGGCTGCGTATCAGTGCCAATCGACAGTCTTATCTAAACTAAAAGAATAACCCAGCTTGGAAATCTTTCTTTGCTCCTAACAGGACTCTTGTTCTTAAAACGGTTAGGTCCCCTCCCTTCCGAACATTCTTACCAAACTGTAGTTACCAGGATTCTTAATAAGAATCTACTGTAGGATGACTATATATGCCTTATGTCAAGGGTTCAGCTATCTTTTCTGGCCCCTGGGAGCCCTTGTGACATCTTTTAGGATGCCTTTCCTTAATTAAATTTTTTTTTTTAAAAAAAAATGCCCATTTCACAAAGTCTTCTGAGATTTCAGAGATCTTGCCCTGAGATGTTCTGTGATCTTGTCCAAATCATCAAATCTCATGAGCTTTATATTGTCCAAGCTTTGATTTATACCATCTGTATGCAAAAGAACTTGAATCCATGGCAGGATATTAGGAGAAATGAGGTAACATTTCCCAGACTGAGACCACCATTGGAGAATATCAGGGCTGTCAGCTAGATTGGGAAGTTGAATAAATAACTCAGAAAAAGACAATAGCAAGCCATTCCATACTCTTACTAAGAAAACCACATGGATGCATCCATGAAGTCACCATGAATCATGCTTGACTTGAATGAAACTGCAAGTGAGATATGCCGCCTGACTCTTCAGAAGAACTTTGATATACCTTCATTAGCAGGGATTAAGTAGCATTTGATTAGGTTCTCAAGAAGAAACCAAGTTTTTAGACTCTTGAGAATCAGATCTTATTCAGCACTGATTGGTTTAAGAAGCTATATGTGGAACCTTAAGAATTGCCTGGTCTGTGGGATATTTCCAGCTGATTTTGACCATAGTTCACCAGAACTATGTATGTCTACCTTGCCTGTATTAATTATTAGTTACTATGTCTAACTTGCCTGTATTAATTACCACTAAGGAGCAGAGAAGACTCTTTGTAGAAGTGTTGCCAAAGATGAACTGCATCAAGGTCTTTATTTGCCAGCTGGACAAGGGTAGAACATAGAGTTGCCAAATATTTGCACTTGATTTAGCAAATCCAGGGGGTTATATTAGCTCTGCAGTGCTTTGAAAAGAATTTGGAAAAGGTCCTTCGGAGTGTGAATTCTCCACAACTTTTTAAAGTAGCTTGTCCTTATCTGGGATAACACAGCTACCCTCTACAGGTGCCTGGATAATATGCAATTGTTTTAAGGAGTTGGTGAGAAGTAGTACATTCACACTCCTGCATACTCTGAAATAGCTGTTTGGATCATCTCAGAAGCATAGCACAGGCCTAGATCATACAGCCTGCAAGTGACAAGTTTAATGTCCATCTTACCCAGAATCCTGGCCAATAAAAGACTCATAGGAAGTCAAACACTAGCTTTTGTGACTTCCATTAAGTTCATTTTGCTGCTTTAAGGACATAAAACTCATGAAGCAAGCCATGATTTACTTATAAAATTATCCTGCTTAGTGTATTTATTGTATAATTTAGATTTTTTTCTATTTATTTACAGCCACAAGACCCAAAGAGCAAATACAGATATAATCTAAAATTTGGCATTAGATAAAACAGTTTAACAAATAAATTGATAAATATTATGCAAAACATTTAAAATTCAAACTTATTAATGTTTACTAAAGACCGTGTTTTTATAGCCACGGTTAAAAATTTGGCTGTTGCTGCTATAATTTTAGGACTTTTATCTGCAAGTAAAATGTTTACATATGCAGAAATATCTCTTCCTGGGCTTGAAATGTATAATTAATATAACTGAATTTATCTTAAAATGTGTTTAGTTTAAAACTGAATACAAGTTATGGACCTACAAGAAGACTAAGATCTCTTAACTCATTAGTTTGTCAAACTGGCAAAAAAAACGTTGAAGACAATCATCGTCGTCATCATAATCAGAGTTACGTTTTCTGATTCTGTCAGCTAGATTGGGAAGTTGAATAAATAACTCAAAAAACTAACTTTGGACTCTGCCTCATATTCTCATTTTTAGAAGTAAAGTAGCTCCCTTCAGGAGCAGAAAAAGCAAAAAAAATCTCATTACATAAAAGTTTTGCCTTTAGCTCTCCGTTCAGTCTCATTTTGTGCACTCTTGCTGTTATCCACAGCTCTGCTCCTTTTGAGACTGGGATTAAATTTTTATCCTCTCTGTTGACTTCTGATTCTGGAAAGTCCTGTTTGGATGGAGAAAAGTTTCTCTTCCCTTTCACCTGCCCAGTAAGCCCTTTGGATAAAGAAATTGTAATCTTCCGATACTGTAGATAAAAGAAGGGGTGTTCATGGTCAGGATCAAAGGAGTCAAGATGACACCCCCACCTGCTCAGCTGAAGCCCCACCCCGTTTCCATGTGTGGCTGCCATCTTGACCTCTTCTACGATGGGCACCCCAGATAAAAGCCTTCCTATTACGAACTATTAGAAGTTGTTTGGGGACAGTTTTCCCTTCTCTTAGTGCATTTATTATTCTAAGAGAAAGCATTTCGTTCAAGATGAAATTCATTTGTTTTCCACTATAAAGCAGAAAAAAATGTTGGGAACAATAGGGATTTTTTTTTCCTTAATTTTTCTGGGGTTTTCCTATGACAAGGCCTTCATGCCTCTAGTTGGACTCTACTATCTAGAGTAAAGCAAGTTATGGTAGGTAAAGACTTTATTTTTATTTTATTTTATTTTATTATTATTTTTTATTTTATTATTTATTTTATTATTCTATTCTATTCTATACTTTACTTTATATTATTTTATTATTTATTATTTATTTTATTATTCTATCCTACTCTTTATTTTATTATTTTATTATATTTTTTATTTTATTATTCTATTCTATACTTTATTTTATATTTATTATTCTACTCTATTCTATTCTATTTTTTATTTTATTATTTTTAACTTTCTTTGATTCTACAATTATCATTTGGGAGCCACTTATACAAAATCAATGGATAGTGGCTGCCATCAAGTGTGGTTCTCTCACTCTGCTCACTGAGGTACAGTGCAAATTGTGAGACACCGGCCAGTAATCTGCCATAGAATTTGGGTAGAAATATAAATCCACCAGTGGTTTCTTTGCCAAACCCACAAGGTAAAATGTAAAAAAGTGAAGGAAAATCATATAAACCACAATCAACTCCTGTGAAAAAAGGGGAGAACCAAAATTCAGCTAACTGATGATAATCCCAAACCCTCCAGGCATAAAACTGCCCCTCTGAAGTTCTCCATCTTGTTTCAGGCAGACAAAGGGTGGAGAGCGTTTCACCATTTTTTCCCAAGGAATTAAAAAAAAAAAAATCCAAGTGTTTCTTATGGTGGGTCCAGTAACCACCAACCACTTCTTCTAACCTGTTGCACTGTGGGAGTACCAGCGGAGTCACCATAGACTTCTGCCATAAATGTGTATGTGCCAAGCATCATTGTGGGACATTGTGGGAGAAGACAACAATCACAAGAGGATTGTTGGAAGATTCTGGATGGCCTATTATTACATTTCATGCTTTCATATTGCATTCGTGTCTTTTTTAAATTTGGGTTAATTCTTTAACATTCTGTAAAGGAATCTATTCCAAGGGATAAGCATGACTCCATATACTTTCTTGAAAACAAAGTATTGTTTGGGAATTTTCAACTCACCTCAAGCAGTTTTTGCTCTATTAAACAAACAAAGAAACAAACAAAACAGTAAAAAAGTGAGATTCCTGTATTAGCTGGTTTATTGCTTTTAGTGCTAAGGTCTCACACTTATGCCACAAATATTCCATGCTGTGTGCTAATCTCAGCAGTTACACTTCATTTCTTCCAATGCCTGAAAATGCAGTCACTCAGGCCTATGTAGTTCTCAAGACAGAAATTCTTCATTCAAGCTTCCCAAAACCTTGTTTGGATCTCAGAGCTTTGCAACACCTGTTCCTTCCAACCTAGGTCTTTTCTCTAGAATTGCAGTCTTTTGCTCACTTAGTTTTTGAGAAGATTCTGGATGGCCTATTACTATATTTCATACTTTCGTATTGCATTTGTGTCCTTTTTAAATTTGAGTTAATTCTTTAAAAATAGAATGGAATTACAGTGCGGGGTGGCAAAGTTCTGACAAAGCATTTTGAGGCTCTTGTGCTTTTAAGTAAACATTTCCTGCTTGCAGATTGAGAAGTGCTGATTGTGAATTATTGAAAAAGCATGTCACCTTTTATTTTGTCTTGGTGGCTTCCAACAATATTTGAAAGCAACTTTGCCAGTATTAGGAAAGAAAAGAAATGATCAGCCCAAACAATGCAATGCAATATAATACAATATAATACAATAATACTGAGGACTGCTTGGTTTCACCTCACTTTTGGCAGTCCCAGTAGCTGGAAGAGATTTCCAGTAAGATGCTGGAGCCCTGGGCATGGCTTTTGCACAAGCATAGCTTTTGAGCAGTAATCTCTTCTAGCTACCAGAACTGCTGATTTGGGCTTCAAGGTGAGGTGGATGAGTCTTGAGAGCAAATCTTGGTGGTTCATCACTTCAACAGGAAAAAATAAGATACTGCAATGGCAGAAGGCTGAGGAGCCTTGTGCAATTCCGTCATGTGCGTATGTTGTTTACGGTAACCGTGCCAAGATTATTGCACACACAAAGTTGGAAAAGCAATGAAATGCCTACAGAGGAAGATTGGATCATAAGATTAACTGAACTTGCAGAAATTGGGGAAGTTAACCAGTTTGGTCAGAGAAAAAAAAACAATTTAGACTTTTTTAAAAGATTGGAACCCTTATATGGCCTTTTTGCTGAAAGAAGAAAACAATGAATTGATGATTATGGGATTTGGGGATTAAAAAATGAAACAAAGAGGTTGGAGAAAAGCTTAAGATGACAATCACTCGATAGGAAGAAGGGTGGAAGGCACAATGGCATGGTGGGTTTTTTTCAATGTCTTTCTTGTTTCTCTATTTATTATTGCCTATCTTTGTTCTCGTTTGTTTTGAACATTTTATTATGTTAAAAAATTCTAGTTTTTTTTTAAAGGTATGTTGTTTGTAGCCTTAAAAAGAGATTGAGGGTAGAGCATCAACTTTTTAAAGTAAAGATTTGTTAGCCTGTATCTTGGGAGAGAGGTGTCTTAAAAATGAATTTTTATGGGCCTTTGTAGAAGTACTTGTTCAGGCTTTTCTTTGTGATAAAGAAAATGGGACCTGATGTACGTAAGTAGAAATCTGCTGCTCAAAGACCACCCTTTGAGGTTGGTCTTCCTCTGTAAGTGGGAAACGGACTTAGTTGTGGAACTTAGTTGGTTTAATGCTCACTCCCACGGGAAGCCTGCCTGGTGCCCTCTCAACTTTCCCCCCCGAAAGCTGCTTGTTGTCTTCCAACATTTAAAGTATCTCTGTTTCCTCTGAAGCAACCGTTCTGTCTATCGGTTTGCGCTGCTGTCACTTATTCTTGATCTGTTAATTGTTTGATGGTCATTAGAATGCTATGCCAATACATTTATGAATTTGTTTTATGAGTGACTAGTAGAAAGCCCCTTGTTGCTTTGCAAATCTCGGGATTATAGATGTATAATGTGTCCAAAGCTGACAGCCCTGAGCACTTGGGAAATTGGGAAGCAGATGACAATTTTTGGAAAAACAGAGCAAAGAATTTCACTTCAGTACACAGGGTGTTTAATTGAGGCATCCCAGCTTCTCTCTGCTACGTGTGCAATGACCTTTACACACAGGAAGTGCCATTAACCATACAGAAACACAGGCAAGTGTGTTTACAAGAGGTAATGAGTGGGGTTTTCCTATCAGTTCTCCCTCCCTCCCTGACACAGAGCAATATCTTTTTTTATTAGGAGGGGTTTGGGGCAGCAGACTTCCATAATCCTCACTGTCAGCAGTAGTCAAGCTTGAAGTATATTCAGTATGGGGCCAAGTCAAATGATGCCTTTCCTTTGGGCAAGTCAATTCCCGGGGGTGAAGTGTGGCGCGGTCCCCTCTTGAAGAATGCAGAAGGAACAGAAATTATTACAGAAATGTAATAATGCCCTTCACAGAGTCCTAGAAGCTAGTCCTTCCACCTCCCTCCCTTTTTTTTAATCCCAAGTTCTCTTAAGACAGAGGCTCTGCATCCAAGAAACCCCAGAATAATGAATGAATTTGGGATCTATCTCCCTTTGATGATGGCAGAAGTGCCTTAGAAATTGTACCGTTTTTATCAGTGGCTATCCAACGTGCTGAGTTATGTACGTTTTCTCAGTTACAAGAAGTTTTCCTGGTCTACTCCTTCTCCACATGTGGCATGGGGTCCTTCTCTCCTGCTTTCTCTAGGAAATGGAGCTTCCTGCCTGGCCACCAGTGAACACTTCTGGCCATCCAGAAACTTGTGGTCCCTCTCAAATTTGCAATCTCCCAATGGATTGCAACCTCCAGAGAACACCTACCTGAAGGTGAGAACCAAAAACCTTTCCTGCACTTTGATGAGCTTCAGAATAAGGTTACCCGGATTTCCTGAAGCTACCCTGACTCATATCTCTGCTTTCCGTTTAGAGTAGGGATGCACAACCATGACCACAGAATTACAGTCCAAAAAGTGAGTGGGCAAACCTAGAGAAGCAGATAGGTATTAGGTTAAAATTTCATTTAATTCATAGGGTAATTCAGGTCTATTTCATAATTTTACCTTTTGCCACTTGGAAATTAAAATTCATTAGCAATATGTGGAGATGTTTATAGGGGTGCTTTACAGTCTATGAGCCCAAGATTGTGCATCAAGATTGCTAGGTAAAGACATCCTTCAGCTCAGTGTTTCTCAACCTTCGCCACTTCAAGCTGTATGGACTTCAACTCCCAGAATTCCCCACAGGGAACTCTGTGGATAGGTAGATGATAGAGAATAGAACAGAACAGGACAGGACAGGACAGGACAGAATAGAATAGATGACCATATTTCATTACCATCATCCATACATAAGCTATATTTATAAGCAACTCATAAGGCACAAGTAACATCAAGTGTTCAATCTACTGTGCAACTGGGGCCATAAATTGATCTTTCCAGTATTAACAGACAAGTCTGTTAGTGATAGAAACAAAGTGGAGAATCCATTTTGTTGTTCAGCCATCAATTTTCATGGAACAGGTAGACAGTTCAAAAGAATAGGGCTTTTCAAAAATATTCAGCCCTGTCTCAGAGTTACATTAATATTGGTAATGACTTCTTTCCAGAATATGACAATTTTAGGACATTGCAAAAATGTGCTTTAATGAAGGATTATTCTCACTGCACCTCTAAAAACATGATGATTTCCTCAGCCCTTCTCCACGCAAACACAATGGGGTCTAATAAGTCCAAGATATTTCTTTTGTTGAATGGACAAAAAGAAGATCTACTGAAATTTTGGGTAAACACGTTACAACAGTTCCCCATTCTTTCTGAAATTATTCTTGCACAGAACTGTCCGTGGGGCATTTGCATTAGGGATTAAAAGCTATAATCTCTAGTGCCTATTTATTCCTCTCAGTGTAATCCTGATCAATTTTAGTTGCAAGGCTGGATTTGCACGATGGTCTAGACAAACCGAAGTAAATTTAAATGGAGTTCAGCATGTTCTGAGGGTCGATCCATTGTCTCAGTATATGGGGTGAACTCACCCACCATATGAAGCCATAATATGTGAACATGCAGCTTATTATTTTCTTTAGATCAGATTTAGGTTTTAGTATGTTATGTGAAATCGGTGCATGAGTGGAACCATGTGGGATAAACTTGGAAGTTTTTTGTTTTTAAATCACTAGTTGGTTTTCATGTTCATATTCATTCAGAGTCATGGGGAATCAGGCAGCATACGAATGGGATAAACAAACACATTTTGTAAGATTTGCCTTTTGAAAAGAGAATGACGTTTGACCTTGGTTTCATGCATATCCTTCCTATTTCACCATTCTTCCAAGTTGGTCACAGAAGGGAACAGTTGATTCTTAAGAGCTGTATCTCCATTAATGCAGCCATATATCTTCATATACTGTAGTACATTTAAAATAAAATACACAAATCAACCATTTTTCACTGTCTTTCTCTTTACTCTGGCAGAAATTGGGGATGACTGTTGGCAGATACACTCACCTTCCCTGTCAAAGCCACACCTGACCTCACTCACATGTGGAGGCTGGATCTGTATCACATGTGCTATAAAAAGCCCATTATATGCCGAACTCATAGCTCCAGTTGTCAGTAATCTTAATTGCTCCTGTGATTATGAAATTACTGCTGTTCTTCTCTGTGATCAATTCTCAGAAACATCTAAGAAGGTTGCAAAATTCCTATCAAAACTCATGGTTTTTAGAAACCACCAGGTACCCCCTTTTACTGGCTGTTTCCAGTTTTTTAATGCAAAGCAATTGCAAAATTTGAATGCAGTGTAATGCAATGAATGCAATGCTATTTTATTTTATTTTATTAATTTGATGCATTTGCTGTACGTCACATTTATTACTGGTCTTGCATTGTAAATAAATAATTATTTCACTGCCTCCCTCTTTTAGATTCCTAGGCTTCCTAAACTGAAAGCAAGGATGTTGTCTAAATTAGGTAAAAGCCAGTTCCAACTATCATTTGTTATGTTAGCCCTTCAAAATGAGAAATCTCAAAGTTAGTTAATCAGGGCAAGGGCATTGTTAGGCTTGCACTTTTCATCTTTTTTTGAAATAATACAGCTTTTCGAAAAATACTTTGGTACATCCTGTTTTAAGAGAGTCTGTAGGGCGAATAAAATAGTCAAGATGGTGGTCCTGAGCACAATCAAAGCCCCACGTCTTTTTGCATGCAGGTAAAAAAGGGGTGGGACTTCATCCATGTAATCACAGCCACCATCTTGACTTCTTTGACCCTCCCCCACAGACCCCTCTGAAACAGGATGTAGCAATAAAAAAAAGCTGTATTATTGTAAAAAAATATTTAAGTCACAACAATGCCAATAAGACAGAGGTGTGCAAATTTTGCAGTAGCGTGACCCCCTGAAATTTCAAAGAGGAATGCCTATTCCCATTACTTTGATATCACAGATTCTGTAAATACTACAATTTAGCTAAAGTTAAATTGAAACCTTTTAGAAATGCAATGGTTTTGGAATATATGACTGACCAAAACTTTAAAAAAAAATCTTCCATAAAAAGAATTCAATTTGAGCATTGCTTGATAATAAAAGGTTAGAAAATTTGATCTGGTTTCTTTACTCAGACAAAGGAAGCTGAAGGAAAAAGAGACTGATCTCTCTCTTCACTGTGGATGGTGTGATTACATAATTCTTTCCCTTATTTAACCTCCCCCGTCCCATTTCTTTTGTTATTGCTGAGATTGTACACAGATAATTAAAACAATGTTTCAGGCTTTGCGGGTTAAGTGGCCATACATTTGTAGACCTAAACTAGCTAGCCAAAATGCTTAGAACTGAGTCAAAATAATACAATTTTATGTCCAGAGTCCTACTGAATTAAACAGGAGGTGCAGATACAATTCTGGAAGAAATTTTCATCCACAGACCATAATTATGCACATCAAGGTCTATTAAGAAGAAATCAATAGGACTTATTGTTTTAATTAGGTGCTTAAGACAGTATTTTCAATACAGATTGCTATATAAACTCCCATTTCCCCTGCTTTGCCTGGACAAGCTGGCTGGCTAAAAAGCCTGGAGTGTCATCCCTTTGGGATGCTGGCTTATTCTGTTAATGCCAAGGCTAATTCCTGTCAGATATGCTCCGGGCTTTCCTTCCTGCTGTGCCTGTTCAAGCAGGAAAAAATGTGAATACCCATTTTGGGTTGAGCTGTTCTAATGTGTGCAAAAGTTTAACAACCCTTTCTCCTAAATCAGATCAAACCAGCTAAATTACACCGCTGATTTAAAGCCCGCCCAAGCCCTGATAGAGAACTTGGAGCAAATGCTGTGCAAACATCTCTTTTTTATATATAGATTAATATTTTAGTATTATAATGCATGCGTTAAGCATAGCACAGTTAACATGGGAAAGGCATTTGCAGGAAGGGTAAGAGGATCACGTGACAAAACTCACATCATGACACAATCACCACCACTTACATCAGACATCAGGACACAATTACATGAAAACAGGATTTCTGTCATGGTGTTACTGTATTCATACTTATCCTGGCATCATCATGGCTTATTGTGGAATCCAATATTGACCTCTTCTTTTTATCACACTGAGTACGCAGCTCCTGTAAAGGTCATAATAGTTCCTAGAAACAGCAAATTATGTTTAGATCAGCCTTTCTCCACCTTTTGACCCTGGAGGAAGCCTTGAAATATTTTTTCAGGCCTCGGGGAACCCCTGCCCATTCAGGCTCAAATACAGGACAGGAGTTACAAAATTGTTATCTTTGTTTCATGTGTAGGCCTGTAGATATGCATTAACAGTGTTCTTAAACTAAAAATAAAGAATGAAACTTACCTCCTTAATG
This sequence comes from Candoia aspera, assembly GCF_035149785.1. Lineage (NCBI taxonomy): Eukaryota > Metazoa > Chordata > Lepidosauria > Squamata > Candoiidae > Candoia > Candoia aspera. The sequence continues at coordinate 3,264,979 of NC_086159.1, read as the reverse complement.
GGAAGTTGCCCAAATTTGAAATAACCCCTAGTGACCTCTCGTGAAACCCTGGTTGAGAATTCCTGGTTTAGATTATTGATTTTAGTTTTGTTTTAAAAAGCTTTAAAATTGATGTAGCCATTCAGAATGGGCTTTATATAATTTAAGGAACTGGGGGTTTAGATCTGAATGGAAAGACATATTTCAGCATCTGAAATTTCAGCCATGTGCATAAGTATCTCAAAGAATATGTAATTTATTGTGCTGGGCCACCATTGGCAAAGGATCATAGCTTACAGTGTTATCACCAATCCTAGATTCAACCTCCAGCATTTCCAGGTGTGCTATAATAATCCATTTGTCATTTAGGAAGTATGTTTAGTAAAACTAGGAGAGCTGGGTTAGGAATGAATGGGCTGAATGAGTAAGGACTGAATTCAAAAGGGAGAGGCCAGTGTGAAAGAAGCAAGTTGACATAGTTTGGTTATGTTTGTTTGTTTTGTGTCTTTGAGTCAGCGTTCTCTCTTGGTGACTGCCTGGACAAGTCCCTGCAGCTTTCTCGGCAAGATTTTCAGAAGTAGTTTGCTATTGCCAACTTCCTAGGGTTGAAAGAGAGAGACTGGCCCAAGGTCACCCAGCTGGTTTTGTGCCTAAGGTGGGACTAGAACTCACTGTCTCCTGGCTTCTAGCCCATTTCTCTAACCACTAGGCCAAACTGGGTCCCAGTGAGGAACAAGAAAGAACGTATATGACATGGACATGAGAGCTGGTATGAAGCAGTCAGTGGTTAGGACTGGGAAGAGCTAGGTTGAAATCTGCCTTCAGCTATGGAAACTACTGGTTGAATTTGGGCTAATCAGTCTCTCTCAGCCTAAGAACAAGTTCAACTCTAAAGGATCAAATTGGCCCTTTGGGGAAGCTTCTAGATCTTCTAAAAGATGAAATGTAGTGTTGTGGCTAAGGTGTTGATCTTGGATTGGAGGAACCAGGTTCAAAGCTACCTTCAGCCACAGAAACTCAGTAGATTACTCGGGGCTGATAACTTACTTTTTCACAGGAATGTTGTGATGGGAATTAAACTGGTCCTAAAGGAAAGGTAGAATATAAATCTAACAGAGAAATAAAAGCTTTCCCAGTTCAAATTCTTGGTGGCTCTGATGGGTTCCTTTCCCTGGAGCGAGAGAGGTCCTTCCCTCATATAGGGTGGAAAATCTGACAAAGGCATTGCTACAGGCAGCCACAGGAGGTACTGGGCCAAAAAATGAGAAAGATTGGAGAAGAATGGAAAATAACTAAAGGTCCTTTGAAACATCTTGACCTTCTTTATCCATCTCTTTCTGTAGTTCAAAGAAAGGAGGTTTTAGCTGGTAAAATAAAGTCTGTTGTTATATAGACTGATATTGCTAAGTAACCATAAGATGGAAACCCATCCAAGTCCTTAAGGGAGGCCATGAACCATCTGGAAAAATACACTTATAAATAATTATCGAACTGTGGTATTATTTTTGCTACAACACATCCTAATATGCAACATTGAAGTACATCAACCAAATAAGTTGTATAAGGTTGCCAAAATATGCAGGGCAAGGAAAGTGCAAATTGGGTGAAGCAAGCAAAGAAATGCACACGGTGGGAATATTATGAGAGAAGAAGGGGAAAGAAGGAAATATTGGTTGGGATTCATAGGCCACTCAGCAAATGGGTCCTGCAGCCTACTCCACTAACTCCTTATATAATCTCTTGATGACAGAAATGGTAACCATCAGAGCCTTGAAGTCGGACTATAACCTAGGGGATTTATTTTTTTCACAGTTATAAAGGAGAGTGGATGAATAAAGAGGGAAAATGAATTAGCCACTGGCCCAAAGACAGCTGATGCAGGGCAACAAAAGGGCAATCGAATAAGGTAACCCTGTATTCTCGCCATTGAATTCAAAAGCTTTGAAATAATGGCCTGTGAATTATATTGCCATGCAATTTCTAGTAATCTCTTCTTGGCCTTTGGATAACCTAAGAGTGTGTATATCAGTCACAATGAAAAAGTGCTTCATTCACGATGACCTTTCACGGCGTTTCTGTTAGGGCTGGATCCAAGCTTCGCACTCCATTAGGATTTAGGGGATTCCACACAGCCACCATTATTACACTCTAAATTTCACGATCCAGTTTTACAGGAATCTTCAAGGGAGCAGTGGTGCTTCTCAAGGCCCCACATGAGGTAACCAGCAATCCCTCCAGCTAATATAGAGGGCAGAGGGAATGGCCTTGAGGGACACGAGGAAGAGATGCTACCAGGAGAATGGTCAGGTGAAATAAACCTGAATCTGGGGCAGGACTGTGACGGATACCGACGAGCCTATCCCTGGTTCACAGGAAGATAAAGAATTAGCAATATTCTGTTAATATAACCTTACCGTAAAAGTAGTATTGGCCTATGTGATTTTGGTTTCCTGGTCTAGTCTACCTTGAAGGGCTGATAAGTAACCAATGGAAGAGTGCAAAGAAAAAAATCACCATCCAGTTAAAATCCCACCTCATCCTCTCCATTCTTGCCTGCCTGGAATTGTTCTGGTGACAGAAAAAGCTAATCTCTTGTGGGTGGGGGGCATTTGGAAAGCTTCCCTTCTGCTCTGCTTAAAACAGAGAGTGCATCTCCATAAGGGTATAACCTTGTACAGCACAGCAGGTAGAGGAAAAATGCAAGGAGCTGGCAAACAGGTGAAGCAGTAACCAGCAAGAGGGGATTCTGATTGTGGGGTGATAGAAGGGGCGCTCATTAATCAATTGGATCCCAGCAATGGGGAAAACGTCCTGCCCCCAAGACCCTAGGATTCCATCATTCTCAGTTTCCAAACGGATTGGTGGGGTGGGTATTTCTCCTGAGTCTGAAGCAGATTTGCTGAGCGGCTGAAGAGCAGGGACAGCGTGGGGTCACAGAGATGCATCTCTGTTCCTGGACTAGCACGCAACTGCCATGTCAAAGGGCCCTTTCTTTTCTTCTCTTAAAAAGATCCTTTCATTTGTGAGGATTCTAGGCAGTTCTGGAGAACATAATCGTATTGTTTCAAGCTGGTGGTACTTTGACTCTTGTCCTCTGTTTGCTTCACCATCTTGTCCTCAGCTGCATTTCTTCACCCTGAAGTTTCTTCCTTGTGGCTGTTGAAGCCCAGAAGGATTCGTGGCTGAGGCAGTGACCCAACACCTGACACTTTGTTATCATGGGCACACAGACTCATGGAGATCACCCTCTTCCCCCCCCCCTCACTTTCTCAGCTGCTATTTCAACTGTCCACTCTGCTGTTTCACTTGGTCTGGGTTTTATATTTTATTTCTTATACTTTTATTTCTGCCTTGCCAAATGTCTTCCATCTTAGAGAGCTGCATCTCAGGCCTTCCAGAGGGATCTTCTGAATGCACAAGCAGTCTCATTAATGAGGTGAGATGAGTCCTCCATTGGTCAAATGACCCAGAGGCCGGCAGCTGTGAACAATTTCAATGCACCCCATGCAATAGTATTATATCCCTGCTTTTGAAACAGAAGCATAGCCGTCATGCATGAAAAGCCTACCTGGGTTCCCACTGGAGGACTTTCTTCTGATTCAGCCTGGAAATTGGAAATGAGCACCAATAACTGCTGAGGTTTAAAACATTTGAAGGCAATGGAGGTTTGCCACCATGCTTTCTGGCAAGCACATAGAAATGCTAGCAGTTTATTGTCTGTTATGCTTGGGAAGAGAAGGAAGGATATGGGCCAAGGCACAAACCTGCAGAAAGAGAAAAAACACCCATTCATTGACTGGTATCTCCTGACTGGCTAACAGTTCTCTTTGTTCAGCCATTGGCAAGGACTGATTAGTTGGGGGGTTCAGGAAACCTTAGAAAAGTCAGGTTCATAGCATCCTGAAAATAATCAAGGCAGACCAGATCCATCTCAGGTGGGTGTTAAACTGGATTCAGAAGAGTTAGGGGACAGAAAGGCTGGATTCTAGAAGATCCCATTGAGGGGCTACCTAGATGTTGCCAGTTGATTCCCAACATTTCTCACCATTGGCTGTGTTGGTTGGAGCTGCTGGGTGTTGTGTGCAACATCTAGAGGGCTACATAGTCTCCATACCTGCCATGGAACAGAGGTGAGCAACTTTTGAGGACTGTTGGCCAAAACATGCTCCTTTGACTAGAAGGAGAACTGCAGTGATATCACCAGAAAGGGTGGTACGAAATCTTAATGGTTTTAGAACTAGGAAGCCTCTGGGAGGCAAATTGTTTCCATTTCCACCCTTAGAAATACCCCGAATTGCTACAAATGGCTCAATATACATTTCTTATCTTTCTCCAGGCTCAGCCTACCCCAGAAGTAGGAAGGCATTTACAGTGGTTGTTCCATATCCTTGTTTTGCAACTCAGCAAACAGATCAATTGGGAGGAATAGCAAAGAGGAAATCTAGCATGACTCAAACATGTGAGGGTCAGCTATGGTCCTAAAGAGGTGTGGACCTTGGCAGGTACCCAGAGATGCTGATTCCATGTCCTTCTGAGCAACAGCATTCAGGAGGGTGGGATCAAAATCAGCAAAAAGGCTGGTTAAGCATTGGGATGCAAGCCCCACCCCTTTTGTACATGCACAGACATGCACATTTCAAAGGGGTGTGGCTTGTATCATAACCATCTTGCCGATTTGGAGCCCACCACATGGACATTGCTGCTCCCAGGCATGGAAACCAAAGAGAGGAAGTGTAGTTCGCAGTCCATTTATTTGCAGTTAATTCATTAAAATTTTAGTTGATCCATTTGGGAAGGCAGAATGCAACCAATGGAAATACGAGTGGTGTTTCCCAGTTCTGGTATTTATTTAGTTGAAATACAAAATGAATATTTTTAAAAAACAACATGAACTGGCATTAGTAGAGCTGCCTCACCCTGGGAAGAATTTGCATCGAAAGAGTGTCAGAGGGTAGGCACAAAAGACTAAAAAAGAACTTGCTGTTGCTGCTGCTGCTGTTGAGAAGTGAAATGCCAATATTAAAGGAAACCATCGTCACATTTTTCCTTCTTGTAGCTGTCTTATTTGACCTGCTAAGGAGAATCCAGTTTCAAAATTGCACAGAATGGTTGGGGGGAAAAGGATTTCCTTGTGTTTCTGCTTCTAAAAAAATATTATTAAAACTTAAGTCAATGTTCCTCTCCCTTTTTTTTTGGCTTCTGGAACTGCATTTGACATTATAGCATTAGTGCCTAATGTATACAAACATTGCTAATGTACTAGAATTACAACATTGAATGCCATTGTACTCTCAGCTCAGCCATTAAAAATACATTAATGTTCTGTTTCCTGCAAATTGGCCCCTTTTGTCTGTAATTTATTCAGCAATCATGGCTATTTTTATACATATATTTCCTGGAAAGTTAATAAGCCACTCTGAAAGCTTCTGAGTTGAGGAACTAAGTGCAGTGATGTTCCCATAGCTTTGCCTTTAATATTGGGGTTATGTTTTGTGTTTTTGTGTATTTTCTAGGGTCATTGTGATTTAGTATCCAGAGCCCCATAATTATTCCTGAGCCCTGAACTCACCTCCACCAGTCCATCTTGTTATTTAACCCATATTGATTGGTGCTGGAAAATTACTTTTTTTCCTTCCTATTTGCCTTAATTAAGCAATGAGTGTGGATGCTTTTGAATCTCGTAGGAAAACAGAGAGATGACACCATGAAACAGTAGTTGTAGTGGTTATTGTTGTTGTAAAACAAGCTGAGAATACATCCCAGAGGAGAGAGACTATGACCGGCCTTGTTTTGGAAGCAACTGTGCATCCTTCTGTTGTGGAAATGTGGGCTTTTGTTGTCTTGCTGTCCTTGAAGAAAGAAACGCATTTAGAGATATGGGAATAATGAATGGAGAAAAAAAAAATCCTGTGCAAATATTGTGCGTGCATACAAACACATGCACACACTATTTTTGTCTTGGTCTGCTCTACCCTCTTTCCTAGGTTGCATGGATTTTTGAAAGCTCTGGGAAGGCATATACCCGACTCGAGGGACGTTTCCACCATTGTGCTACCAGACATGTTGACGCATACTTCAAGATAACAGCTGCCTGGAATACACAAGGGATAACAGAGGGGAAGGTTCAGAGCTATAGAAAACTTTGCTCCAAGCGAAGTGTTTTTAACTTAGGTGGTTTTAATTCCAGTTGTTGTCGTTGTTTATTCGTTTAGTCGCTTCCGACTCTTCGTGACCTCATGGACCAGCCCACGCCAGAGCTTCCTGTCGGTCGTCAACACTCCCAGCTCCCCCAGGGACGGGTCCATCACCTCTAGAATATCATCCATCCACCTTGCCCTTGGTCGGCCCCTCTTCCTTTTGCCCTCCACTCTCCCCAGCATCAGCATCTTCTCCAGGGTGTCCTGTCTTCTCATTATTGGCCAAAGTATTTCAGTTTTCGTCCCTGGGGGAGCTGGGGGTGTTGACGACCGACAGGAAGCTCTGGCGTGGGCTGGTCCATGAAGTCACGAAGAGTCGGAAGCGACTAAACGAATAAACAACAACATTTCAGTTTTGCCTTTAATATCATTCCCTCAAGTGAGCAGTCTGGCTTTATTTCCTGGAGGATGGACTGGTTTGATCTTCTTGCAGTCCAAGGCACTCTCAGAATTTTCCTCCAACACCACAGTTCAAAAGCATCTACCTTCCTTCTCTCAGCCTTCCTTATGGTCCAGCTCTCGCAGCCATATGTTACTACGGGGAGCACCATTGCTTTAACTATGCGGGCCTTTGTTGTCAGTGTGATGTCTCTGCTCTTAACTATTTTATCGAGATTTGTCATTGCTCTTCTCCCAAGGATTAAACGTCTTCTGATTTCCTGACTGCAGTCAGCATCTGCAGTAATCTTTGCACCTGGAGATACAAAGTCTTTCACTGCTTCTACATTTTCTCCCTCTATTTGCCAGTTATCAATCAAGCTGGTTGCCATAATCTTGGTTCTTTTGAGGTTTAGCTGCAAGCCAGCTTTTGCACTTTCTTCTTTCACCTTCATCATAAGGCTCCTCAGTTCCTCTTCGCTTTCAGCCATCAAAGTGGTATCATCTGCATATCTGAGATTGTTAATGTTTCTTCCAGCAATTTTAACTCCAGCCTTGGATTCCTCAAGCCCAGCATGTCACATGATGTGTTCTGCGTACAAGTTGAATAGGTAGGGTGAGAGTATACAGCCCTGCCGTACTCCTTTCCCAATCTTAAACCAGTCCGTTGTTCCGTGGTCTGTTCTTACTGTTGCTACTCGGTCGTTATACAGATTCTTCAGGAGGCAGACAAGATGACTTGGTATCCCCATGCCACTAAGAACGTGCCACAATTTGTTATGGTCCACACAGTCAAAGGCTTTAGAATAGTCAATGAAACAGAAATAGATGTTTTTCTGAAACTCCCTGGCTTTTTCCATTATCCAGCGGATATTGGCAATTTGGTCCCTAGTTCCTCTGCCTTTTCTAAACCCAGCTTGTACATCTGGCAATTCTCGCTCCATGAATTGCTGAAGTCTACCTTGCAGGATCTTGAGCATTACCTTACTGGCATGTGAAATGAGTGCCACTGTTCGATAGTTTGAACATTCTTTAGTGTTTCCCTTTTTTGGTATGGGGATATAAGTTGATTTTTTTCCAATCTGATGGCCATTCTTGTGTTTTCCAAATTTGCTGGCATATAGTATGCATTACCTTGACAGCATCATCTTGCAAGATTTTGAACAGTTCAGCTGGGATGCTGTCGTCTCCTGCTGCCTTGTTATTAGCAATGCTTCTTAAGGCCCATTCAACCTCACTCTTCAGGATGTCTGGCTCTAGCTCACTGACCACACCGTCAAACCTATCCCCGATATTGTTATCCTTCCTATACAGGTCTTCCGTATATTCTTGCCACCTTTTCTTGATCTCTTCTTCTTCTGTTAGGTCCTTCCCATCTTTGTTTTTGATCATACCCATTTTTGCTTGGAATTTACCTCTGATGTTTCTAATTTTCTGGAAGAGGTCTCTTTTTCCTTCCTATTCTATTGTCTTCTTCCACTTCTGTGCATTGCTTGTTTAAAAACAATTCCTTATCTCTTCTGGCTAATCTCTGGAATTTTGCATTTAATTGGGCATATCTCCCCCTATCACTGTTGCCTTTTGCTCTCCTTCTTTCTTGGGCTACTTCTAGTGTCTCAGCAGACAGCCATTTTGCCTTCTTGGTTTTCTCTTTCTTTGCAATGTATTTTGTTGCCGCCTCCTGAACAATGTTGCGAACTTCTGTCCAGAGTTCTTCCGGGACCCTATCTACTAAGTCCAGTCCCTTAAATCTATTCTTCACCTCCACTGCATATTCCTTAGGAATATTAGTGAGCTCATATCTAGCTATCTGTGGGTCTTCCCTAATCTCTTTAGCCTGATCCTAAATTGTGCAATAAGAAGTTGGTGATCGGAACTACAGTCAGCTCCAGGTCTTGTTTTTACCGACTGTAGAGATGTCCGCCACCTTTGGCTTCAAAGGATGTAGTCAATCTGATTTCGGTGTTGTCCATCTGGTGAAGTCCGTGTATAAAGCTGTCTCTTTGGTTGTTGGAAGAGAGTGTTTGTTATGCAGAGTGAGTTGTCTTGGCAAAATTCTATCAGCCTGTGTCCTGCTTCGTTTTGTTCTCCCAGGCCATACTTACCTGTAATTCCAGGTGTCATTTGACTGCCCACCTTAGCATTCCAGTCTCCCGTGATGAAAATAACATCTCTTTTAGGTGTGTTATCCAGTAGGTGCTGCAGATCCTCATAGAACTGCTCTACTTCAGCTTCTTCAGCATCTGTGGTTGGGGCGTATATTTGGATCACTGTGATGTTAGATGGCTTGCCCTGAATTCGAATTGAGATCATTCTGTCATTTTTTGGATTGTATCCAAGCACTGCTTTAGCCCCTTTCCTATTAATTATGAAGGCTACTCCATTTCTTCTATGGCCCTCTTGTCCACAGTAGTAGATCTGGTGGTCATTTGATGTGAAGTGGCCCATTTCAGTCCATTTCAGTTCACTGATGCCCAAAATGTCTATCTTTAATTTTGACATCTCACCAATAACCACATCCAATTCGCCCTGGCTCATAGATCTTACGTTCCAGGTTCCAATGGTGTGTTGATCCTTAGAACATCGGATTCGCCGTTCACCACCAGCACCGTCGGCTGCTAGCTGTCCTTTCGGCTTTCAGCTAGCTGCGTCATCACGTCTGGGGCTAGTTGAACTCATCCTCTGTTCCTCCCCAGTAGCATTTTGACCATCTTCCAACCTGGGGGTCTCATCTTCCGATGGTATACCGACATATCTCTGGTTGTATTGATCCATTTAGTTTTCACGGCAAGAATACTGGGGTGGGTTGCCATTCCCTTCCCCAGGGATCTCATTTAGTCTGACCTCTCTGTCATGACCTTCCCGTCTTGGGTGGCCCTTCACGGTTTAGCTCATGGCATCATTGAGGTGCTCAAGCTCCAGCACCATGACAAGGTAACAATCCTTTGCTGAAGTTTAATTCCAGAGCAACTACCAAATGCTGTGAGGTTAAGGCTGGAAGAAATGTGAAGATGAGAAAATGGTTGGGCATCCCTTGGTACATTCTTGGTAAATATGGAATTTAATCCCTTCTAACATGTGATTGTTCGATGACCCATTCCATGATCATTTTATGACAACTTCATTATTTTGTACCCAAAGAGTCACTACATATATATATTTCTCCCCCCACCCCTCCCGCCCCACGTCCCATGGATTCTCTTCCCTTTCTCCTACATATTGCCCATGGAACTTCTGAAATTGTCAGAACTAAACCCAGGAGGGTGAGGATAAGGGCTTATGAAACAAACTTGCATAATGGGTATGTGTTTTGCATGAACTTGGAGACTGATGAGTTGGAGAAGCAGGAATTAAATCTTTCCAGGTTTTCCAGATACAGCTTTTTAAAATGTTATGAATCCACGGTTGGTGCATACTTGCTTCCACCAACAACATTTGTCCCATGCTGATAGTTCAGTGGGAAAGTGAAATGAAATGGCAGTGACATGGAGAAAATATGATGCCTGTTGATCCCATGCATCAGCCAAGATAATGCTAAGAGAAAATGAGAGCTCTGAAAATCTTTCAGCTGGACTTTGCCAAAAGGAAGGGCAAAACTACTCACATCTTCATTTGACTTCAGAAATGCTTGTATTTGCAGCAGAGCTGGGAAGAAGAATTTTGGGGGGGGGGGGTTAGAACAGGGACCATTTTTCCTCCAGAAAGCTTTCTGTACACCATTATATCATCAGATAGCATTGCTTAAGGAGAACATCTGAGAAAAGAGACAAAGGGGTGTTTGAGGGAAAGAAATATCTGCTATCACTGCCCCCAATTTTGATTTTATGCCCCATGGTTTGTGTCCTACAAATTGTTGAAATGTGGCTGCAGTAGATACGTACTTTGCATAGTGAACATTCAACACCGACGTTTCCAGCTCAAAGAATTCATAGGTAGCAAGCAAAGGGAAAGATCTCACCCTCAGCCAATTTGACCAAGTTAATATGTTCTTGCGATCATGGAGAATATATGTAGCTTGAGGTTGAATGGTTGTGTTCTTGGTCTTCCTTGAGCTTATTTTATTTCTTGCAGATGTTTCAGTATAGACTAGGTAACATCATCAGTCCATGGGGGGAGGACGTTGGCTGGTAGCTTGTCCTGCCAGCCAGATTCGGGTATTGTCCCTCTACTTACATCGTCATCATCATAACCAGCACAACAGATTTTTCAAGCCATGGATACTGCTGTGTGGTTTAGATTAGTATGAGTGTATTTAAAAAAATAAAGTAGGTTATCTTTTTCTCACTTACCTAATTTTTACTCACCGTCGTTAATTATGCCTGCAGAAGCAGATTGGATGGGTTTCCACAACGCATTGAGCAACAAACTTCCCAACCACATTTTAGTGGAGCATGTTGTGCAAATATAGCCTGTGTGATTATTGATGGTTCAGGGTGTTATGTAACCCTCCCCCCCCCCTCCCCAACTGAGTTGAGTAAATCATACTTAACTGTGGGGAAACACATGCTGCAAATGGTTTTGCAGTGCACGACTGCCCTTGCTTGAGTCAACTTCAGCAATCAGCTTTGAAGGCACCTGCTGTGGCATTCACTTCACTGCAGAATATTTGCAGACATGGTCCCTTAAGGTCCATCACATGTCTCTCATTTTTATTTACCGAATTGAAGGGAAGAAGTGCTGTCAGTATTTGGCCCAAGGACTGAGTTTGCAGTAAGCTTTTTCCTGCTTGCATTTCTTTATCAACAAAGGGATGCACCATAGTTGTTTTATTTTTAAATAATCAGATATACATATATACATCCAAGCCATTTAACTCCCTTTGGAGGCAGGCAATATTATTCAAAGTACAGGAAAAAAAACTAGTAAGCAAAATAAATGAAACAATGGGACAAGAAAGATGAAGCAGAAGGATAGCTAAATCTAGTTTGTATCATGGAGTTTAAGATATGGTTGACCAGAGTCTACTGGTGGATTTTTGAGAACACCTTGTGTACTTCTGTAAGAAGCATTAATCAGCCTAGAGATGTTTCCTAAAACTCTTCTCATTCTGAGCTTCCACCAAAGATGAGGCCACAAGGAACTTAATTAAATAAATACGTGGTCACCATCAGTTGGACCTATAAGTACTGATCTCTGCAGCCCGTCATGGCTTTGATCACGTGAGGCTTTCACGTCGTGTTTTTGAATAAGATAGAGGAGGGGCTAACTAGGTTATCAGTCTTAGTTGCAGTTGTGACACATGGAACATTCCTTGCCACACCAAGGAAAATTCTGTTCAGTTTGGGCCCATCTGGGCCAGTATGCAACTCAAGCAATCAAAACCCAATTTTATCTCAAGCATTCTGCTGCTATTCTAGGCAAGCTAGGATTTCTAATCTAGAGAGTCATATGCAAGCTAATATACTGTTGTTCACATCCTACCAACTTGGATGCCCTTCCAATATTAACATATAGCTATCAATCACCCTATATCCTTAAATTCTTTCCACCACAACCCTTCTCCCTTTCTCTTAACCTAGTTGAGCTAAAGCAGCCCTTTCTCAAACTGATGCCCTCCAGATGTACTGAAATTGCAACCTCCCAAATTTCTCATCCCAACATACATCTGGAGGGCCTCAGCCATGGAAAGATGGGCTGAAATGCAGGTTCTGCAGAAATACACTTGCAGTTAAACAGCCTCCTTCTTTCCTGCTTTAAGAAGCTGTTTCTTCTGTGGCTCCGTACACTTTTGAGTTGCCTGTCAATTTCCTCTTTAAATGTCTGCCATTGGATTTAGGGTTAGCTAAGCTTTGCTTGTTAGAAATGATTTCAGCTAAAGGAATATTTGATTTCCAGCTTCAATTCACACAGCTTACATTCATGTTTAAAATCTCTGGGTTGTTGGAATTTGATGTGGAGATTGTGAATTTTCACAAGAAGGTGACAATCTCAGCTTTTAAACCATACCATATACTCCTTGCGAGATGCTCTCCTTGTGCATTGCAGCTAATATAATTTTCAGTGTGTTTGCTTTCCACCAGAGCAGTGTTTCTCAAACTCAGCAATTTTAAGGTGTGGACTTCAGCATGCTGGCTGGGGAATTCTGGGTGTTAAAGTCCACAAATCTTAAAGTTGAGGAGGTTGAGAAACACTGCCCTAGAGAGTAATTCACAACAGCAAAATTGCATAGAGGCCCATGTGCAGTATAGGCAAATATCTCCAATTTAAGCCTAAGTGCCTATTAATCATCTAAATCCTGAATAGTTATCATACTTCATTTATATTAGTATTATTGTTTGTTTTGTTCATACACTGCCATTCCCCAAAAGGTTAGAATGGATAATAGTGCCAACATGAAACAAAACAATCCGAAACCCCAAATCCAATAAAAAATGAGAAGATGAAAAGGATTAAAAAACTGAAAAATACAAATGTCAAGGGTCTCAAACTCACTTTGAGTTACAACATACCCTTCTCCTGTGCCAGGTGGAACACGTAGGTCTTCTACATTTCCCTGATGCCCAGGAGGATCAAAGCTGACTGACCTCTATTGGAAAGAAGCTCCAAAGAGTTGTGGTGGCTACTGAAAGCACGTACTTCCAAAGCTCTCGCAGGTGAAAGTGCCACAGGGACCAGACCCCATTTAATCCCAGTGGACAGATAAATGAACATAGCAGAAGGCGATCCCTTAGATAACCATGAATCATCTCCAACCTCCTACCACCTTGCAGGCCTTAAGCAGCCTTGAGGTCCAGAGATCCAACTGGAAGATGGCAGAACTGACACTGCAGAGGGCCATCTCCACTTCCTCGGGACTCACTGTCTTATTTCATTTATATAAATAAATTTTGCTATAATGATTCTCTAGTGCTTTCCTGCACAGACACTTCTGGATATGTACTCTTCTTTTTCCCCCTTTCAGATTATTTTGAGTTTAGCTTTTGCTTTTGGATCACACACGTTGTTCCCCAGTCCTTACTTACCACTAAAACAAAAATATGATGTTATCCAGTAACACTATATCTGTACCATCGTTCTTCAAACCAGAGACAAGCCATTATCACAATTCAACTGCGTTTTGAACTGAAAACCTTCCTTGATGGAGAAAAATCAAATTATTAGCGGATTTAGGCTTCCCTCTGATAAATCCATGCCGTGGCTTCAAATGACAGGCTGAAATGGTATGGCTCAGATGGTGTAACCCTTCAGTTCTTTTTTGTATGGAGCACAAATTACACATGTTTAAAAATCAACGTTCAACCGAGGCCGTTCCATACATTCCAAATGGCCAGTTTGCACTGGAGGTGACCAAGGCTGCATTATTTATGTTGATATTTCAGACACTGAGTTGTTATACTATTTTGCTGCTTTCGGTGTGATATGTACAGATGTAGGTGTCTGTGTCTGCAGATTTGTTTTATTATCTTGGCTTTGTCTTGCCCTGACAGCATTGCTGAAGGCCTTTAAAATCAATTAAAAGTAAAATTAAACCAGTCAAGGTGGCAGTCCTAAGTCCCTTGGTACGCAGCAAGATTCATTTTCATTCTGATGTAGCATGAAGATCTTCGTTCATGAAGAACGATTTGTAGGACAGAAGCATCTCATGGACTAAAATATTGGATTCAGCGGCTCTGTTGAGATGTTTTAGGAAGCCTTTCCCTTTCCCTGCCCCACCTCCTCCCCTTTAGAAGTAGTGCTTCCTTCTGTTCTCCCTTTTATCAAAAATGTTGATCCTGCCAGCGCTGAACCATCCCTTCAGTTAGGAGAAGGGCTCTTATCTGACCTACATAACAATGTGTTCATGAGCTAATATGACTTACAGCTATAGCGATTTTTAAAAAATGATGGAAACGGGCCTGGCCGTACATGCCATGGATTCTCTGGTGAATGAGGGAATTGTTCTAAAATTAGACTCTGCCATTCAAGAAAGGCTTCAAGCCCTTAAGTTTCTTTTGCAGTAATATTTCTTTTGTGAGATAGGCATAATAATGTGTCACATTAGCTTCCACTGTTATGCTTCAAGGCACAAGGCACTTAGGTGACCAGTGAAACAAGCAATTAAGGGTTTATTATTGAGGTCTGGCCATCAGGGCTGGTGACCAGGAGAAGGAATTGTGAAAAATGGAATACAGGAGCCCCACCATAAGGTCCATGACTGAGTTTTGGTTTTTGTGGGAGCAGAGACAACTTACAGCTGTAGCTTTTGGGGTAGACAGCAATGGTTGGAGGACCAACTCAGCATCTTTCTTCACAGCAGCCCAGCCTTTTCAGCCTGGGAATCACAGAGACTTCACTTAGGTTGGGGAAGGTTGAATGAGTGTGTTCAAGCAACATACTAAGCCATCATGTAGCTTAATGGGTTGATTGGGGTTTGATTTAGCATCATGATGGCCTGCCATGTTGATTTGCGAACCAGAGTGGATGGCTTGCTACAAAGTAATGTGTGAGAGAAGGGTAGAAATGGCTCCAATGGTCCCATGTTCAGCATGAAAGGAACTAAGAAGACGTAATTTGGATTCCTTTGCAATACAGTCTGTGTCTATGTATTTTATTTTATGTATTGAAATACTTTTGTCTGAGAAGTGTTCCTTAGGTTTCCCCAAACTCCCAAAGGGTTCCATGGCACAAAAGAATTCTAGAGTCAGGCCCATAACTATCCATGGGAGCGTCAAGGGAAGAAGTGACCCTACCACCCAATTGAAATGAATTCTAACATAATTCCTACCATTTGGGTAATGACAGCATGACACACATGCTGTTGTTATGACTTCTAACAGATCCCAATGATCAGGCCCATGGTTCAGCTAGTCCTACAGTGATTAGAACCTTCTTTCTGGAATGCCAGGCTGTAGGAAATCATGCTGGCTACCAATTCTGGGCAGTTAAATCCTTATATATCTGGAAAGTAGCAGTTTGAGGAAAGCTTGTTGACCCCTTACCTTCTCTCTCAGTCTCTTTCCCTCTCTCTCTCTTAGAATGGCCTAGAGCCATTTCCCAAGGAAATAGGAGTTTAATAAAGCTGGGTGATAGTTTTAGGACGTAGCAAGAGACATATCCCATTGATAGAGAAGTGAGTCAACTGTTCAATTGTCCAACCGGTTTGATTCTTTCTAGCCCAATGGACAGCAGTTCCCCAGGATATCCTGTCCATAACTACTTTTTTGAGTTCTTGAAGCTTCCTGTTCATGATATCACTGATATTATCTAGCCTTCTTGTCATCTACCAGCCACTTTTTCTAGTTGCCTTTGATTTTTCCAGATGTTAGGGTCCTCTCCAAATCTCCCATTTCCTTGACTTACAGGAATTTCAAAACATTTTCTTTCTGTCTCTGCCTCTCCATGAGCTCTCAAAATTCAAGCCTCCCCATAAGAAAGGCACTCTGTCCATGCTTGGAGGATTTGGCTTTAAATATAATGTATTAACTATTTATTTAAAAAAATCAAAGGGGCATATCTTCAAATAGGACCATTTTCATTTGAGAAGACTTGTTTAACAGAGGATAGAAAAATGACTTCACTTATAGTTGTTATATTTTTAACCCATCAGTCCAATACAACATCCGGCTAGGGCTAAGAACAAACCTGAGTTTCATCGCTCAGTAGGAACTTAAATAGGTTTCTTCATGCTTCTTTCATGATGGACATCAAAGTAGGAAATGGATCTTATAAAAAAAAGATTGAAAGGTTTCTTACTGAAGTACAAGACAGGCTTCCTCACCCCCTGTTTTTTTTCTGATAAAACTGCTAGCAGTTCCGAAGCATTGGCTTAGTGCAAAAGGGACTTGGGACCTCATCGGTAACGGATGTAGCTGTAGCCTGTGACGAAACCACAGAGGAAACTGAGAGGCTGTTGTGAAACCTTTGGTTGCAAAGACGCACACTCAGAACTACCCAAGCTCTTGTGACGCAGAAAAAGAAGTACGAAGAACTGGCCGTTGTCCTCAGACCTACACCAAGACATGAGGTATCATTTTCCATTTTTCCCCTTCACTTGTCTTCTATTTTTACCTGAGAGAAGCTTCTCTTGTAGGACCTGAAGGGTGCTGAGATGTTGAACAACAGGTCAGAAGGCAGAAGTTGCCCTACAAAATTGGTGTCCTCTTTGAATATTTGGTCCTTGTCATGGAACGTGGACAGCAAGCGTTCCTGGGGTGAAAAAGAAAGGACTTCTTTTCACAGAAGGTAGCCTTGCACTTGTCCACGAGGTGGAGAAATTTGAAATGGCTAAAGGGACAAAGCGTTTCAAAAAGCTTAACAGGTCATATATCCTGTTGCTTGTTCTAGTTTCTTGGAGATACGTTGTGTCTCCAGTTCTTTTAACGTGTTCATTAGTGCTGCAAGTGTTCCAGATGTTCTGAACTTTGCTTCTTCAGAAAGATGAAAGACTTGATCCTACAACTGGAACAATTAAATGACTATATTCTGGATACTAATGTTGTGGAATTCTTCTCTCACACCCATTTTTTCCTCCCTCGGGGGAAAATCAAAACAGAATATATGTGGGATCTGAGTCGATTATTACTTTTTTTTTAGTCTGGAAGGACTCTTTACACAGTGCCATCAACGGGTCAGCAGCCATGTTGTATTTTCTCTGTCTTTCACTCTTATGTCTCCCTCTTTCTCTTCTCCCTCTTTTGCCTCCCGCTGATGAATTTTGAGTTTCTGGGGTCTGCTCTTGTTATGTGACACCATTGCACTGAGAACATAATATGACTCATCTGGGGAGATGCTACTATCGCTCCCTCTTTCCGTAGCCATAAACAGGAGACTCTGAATTTCAGGTTCTGACTAACTGCTAACCGCTTAAGTTCATTATCTCAGGAGGAGTCCATCTATCTCCTCAAAGATCATTAGGAAGGACAGCTTCCACCTTGAGGCCAACTGCTTTAGAAAATAGCTCAGGCAGGGCTTACAATTAGTCTTCAGTGTTCTAAGGCCACCAAATTGCACCCTAACTCTCTCTAAAGCTGAATCCAAGGTAGTTTTATGAGACAGTCAAGATTATAAGAATGAGGCTGATGCCCATCATTGTCAGTTTTTATTTTTTGCTTTAAAATGTCTACCTGTAGACCACTGATTTAGCTGAACTACCATTTCCTGTAGTCTCGGGAAGCACAGCCAACATCAAGGGATACTGAGAGTCATAGTTTAGTAAAATCAGGAGGGCTGTAATTTCCCCAACCATGTTAGCTTCTTAAACCGGAAACCAGCTGCAAAGCTTGAGGGAGTGGCAGTAACAGGTTGCTGGGAGGCCGGCGGGGAGGGTGTAGCACAGTGTTAGTTTTTAACAAACAACAGGAATCTCCGTTACTTCTGCTGTATCTTCTGATAATACTCAAATGTGTAGAGCAGTGTTTCTCAACCTTGGCAAATTCAAGCTGTGCGGACGTCAACTCCCAGAATTCCCTAGCCAGCCATGCTGGCTAGGGAATTCTGGGAATTGACATCCACACAGCTTGAAGTTGCCAAGGTTGAGAAACATTGGTGTAGACCATAATCTTGATGCAACAGAGTTTGGAAAGACAAAACTTCAACCTTGAGGATGACAAAATCTGGGGAAATGGAGGACTTTGTATTTCTGGCAGCTGAAAAGGGGCCTGGTTGCATCTTATCAGAAGCACTTTTGCTTTTTGCAGTAGTCCCCAAAAGCAGAACTGGAGGACAATAGGAAGGTCTCTAAAGCGTCTCTTTCATTAGAACTGAACAACCACATGTTGTAAATTGCTCTCAGTCTGGCTAATTGGAGCTGGAAGAAAACGAAAGTGCAAGAAATTTCAGAATAGTTTATTTGACAACACTTGGAGGAATATTAACTTAGTTTGGGGATGGGTAGGCATGGGCTGTGTTCTGAAAGTCTTATTTTTAAAAATAAGACTTATCAACCTTGGTGTCATCATGCCAGAAAGGAACCTAGAAGAATTTGGCATTAGGTTAATGCCTTTACTCTCTGCACTGAGCATCCCAATAAGAATCAGACTGCACCGCATTTTAAAGTGTAGCAAGTCCAGACTGAGAGCTAAGCCTACCCGTTTGGTGGGCTTTCACACCTGGCCACGATGGGCTGGGCCAATCACTTGCAAATGGAATTGATATTTCAGTGGAATTCTCTGGAGTTGCTTGTGGTTCAGCCAGAAAAATAAGGGCTGTGGCGCTGACTGATGATCCTACCTTACAAGCCATCTCTCTGAAAAGATGCTGGATTCTTGTTGTACCCTTCAGTGTCTCAGCATGGCTAGGTCAGAGGTAACTGGGCAGACATTCTTAAGCCCAGTGTCATGTCTGGTATTCTTTGTACTAGCATGATTTTGAGGTAGCTGAGATAGCTACAGTAGTAGCTATCAAGGTCTACCAAGGCAGTGCACCCAATGCCTAGCACTTAGGCAAGGCTTACCCAACATGAGGCTTTCTTTGGTCTTCTTCACACAGTCCAACATGATGTGTGTGTGCCTCTGTGCATGAACATGTACACACACAGATACCACAGAGATGCAGCTGTCTATTTGCAAAGAGTTCTCTGGGATGAAAGACATCAAATTTTCCTAGTCTTTCTTTTCCTTACTGGGATGGGAGAAATCCAAGCCACCAGAAGCTGTTTTCTGATATGTTCCCTCCCCCTCTTTCCTTTACAATGAAGCTTTGTTTTCCTCCTACTCCCAAATACTTTTCTAGGTCCCCTCCAGAGACAACCTGCCCCAAATGTCAGCATTTTCCAGCCATGCACAAATAACATCTGCCTTTGTGCCTGGCCACCTGCCTTCTTCTAGTCCCTCCAGAGTTTCTGTTGCATCAATTCTAGCATCCATTGTTTTGTTTTGTTTTGTTTTGTTTTTTCCCTCACCCTTCAGAAAACCAGATCTCTCTTCTTGAGGTTGTGTACAACTTGGTGGCTCCTGGGAATGTTTATAGCAAAGGAGAGGAGAAGACCTCTTTGGCACAATGTGCATATGTAGAAGACAGAAATGATGGTTGTAGTCCTGGTGTTTCTATGGAATTTCAGTGTTTAGAAGCAATGCTTCTGAATATCACTTGCTGAGGAATGATCACAGGAGGAAACTGATGCTTTCAGGCCCTGATGGTGGATTTTCTAGAAGCATCGTGTATATTACTACTTTTTACATCGTGTAATCAGCCTAGAGATGTTTCCTAAAACTCGTATCATTCTGAGCTTACACCAAAGATGAGGACAGAGGTGATGGGAGTGGTGACTCCAAAGTTCTGGAGAACTGAGCTTTTCTGTATTAGCTATATATTTAATGATATTAATCCCCTTAGGTCATTAGCAGTAGCTTTTCTGAAAGGAGAGCAGCATGCACTTAAGTCTAATTAGACAATCCATGAGGGAACGATATTAAAGGCAAAACTGAAATACTTTGGCCACATAATGAGAAGACAGGACACCCTGGAGAAGATGCTGATGCTAGGGAGAGTGGAAGGCAAAAGGAAGAGGGGCCGACCAAGGGCAAGGTGGATGGATGGTATTCTAGAGGTGACGAACTCGTCCCTGGGGGAGCTGGGGGTGTTGACGACCGACAGGAAGCTCTGGCGTGGGCTGGTCCATGAAGTCACAAAGAGTCGGAAGCGACTGAAGGAATAAACAACCCACAGACAACCCATGACCTGTTGGGTCACCGTTTCAGAGATATTTCTTTGCCAGATTCCTCAGCACCTTCAACAGTGGCAGAGTTTCTAATGTACTGGAAAAGTTCTTAAAAATTCAGGGAGGCATTCAGAGATGTATCTGCCCTGAAAGTAGCCCGTGTTGAACTATATAGCACAGGAGTCAACCACAGGAAATGTTTTATGACATTTTGTATTATGGCATAAAATGCTTTATGGTAATTTTTATGCCATAAGATATATTTTTTTAATTTGCCAAATTTCTGTTCCTCGGGAGTCATGGGTCCCGGATTTTGGATGCATTAGGTGAGTTAGCCCATTTGAAGTACCTTGGCTCAAAAATTGTTGGCCTATGATGCACCGTTTCGCCCAGTTAAAGGTTACAAAATACAAACAGACGCCAGAGTTTTAGCAGTATGTAGTATATAGGTAGAGGAATTTTGAACTATAATGGGAAACATGCTCCCATTTCCTTTAGGGAACCGGTTAACACATTATACTTCCCTTAGAAGCACATGAGAGAGACATGGAAGCAACTGCCACCATCTGACCTTTGGCCCTCTGAATATTCAGCCTTACTAGTTGTTCTGAACAGTGTGTTCTGGATAGCTTGTTCTGTCCAACCAACAAGAGAATTGCTCCATGGAGCCCAGGCTCTACAAAGAGTGTGGTCCAAACTCCCTACTTTCTTCCTGCCAAGACAACCACGAAGCTGGAGTCATAAAAGAGAGACTTATTTCTCCACTTAAAACTCTTCGCATCTCGCTAGGGAAATTTGCATCCTTGGAAAGCGCTCTCAGAACAGCCTGGTTATGAGAAGTACAATGCGTGTTCTTGAAAATCGCTTCCTTTGCAATGCGCTATGGAAACGTAGTCAAACAGAATAACGCCAGCTTTAGAAATAGTTCTCTTTCAGGAGAAATTTAGAACAAAAAAAACCTCAGAGAAATAACATCTCTGGAAGTTGCATAAATGTTTCCCTGTGAATTGGTGTGAATACTGATCTTCATCTTTTTAAATGCATTCGGAAGGACAAAAATGTAATGCGTAGAAGCAATGCGTGATCGGTGCTGGTAAGTAATTTTGCTCGTGTGTTTGAGGACTATCGAAAATAATCATCCCCAACTTGGTGCCTTCCAAATGGGCTTGTTCTGTATCTCTGTTCCAGCGAGGCTGGCAACTCTGTGTGTCTATGGATTTCCTACATTTATGTAACTGCTGAATCTGGAGGATTCAGGTCAGTTTACAGTACAACATTTGAGGATGCAGTGCAATGGTTGAAGTTGAACCTAAACCTCATATTTCCCAATTTGGCAAAGGAATTGCTAGGCTGTGACTCCTGAAAGCTACAGTCCCAGCATATATGGCCGATGCCAGTTAAGGCTGGCTGTTCTACATTAACAAGGAGTCCCAACTAGACCAAACGTAAACCAAGTGGGCACCTTAATACATTCCCAGATGCTGTAGCCAGGAAGCGTAATGTTATGTGAGAATGACCTTGGGAGATAGGAGGAAAAGCCGCAGCCCATAAATGAAATTTTAGTCCAAGGGAGGAGGGATGGAGAAAGCATATCAGAAGGGACCCTCCCTCGTTTTTGGAGAGTAAAAGTAAGGGACGGGCGGGGTACTTTCAGACTTAAAAGATTCTGTTAATGTAACCGCACAGTAAAGATAGAGTTAGTACTCATGGTTGTGCTTCTTGTTTGGACTACCTCGAAGGGCTAACAGAAAGTCACAGTTACTTAAGAGATAACTTAGTCCTGAAAGTGTCATTGAAAGATTGAATGTTCAGAAAAAGGCCCTTCCTTCCTTCCTTCCTTCCCCTCCTCCTCCTCCTCCTCCTGGCTCAGCAGACATGTTAGGTAGGGTAGGTGCAAAGCGGTTGACTGAGAACTAGCTGTGCTCACATTCAGTCTCACATTTTGGAACTCAGCAGCTTGCAGCATCTATTTTGGTATGGTGTCTCAAGTTTGGGCTATCAACTTGCATCTCACAACTTACGTTGCTTCCCTCCCAAGCTAGAGCATCGGGATGACCTTATGGATGACTTTTCATGCTTGCCAAGCTATGGATGCAGCCAGACTGGTCATATACCCAAGCTGCTCTGTTTTGGTGCGCAACCTCACGATCGGGTTTTGTTGTGGGGGCATTTTTTGGCACCCACGTTGTTTTTGATGTAACGGTGACCAAGTTGAATTCTTCCACCGGGGGACTGTAGATAGCAAGATGTCCAGTGGAAGCCTAATGCAACAGAACACAATAGAAGGCTGCTAAAAGGATAAAAGAATACCTGTGGCTTTTCTCCTTATACTCTGAAGCATAAGAATATAAATCTGACAAGTACAACACTGTTGATGTTTTATTAATGGCTGTTAGATTAGTGTTAGCAAAATATTTGACACATCTAAGGGAAAAACCGGTCTGGGAAAGGATGTTCTATTGCCTTAATAAAATAATAATGGTGGTGGTGGTGGTAGGTACAGCAACAGCAGCAGATTCATCGGTGTCTGAGACAATTTGCAGATGAACATAAGCATAAAGTAACATGTGGAAGTTCACAGTCTAAATTTAAATTTTAGGGAAAAAGAGAGAAAAGGCAGCAAACGTTGAATGCGGTCGAAAGCAAATTGAAGTAACGCTTGCTGAGGTCTGCCTGTCTTGTGTTAGATTACCCAGAAATCAGATGAGAGTTTCCTCTAGAAAACAGGGTGACGTTTTCCACTTCTAATTGCAGCTTCCTGCCTCCTGTTCACTTATCCCATGAGGTCTTCTTTCTATTCCTTTCTATCCCATTTATCTGGATGGCAAGATAAGGGGCACTGTGGGAAAAATGGAGCTACGGCAGTCTTTTCTTTCATGCGAATTTGTGCCTTTGAGGCAGCTTTTCAGTCCTGGCAACTGCCTGGACTAGTCCCTGCAGCTTTCTTGGCAAGATTTCAGAAGTGGTTGGCCAGTGCCTCCTTCCTAGGGCTCAGAGAGAGGGACTGTCCCAAGGACACCCAGCTGGCTTCGTGCCTAAGGTGGGACTAGAACTCACAGTCTCCCGGTTTCTAGTCTGATGCCTTCACCACTACTCCAGACTGGCTTTTCTTTCATATCCCCTGAGAAAACCTGTGTAGTGTGGTGTGTACAATGCCAGGTATTATGAACTGGAGTGAGGAGAGGGAAAGTTGCCACTCCATCAAGCCTCCCTCCCCCATAACTTTTTCCCATCAGTAGAGTACCAGAGCTAGCAATCCAGGGAAGAACCCCAGTGTCCTCGTGTTTCCTCTGGCCTTGGGGAAGGGAGGGAGGGAGGGAGGGAGGGAGGAAGCAAGGAAGGAAGGAAGGAAGGAGGGGAGGGAGGGAGGGAGGAAGGAAGGAAGGAAGGAAGGAAGGAAGGAAGGAGGGGAGGGGAGGGAGCAAGGAAGCAAGGAAGCAAGGAAGAAAGGAAGGAAGGAAGGAAGGAGGGGAGGGAGGGAGGGAAGAAGCAAGGAAGCAAGGAAGGAAGGAGGGGAGGGAGGGAGGGAGTGAGGAAGCAAGGAAGGAGGGGAGGGAGGGAGGGAGCAAGGAAGGAAGGAAGGAAGGAGGGGAAGGAGGGAGGGAGGGAGGGAGGGAGGAAGGAAGGAAGGAAGGAAGCAAGGAAGGAAGGAGGGGAGGGAGGGAGGGAGCGAGGAAGCAAGCAAGCAAGCAAGGAAGATAGGAAGGAAGGAAGGAAGGAAGGAAGGAAGGAAGGAAGGAAGGAAGGAAGGAAGGAAGGGAGACAAAACTCTGGCCATTAACAATATTCCTAAATATCATTCCAGTCCAAACCTTACTATCAAAAATAAAACACTATAAACAGTCTCCACGTTACAGTTCAAAGTTTTGTATTTTCTGAAAATGGGGACAATGCCAAGTCATGTCTGTCTACCAGGAACCAACGAAATGAGTGTTTTCTAAAACCTAAAATGTCTTATTGATGTATAACGGGTGTTACAACAGCTCCTCCCTGCTAAATCATCTTTTGCTGGCCAACAGAAGTAAGCTCTCCAGATGCTTTTTGACTGGGGCACAATGTGGCTTAGATTCTGTGACTTCATGGGAGACAAGTAGAAGATGGAATGAGACTACTGAGTGAATAGTCGTGCATTAGGGATTAATTATTTCTCACAGATATTAAAATCTTAGAATTGTGTTCCTATGATGATATGAGATGTAGAAAAATGCTATCTTGGCTTTCTCCAAGCCCTCTTAATGAAAGACAACAGCACAGATAAATCCAGCATAATTTTGCTGCTGCTCTGCTCTAGGGCCACTTCTGACCTATATTTTATATCTTGATGCAATTTGTTTATTTTTAAAATCTAACACACAGCTTTATTTTCATCGCCGTGGTTTACACAGGCTAAAAATGGGTCTTATCTTTCACAGCTTTGGCACTTAGTGCAAAACTTTAACATCAGGAAATAAATCAGCTTCAGATAGCTTTTTTTGGCTCTTGCCACCCTGTTCAAAAGTGGATTTGTGATCATGTTGTTGTGACTTAAATTTTGCTTACCTACTTACATTCCCTGGAAATGGGTTTATCCCTTTGCAAATAGCTACATTTGGTGACATACAGTAGGAAGAATCCCACCTAGCAGTGTTTTTTGTTTTTGTTTTTTATGTGAAAGAACAGACTGCACAGCTTCAAGTGGTAATGATATGGTGTGTGCTGAGACTCCTGTTACCGTGCTTAAATTGTCTGTTAATTCTGTTTGAATATTGAATTTACTGTTCATCGTTTTTACTCTCCATTGGTTTAAGATTTCAGGCTGAAGATATTTTGGAGTCCTTGGTGCTCTCTGAGCTTGGTTGTCTGCAGACGTTTCTTGACCCAGCTAGGTGACGTTATCAGTGTGAGAGAGGGTGGGGTTTGCTCCCTGTTTATATACAGTTTGCCTTGCCAATGTTGGTGGGAGTGTGGTTTTCTCCTTGGTAGTTCTTTGATTAGGGTATCCTTTGTCTTCTTGATCATTTGTCTTCTTGGTAGTTCCTCAGTTGGGGTATTGTTTTCTGCCTGTTTGTCTGGTGTTCATCCCTGCTTATCTGGGTTTAGGCTGCTGGAGAGGATGTGTTCTGGTCTTTTTGTTTCCTTCTTAGCTTTCTTACTGTCTCTTTCGAATGGTCAGTAAATGTAGTTTATCTCTATGTGCCTATTGATGGCTGATTTGTCTGCGTCGTTCTGTCTGATCAAGGAACTACCAGGAGAAAACCACACCCCCACCAACACTGGCAAGGCACGTTACTGTATACAGACAGGGAGCAAACCCCCCACACTCACCAGCACTGATAATGTCACCTAGTTGGGTCAAGAAAGGTCTGCAAGCCAACAACCCAGCTCAGGGAGCACCAAGGACTCCACAGTTCAACCCTGACCTGCAAAGATTCCCTTCTGTTGGAAGATATTTTAAATGATGTTCCTTTCACATCTTATTATGATAGTAGGCTCAAAGTGTGCATAGGAACCTTAGAGTCATCTAACTCAATCTTTCCTCAAGGTACAATACCAACATGATAGACAGTTTCTCAGGCTGTTTAAAAACCCACAGCAAAGGATAGGCCTCCATCTCCAGGATAGTCTGATCCACTGTCAAATGGCTGTTATCATTAGCAAGAGTATCAAAATCTGTTTCCCTGAAATTTCCACCCAGTGGTTCTAGCTCTAACTTCTAGATATTACTATTATTACTATTACTATTATTTTGATGCCTTCAAGTCTGTGTTGACTCCTGGTGACTCCCTGGACAAGTCCCTGCAGTTTTCTTGGCTAGATTTTCGGAAGTGGTTTGCCATTTGGCTTCATCTTCTCAGGGCTGAGAGAGAAGGACTGGCCCAAGGTCACTCAGTTAGCCTCATGTCCAAGGTGGGACTAGAACTCACGGTCTCCCAGTTTCTACCCTGATGCTTTTAACCTCTATACCAAACTGGCTCTCAGGAACATTACAGGAAAATAATTCCATTTCTATGTGATATATTTGAAGACATCTGTAACCTCAGATCTTCTCCTGGTGAGACATAACCTGCCCTTTCCACTGTTCATCCTCCTTTAGACCATGCAGTTTAAAACCCTGCTGTTTTTGTAGGAACACCACTTGTTAAAAGGGGGCTTTGACATTTAGCAATTACTTCCTTTTATATCTAGTTGCAGATGATGATGCCTGGAGAAGTCATGCCATGCAATTACTTGAGACAACTCTTTAGAACAGAGAATATTTGCAAGATGACCTGAGGGTTCAGAAACCTTTTCAATCTTCATTTTAGATTGTGGTTTTATTACAAGAAAGAACAATTTTTTTAAAAAAAAATGCTGTATTCCTTGGAAGCCTGAGTTCTCTTATTGATGAGTGGATCAATCTGTGGTCAGTCTATGTCAATTTTGCATGTAATCCTTTATAAGTCTCTTCTTTTACTGCATCAGTCTGCAATTTCTTTTTAAAAAGAGATATAGATGATAGATAGATAGATAGATAGATAGATAGATAGATAGATAGATAGATAGAGGGCAAAAACCAATTTCATATGCCCCTCAAATATACATTTGTTTCACCAGTTTTATCCTGAACCTCTTATTTTAAGTGCAGTGTCATATACATCAAGTAGATACCAAATACATATTTGATATCTACTTGATGTATATATATATTTGATTGATTTGATACATCAAGTAGATTTCAAATACATATTTGATACCTACTTGATGTATATATATCTGATATAAAATCAAATCATTTTAAACCAAGACTTACACTACAACATTCAAAAAAGAGGGACAAAAAAGGCATCCTTTCCTCCTGACCTGCTTTGAACAGGTGTCCTTCAAAACATGGACTGAACAAAATTATTCTCAAATAACCCTACAGTAATGGGAGGAACAAAGGCCATTTTTATTTCTTCCCAAATAGGACTTGTTTGTATTCCATTATTACTCTTCCTTTACTTCCCTGAGGAGCTGTATGAATACTTTCTGCTCCATCATGGAAAACTAACATAAGAACCTGCACTGACATGTTCGTATTCCGATATAGTCTTATTTTGAAAATGTTTGAGAATTAATTTCTAAGTTCGCTTGGTAGGGTTTTTGAACTTGTTGGACTGACAGAGAAAGAGTGGTATTACAACTGGTGTGGCTGGTTTTGGCTGCATGTCTTTCCTTCAGTCTGAAGCCCCCCTGAAGAAAAGTCCAATGGCAGAAATCCCCTCGTGATGTTTTTCCTTGAGAGTCAGTAAAAATGTGGGAAACCAGGTAGCTGGAGCCCCCTAGATCAATCACCGTATCACCGTTTCTCAATCTTAGCAACTTTAAGATGTGTGGATTTCAACTCCCAGAATTCCTCTCCCGGCATGGCTGTCTGTGGGATTCTGGGAGTTGAAGTTCACACGTCTTAAACTTGCCAAGGTTGAGAAACACTGCACTGTATCATGAAGGGCAAGTTGGCCATCTCATATCTCAGAAAAAACTTTCACCACCCATGAAACTTTCACCCAAATCCTTTTCTCCTTTGAAAGACATTCCAAAAGTCAAGGGTCTTGCATCAGGTTGATGAAAGAGACTTGACTTTTTGCACAGTGTGAATTTCTGCACAGCACCAATTCTGGAACACAACAGTGCTATGAGTGGCATATACCTATTGTGGTTATCAGCCACTGCTTGGTAATTTATCTAACCCCCTTCTAAAGACGCCTAAGGTAATGGGCCTCACCCCCTTTTCTGCTTATGCATGTCATAGCTGTTAACCATCTCCTCCATGAACAAGCATTCTCTCTTCTCTGCCAAAATCTGCAGCTAATCCATAGAACTAAGTATCACCAAGTCTGAGTATTTGAGATACTCTTCCTTCATTTCTTTTGCCTCCTATACATCAATATTTTTAGCCTCCTCCTTTTTCCTGATCCTTTCTTTCCTCAAGTAGAAAGCCCCAGACTTCTCAACTGCTTCTTGCTGGGAAGGAGTTGTACCCCCAGATTGTCCTTGTTGGTACTTTTGCCAGTATCCTTTTTAAAGTGGGACATTTCTACGGAAAGCAATCAAGGGGAGGTTCTCTGAAGGTCTCCAATTGAGAAAAGTCTGTAGAAATAAAATCTACAGTATAGAGGTGCCAGTCTGTGAACTTGCTGTAGCTTTAAGGGAATGGTTTGCTGAAAAAAGCCGACATATGTTCTGCAAAGTGAAAGGCTGTGTGTTTGGTGGGTGGGGGGAGGATTTAAGAATTACAGTCTTCAAGAAGACTTTTCTCAGAAGTTCTTCCACTTCCCCCCCCCTCCCATGGCATATTACTTTATTCTAATCTGCCTGCTAAAGGAGTTGGGGGTTCACCCTGACCCTTCTGTTGTTAGCATTTCATCTCTTGATAGCTGACACCACTGTTGGAAAAGGAAAATATGGCTTGCTAAAAGGACCATTATCAGCCTTGACAGCTGCTTATTGTGGTCCTACCATGGCAGGCCTCAAACCCCCATTCAAAAAAAAAGCCTTTTTATTCTTTCCAACCCAATGGAATGTTGGAAAGAAATTACGTAAAGGGGCTGGAGACTCTGTCTGTCCATTAGCAGGATAAATATCCAACAACCAATCAGGACTGTGACAAATGTCATGCTGCAGGAGAAGCCAGCACAAGAAAAATTGGGTTTGAACATGAGCCAGATCTGGCTGGGGCTATGAAGAAAAAAATTCCAGAAAAAAATCCCCAAAGAGGCAGTTGGGCATCTGGCTTTCTTCCTGGTTGGGGACTGTTTAGAGTCCACCCTGTGCTTCCTAATACACATGGACACACAAACACACACAAGCATGACAGGAGAGCAGAAACACAGACACAAACACACAGCGTCTTGATTAGATCCTCATGCTGACACCCACAAACAGGCCACACATATGTTCCCACCCTGATTAGACCCTCACATACCCAGGCAGCATGTATGCACACACCCTGATATGGGAGAAAGTACATCCACACGCAACACAGCAGACATTGTTTTATGGCACAGAAGAAAATACAGATGCCTCCTATGACTACTGCTGGTGAAAGGGTGGGAAATAATTCAGAAGCTCTGCTCTGCGGGGGTCCATCCCTTGTTTATCAAGAGAAAGTCCCGTCTTCCTGTGACTCTGTGATAAGGGGGCAGGGTTGATCGAGTGGTTATCAGTATAATTGTTATTTTGCCACCCGTAGAGGGACAAAATGTGCATGAGCAAAGCTTGGAATCTGAAAAGACAAAACAGGGAAAGGGTGGACTTTGCTCTTTGCTTGAGGGTCATGTGGACCTTTTGGTGGTTGTGGTGGTAGTGGTGGTTCCTGTCCTCTCCCTTCTCCTCCCCCTCCAATCCCACGTTCATGTATTATCTGCTTGGAAAGTCATCGTGTGGAGAAGGAGGAATAAAACATCACCATCTGAACATTTCACAAGTCTTCCAAGATATATTTACACTTCCTTTTTCTTTTCTAGCATAAGAACAGCTTCTACCAGGCCAGGCATTCTCCATCTGTGTGGATTTCAACATCCAAAATTCCCCATTCAACATTGGCATTGTAGTGAATTCTAGGAATTACAAACCACACATTTGGAGATGCTCCAGAGTAGAGAAGGTTCGTGTATGTATGTGTGTGTGTGTGTGTGTGTGTGTGTGTGTGTGTGTGTGTATATATATATATATAAGCTCATCCAACAATGTGGAATAGTGGGAGACTTAAAATAGACAAATGGAACTTTTCATGGTTTGTTTCCAGGATTTCATCAACTCCATCCAACCACAACTTTCTCAGATCTTCCTCCTGGGACTTTTTTGGCACTGGGAACTACAGTGCAAAATTCAGAAAACTGTGAATTGTGTTCAGGTTTCCGTATTTACTCAGGAAGAATAATTAAGGTTGCCATTAAAATGCAAACTCAGTTCCTCCCCCAGTTATATTCTCCAGATACTCTAAAGTATCTACAGATACTATACAGATTTGCCTACTCATATTCCAAAGATACTCAGCACAATAGTTTTACCATCTCCAAAAGCTTCCAACTTCAATACCACTAGGTTCTCAAATTGTATCTAGCATGATTTGGGTTGCTCAGTTTTAACACAGAAAGTTGTGGGAGCCCAGCTATTTTCAACAGATAAACCATATTTAAACCGTGGATGCTGTGATTTGCAACCCAGCCTAAATCCTATGCCATTAGTATTTTAATTAGGTTTTTTTCCCCTTCCAAAATTCTTTTAGGAATGTTCTTTTAGACAATGAGTTCAATCAAACAAGGAAAAATAGAAAAACGAGACACTATCTCTTTCAGAATGAATTTGCTGTTCCTGTTTCTCATATCATTCTGTCAAATAACAACTTCTAATAAAGAATAGAGCTGTACAGCATTACAGAAATAACCAGAAAAAGTCCTTCAGATTGCACAGAAGCTCAAATGTAGGCCCTGCTTTCACCTTTTAAAAGTAGCTGTATTTTTTCCTGGTGAAGCAGATGCTTTCTACATTTCCATACCATCCTGAGAAAAGACACGGTTGCTTTAAAGAGTCACAGATAGGTGCTATGTTAGCACTCCTGCATGCCCAGAAGTATCTTTCTTTGGAATGAAATTGGAATAATTTTGCAGCCCTAATAATGATGTGCATCAAAGAGGGAGGGGGGAGGATCTTAAACCTGTTTCCTGCCAGCCTTCCCACTGAGTTATCATACAATGCAGCATCTTGACATTTTTACGAGAACGGGCTTAATATATTTGGGTTTCAAAATAAATACATTCAAGAAGCACAAGGGCCTTCAGGTTGCCTATCAGTGGACAGCAACTAAACAGCATGCTAAGTTTGTAAGAGCCGTGAGCGAGGTTCCTTCGAGAACTTGATTTCCTTCTCTGTCTCTGGGAGACCCCCAGAGGCATTCTAGGAAATCAGGAGCCTGGATATGGTGACAAATTTCCTCAATCCCTCTTAGTGTAAGAATGTGCACACATATGACTCAGGTTCAGTTTCATCCAGTTCTAGGTTCAAATTCATCCAGTTATCTGCCTAAGCAGACTGATTTTACCAATGGATTGCAAAGAAAATATGTACACTTTTACATATCCATCCATCCATCTCTCTGTTTATCTGTCTATCCATCTGAGTGTGTATGTATCTCTAACTCTATCCAACCAGCCAGCCATCTATTGACCTCACTTTCTTTCCAGCTTTCCTTACCTTCTCCTTCCCTCCCTCCCTCCCTCCCTCCCTCCCTCCCTCCCTCCCTCTTTCTTTCTTTCTTTCTTTCTTTCTTTCTTTCTTTCTTTCTTTCTTTCTTTCTTTCTTTTTCTTTCTGTTTGATGCACTTCGGTGTACATTTGTCCTCTGTCTCTCCCAGAGACGCAGAGCACAGTTCCTCTTTCTTAAGAAGAATTGGTATTGCATAAGAACCAGACTTTTTTTTTTTTAAGATGTTGCGTAAGTACCAGAGTTTCTTGGGGAAAGCGAAGTGGCCTAGCAAACCCATGAGTTAGCTCCTTCCTTTTGCTGCTGATAACTACTGTTTAAAATTTCTGAAGCTTTAGTCGCAGGTCAAATGCTGGCCAAAGTATTAATTCATTAATCAACACTTCTTCTAAATCATCCAGTAAAGGAAGTTCTCTTGGTGGGGAACAAAATGCAAACATTACAAGCAAAAAAAACAGTATGGCAACACAAATAAATAAATAACCCCTGATAATGCTTTATTTGTTTATTTTTCCAATTTCTATCACTGCCCATCTCTCCCGAAAAGGGGACTCTGGGCAGTTAACAAATTACAAATAAATAACAATTACAATAAATAACATTTACAAATGCGCCTTTGGAGAAGGAGAAGCAGTGGTACAGACAGATAACCCCCCAAGGACATTATCCAGTCTGGAACAAGTCCTGTTGACAAATGATTTAATCCATGTGATCTTCCTCTGGATGTATAGTATATGTATGAATGGCCTCCATTGCAAAACCTTTTTATCATAGTATGAAACTACAATATGATGCTTAATACATGCATTCATTACTTGATGTTGCTCTGATGTCTCAGGATTTTGCCTTCTTGTTTCAAATGATGGCTGAGATTTCCTCCAAGACCAGGTGTATGCCCATTCCTGATACCATTTCAGTATCCAAGCACTTGGGAAAATGACAGAGTTCAGGGACATTTGGCTTAGGAAGCCACTCCAATGAAAACATTTTAAGTGAACAGCATGGAATAGTCCTTTGGTTGATCTGAAAACTTGCTGACACAAGAAACCAACTATTAAGTACTGATCTCTTAGGTATATGTTATTTTTCAACCAGGATATTGCCTCCATGTTGGGAAATTGTGTGGGCAGCGTGCATTAATCATCTCTGTATCTGTTTTATCTATCAGGATACTACATTAGGAACTCACTGACCTGATTTACCCAGCAGACTATGCCATAATTTGTTTAAACTATGATTTATTAAGCTATAGTTGGCTAGATTCATAGAGTATAGAAGAGTTTGTGTAAGAGAAGGGACAAGAGGACCCTCAGTTTAGCTTCTGAGAATGTGGAAGACCCCTGTCATCTCCATTAAAAGGAAACAGTGATGGGGAAAATATTCTGTCTCTAAGATTTTGGTACCAATCAGCAAAGGTTAGAAGGTAGTGAGTCAGATGCCTCCTCCAGCTCTTTTCTAATTGCTCCTGGAACTCCCCAGAACTTCATGAATTCTTGCGCAGCCACCAAAATAGAGCAATGAAATCATCCCCTGCATTTTTGAGGGGTGAAAAGAAGCACCAAAATGGGTCTGTTAAACTCCTAACACATCTGTTTTAGTGTCCTTTTTTGAAAATGCATCTCTCCAATAAGAGGACCTCATCAACATTTTTTCTCCCATGGTCCTAAGATGCTGGGAAAAATATGTTTTTTTAAGTGCAACCTTCAATTATCAAAGAGGTTGCCAATGACTGCAACAATCCGCAGCTGGCATTGTCTGACTTGGAAGAAGGCATCTGTTGTATTAAGGCACAGAAATGCCAACCAGCATCTTTCACTCAGAGCTGGCTCCTTCCAGCCCCCTCCAGAGGCTGCAGAATAGAACTTGCTCTTTCATTTTCAAAGAAACAATGCATGGTGAAGATCTACTAAAATGGCAGCCTTTCGGCTCCATATTTGCAATTAATCCACGTTTCTGCATTTGTTACGGGCCTCTTGACAGCACCAGTGCGGCAAGGAAAATGAACAGCCCATGTAATAAATCTCAGGAGGCACTCAGCAACTGCTATAGGGCTCATTAATCTTGATTATTTCTCATAATAGATAATGTCACAAATCATCCATTATTCCCAATCATTCACATAAAGTTAATATGTGTATATGTAAAGAGAGAGAGAGAGATCTAGATAGCCAGGTATTCCAAATAACAGATCAGATTCCTGTGCAGTAATTGCAGAATGAAGGGAGGTTTTTAAAAAATCATACCTTGACAGCTGCAAAATGAAAGCTGGACATACACAGGGCGGGGCAGTGAATGGCTTCCCTTTGGGAAGAGAAATACACTTTAAAGAAGAAAACCCCTTTGCACATGATTGACAATCTAAGAGAAAAGGTTTCTCTTTCTAATTAGCTTTCTTTTGGCTTTAAGGAAGTCTATTTCAATCAAGAAACTGGTTCATTTGGCGGGTGGGGTTGTTTGGCTTTTCTATATCAGGCAAACTAAGGAATCTTTGCTTGCCATGGCCCCAATTACTGCTAAAGGAAAGTAACAGGATGAAACAGACAGCATGATAGGTTGGGGGTTTTTGGCTGAGCAGAATTCAGTGTTCCATTCAAGATGTAAGCTTGGCCATCATGATGGTCTCCATCTCGGATTTTGGGATGGCAGAATGAAATTTGGTGTACATCCTCAGGGGGTGATCCTGCATTCCAGAGTAAAATGCTCCTAAGAATATAAGAAAAGCTTAGCTGGATGTAGTCCCCCTTTCAGACAGAGGTCAGCTAGATCCCTTCTCAGCTTGGCTTATAAGGGCCTTCAAATAATTCCATTCTGCGACGATCACTCAAATTGTGAGTGACATTAAGCAGAATTCCCCACCACCTTAAAAGAGGTGGCAGTGAAGTCATTGCTCAAGAAGCCATAACGGGAAACATTCAATTTGAACCATGATTGTCCTATGTTCAATATTTCATATTTTGCAAAATTGGTACAGAGGACAGTGTGCCTCAGCTGCAGGACTGTTAGATGGAGAAGATTATCTTGACCTTTCTGAGCCTGTGTTTAGGCTTGGCTTTCACATGAAGACTGCTTTGGTCATCCTGTTGGATGATTTGGACCCAGAAAGAGACAAGAGATGGCTGGATCTCTCAACAGTATCAACAGTGTTTGATACTGTTGACTGTGATATTTTACTGGATCCTTTGCAGAAGCTGGGGATTGGAGGGACCACTCTGGAGTGATTCTTCTCTTATCCCACCAAATGCAACCAGAACATAGCATTCTTCATTCTCCCTTGGGATTCTTTCAAGGAATCCTACAAGGTCCCATCTTACTCCCATGTCACTTAATATTAAGTCACCAAGAAAGATGGTCTTGAGCTAAATGTCAACTTTGCTGATCCTACTCAGCTAGACTTATGCAGACACAGGGTTGAACATCACTGGGGCATCTGGGTATCTCATGGCTATAAAAGAGTGGATGTTGGAGAATAAGGGGAAACTGAATTCATACAAGGTAGAACTATTGTTGATTTTGTGGGCCAGACTTCAAGATTCAGAAGATTCCAATTACAGATGGAGTGGTATTTCCCATTGAGAAGAAGCTTTGCTAATGGGGGGTCCTTCTGAGTCCACCGATGTTACTGGCCAGTACTTAACATCAATGTTCAGGAGGGCCTTTTGATCAACCCTGATTGATAACACTAAACCATCCTTTCCTACCGGACAGTGTCCTGACTTTTGTAAAGCCTGTGCTGATAACTAATTTGGTCCTCCTAGGACAGCTCTTAACGATAGCCTGGAAATTGCAATGGTCCCAGAATGAGCAGGAAAAGTGGTGAGAGAGATCTCATTGGGGTCCTACATCACTCTCAGATTGTAACAATGCCACTGTGTGCCAGTGGCCTTCACAGCCCAATCCCAAAGTGCTTGTGATGTATATAAAGTCTTACACAGTGTAGCTCTGACTGACTGCTCATAAGTCATCCATGAGGCACTTTGCGGGTTCCATGATAGAAATATTCGACATCAGAGACCAATATAGCTTTCTTCCTGGCCAGACCTGTATAACTGAATAAATTGATTCTGGGGCTGAAGCATGCCTTGCTCTATACTATTTTTTAGGAGGAAACAGGCCTTACAATGCCATTGTTCTGTTTTTAAAATATTACTTTATTTTTAATGGCTGTTAAAGTTTCTACTGTAGCCTGTAAGCTGCCCAGAGGTGTAAACGGGATGGGCAACTCAGACATTTTCCAAAGAAATAGATAAATGCCACTTGGAAGACCAGAAATAGGACAGTCACATATGTGAGATGGACAGCAATATAAATCAAATGCATGCATGCATTGGCCACTTGCATTCAAGGGTAATTCCTCCAAAGTAGAATTCTGCAAGCAGTAAATGCACAGTCTTTTCTATCTACTTGTGTCTTGCATTATTCAGCGTTCACCAGTCACTATTCTCCACTGTGCCACTAGTTGTACCCTAGTCATGTTTTCTCCTGGATGACCATTTCCTAATCCACTAAAGAATTAGGCTGCAGGGTATATTCGGTTGCAATTGTACCATTTTCAGTGGTTTTGGTTTCAGGCTAGTGTTACAGCTGTCCTTGCCTTCTGCATCACGTTTCAAAAAAAAAAAAAAAGGAAAGGAAAGGAAATTGCAGTTAAAATTTCCACCTATGGCTAGTGCTTGAACCAACCTGAAAAGCAAAAGTATGCAACGTTTTCTTTATTAAAAGGAACAATTAAGCTATTCTTTTGCCTAGAGCTAAAAGATTCCATTGCATCCAGATAGAACTGGCTTACATTGTACCGTTCAGCTGATACAGTAGAGCTTGGAAATATGAAAGTTTCCTTTAACGTCCTGCTGGATGTTTCTATAAGCTTCCATGACTCATAGGGACCTATATCATCAGGGCCGCAACTGGGGGGCGGGGGGCAAGCAGGGCATGTGCCCCGGGCGCCGCGCTGGGGGGGTGCCAAAATGGGCGTGGAATCCATGTTTGCGCCGGGTGACACAGATCCTAGTTGTGGCCCTGTACATCGTCGTCGTCATCATCATCATCATCTCTTAGCCTATGCTAATGCATATTAATTGAATGTGGTATCCATTTGTGCAGCAGGATGAATCATGGTTCATAATTAACCAGAATTAAAAGGTAGGGTCTGACTAACCCAAAACAAAATTGAATTGGGATATCAGCCTGCAGAAGGCCTCTAAACATTGATGTACAATCAATTAGTGGTGTACAGTATGTACTGGTGCCCTTGACAGAGACACTTGAAATCACTCCAGATATCACTGTAAGGACACAAAATTTTAACCACATGGAAGCCTTTCATTCTTCTTTATTTCCTTTGCTTGCTTTTCTTTTTCTCTTGTTTTGGCAATAGTCATTTTATCATTCACAGTACTTAGCCAATGTTCAGATTAGCTACCCTGAATATTTTATTCCCTTTTCTGTCCATGACAGTCTCCCTATTTCTTGCTAGTTTTGTCTGTTGTTTGATTATACAAGTGTCTTGCCTTTGATTTAATTTTTAAAGGTGGCCACGCTACTAGTCCTCATGACTGAAAAGATAAAGTGGCAAGTATGTGAGCAACACCAATTGACTTTTCAGAACCCCAAAAGGGAGAATAAAGGTTCTAGCATCTGAAGCAGGATTTATCCACTCGGCTTCTCCCTGTATATCCCATAATACCAGGGAAATAAAATTAATTATGCAAAGTGGAGAATACAAGAGGCAAAATGAGCTCAATTTGCATAATAAACGTTGTAGGAGGTAATGTCCATGCATGCAAACTTGAGTATCCTCTATATTTATACCTACAGTATATCATCTATATACCTATTTCATATATAAAATATAAGGCCCAATCATTTATACTTTTACGTATCTGTATAAAGAGAAATAGTTGTACTGAATGCCACTCTTAGGTGATCAAAACTGAACATCAGCCAATCACTCTGTCCTTGAGTGACTGTATAAAGATGAGGCTGTTTAATTTTTTTCCTAACTCATCCTGACAAATCGTATGCAAGCTGGAAAAAAAGAAATATGTTTACTTGGAATCCAGTAATTCATTTGAGAACTGTTTATCTGTGTGTGTGTGTTTTTAAGATTCAATTTACTTTTAATAAAATTTAATCCTAAATCAAGGCTGAATTCAAAATAGGTTATTATAGGTGTTTACAATGCTGCACACTGCCTCATAATATCATCCTGCAGGCTGTTGTTAGAACTATCTTGGGATGCCCAAGAAATGCTTAATTTTGAATACCCAATTGAAGAAGGGTTTTTTTTTTTAAAGAACTGTTTTGAGTAAAATCAGAAAGGTATATGGATGGAGGCTGACTTTATCCAAGGCTGTGTCAGCTCTGTAATTCCATGGTAATTCTATTGCTCCCTTCTCCCATCACACCTACACAGAGAGAGACAAATAAATTTGGCATCAAGCAGACAAGCAAGTTATCATCGCTATAAATATTCTCGCTGGTTCATTTCCCAAGTTTTAGAATATTATTTGCATGTCAGAAATGATGCCTCATCCGTATGATTCCATGGAAAAGCAATCTAATTTTGCATCTCAAGATGCCCCTTAAAGAAAGAGAGATTTGTTTTTCATGAAGTGTAAAACTCAATTTGTAGTTCTGGGTATAAAACATGACTTTACGGCGGATTAGCTTGCCATGAATTTTGCTCCAGCCTTGACAGGGCATTGAAAAAACATTAGCAATGTAAAGTGGTATTAGGGACAAAAAGACGTTTTCTCTCCCATTGGGGAGGAGAAAATAAACATTTGATCACAAGCATGGATAGACAGGAAGCAAAAATAGCCGGTGTATAGTTTGGAGGCTTGTATGAGGTCTACCTAAGCAGGTAGTCTGGTAACAAATTTACCAAACAGTCCCCTTTATCCATTCCAAAATCTTTGAAAAATAGAGAGATGAAAATGCTAA
This sequence comes from Candoia aspera, assembly GCF_035149785.1. Lineage (NCBI taxonomy): Eukaryota > Metazoa > Chordata > Lepidosauria > Squamata > Candoiidae > Candoia > Candoia aspera. The sequence continues at coordinate 3,226,705 of NC_086159.1, read as the reverse complement.
CCTTTTAGATTGCTGTGGCATCTAAGACAGGTCTTCTGTCTTCTAGCGACACATTTAGAACATTATGAGGTTGGATTCTACAAACGCTCCATGGAGATGGTCTGCTTAGAAGAGAACTGAGACATTTAAGGATAATCTGACAACCCCACCCCACCCCACCTCCCTGGAGATGAAATTAAGATACAGAGAAGCAAAGTTGAACATTGGCAACAGTTCCTTAACAGTAAGAACAGTTCAACTTGCCTTCCTTGGAAGTGTTCAAAAGGAAGCAAGGCGTCAGTCCAGGATGCTTTAATCTGGATTGTTGCACAGAGCAGATTCAATGTCAGAATGCCCCTTTCTCAGTCTAGGGTTCTGGGCTTCTATAGGGGTTATGGTTATGGGTCTATGTAGGAAAAGAACAAGTGCAGGAAGGTTTTCAGAAATCGAGATAGGGAGTCCCAATTTGAGGTGGATCACTGAAGATATTGTTATGTGATTTTGAGTTTTCTGCAAGTGCAATGTATCTTCTGATTTCTCTCTTGAAGTCTACACATCTTCAAGTTGCCAAGGATGAGAAATTTTGGTCTAGACTCTAAGGAATAACCTCTCTTCCAGCATTGTTTAATGTGTACAAGCAGGCTCAGACAGTGATCTCTGATTTGAGGATAGAGGTTTCATAAATACATAAGAGTCCCTTCATCAGTGAAATTGTGGCATGTAAAAAACATGCTTCAGCTATGCTGGATATGTAATGTCAATTAATGCTGGAAGATGGTAAATAATTATCTGTGACAAGGGTGCAATTATATTTTCTGCTAGAGGAATAATACAATATTATCACTTCCTTAATCATTCACGTTCCATATTTACTCAAATGGTCCTGTCATGCTCATCCCTGTCCCCCTTAGCTGTCATCTAGGGCTGACCTTTCTTATGACATGTTTTCCATTTAATCTGAAACCTTTCTCCCCTCTAAATGAGCCCCTGCCATTTTCTCCTCTCTTATTTTCAGCTTTACAGCTCAATTTTCAAATCACAGCAAAGACAGCCATTCTTTAATTCAGTCTGTCCCCCCACCCCCACCCCAGCACACCTACCAATTTCACATCCTCTTCTTTTAACAACATGGAGTCTCCCAAAGCATGGCAGAGCAAGCTTTATTCAAATTTTGTAACCCTGATTCTGCCAGTGTGTGCAAGACGTGTGTCTCTTTCTGGAAATACTGTATAATATTGTTATATATTATCACTTTATCTTCTCCTCATTGCAATTATTGCTGGGATTACTGTCCTCAGTGGAACCACCAAGGGAGAGTGAGGGGAGGAAGTGACATTTGAAAAAACACACAGATACACACACACATGTATTTTAGTTTTAGCTGGTGCTTACAAGTCAGAATGAGGAAGTCAGAGCAAGTATTTGGTAGGTTGAGCATCAACACCAAGAAGACTGAACAAATTCCCACATTGCATGAAGTCAAAAGGGGATTGGGCCCACCTTTGTTCACCAATTCTTTGAGGATTGGTTTCTTCCAAAAAATGGACTTTCTCCACCTAAACTTGGCAATTCATGTTTTGGAGGGGTGGACGGGCTGAAAACCCTGTTACAGATCTCTATCCGACCTGTTAAATACACACACACGCATATGTATGTATGTTTGAACATATATTAAGGGCCACAGCTGATGGCAAAAGAAAGCATGCTACAGAAGGGCCACACATTCAGGCCTTTGCATCTTAAAAAGCCCACTTTATTCACCCTCCAGATATGGGCAGTTCAATTTCAGAGTTCCCCAGCCAACACAGCCAACTGCTGAGAACGCTGGGAATCAAAATTCACACACATTTGGAAGATGCCCAGATAGAGAAAGCTGTACTACCAGATGAGTTGAAGGACCCACGCCTGAGTCTCTGGAGATCCACCACAGTCAAAGGAGGTGGCCAAATCTAATCTAGATGGACCAAACAGCCTGAACATGCATTGGACAGTTTCTTGTATATTTCCTACAATTTCCTGAGGTCTTTCTAGAGATGGAACAGTATGGAAAACATGTCTGGTGTCCACAACCACCAGTGCTGGTCTCAGCAGTTGCTTTCCAATGAGGGAAGGAAGCCCCCCGTGATTGTATGGAAGAGAGATGGGGAAAGAAAAATGCCTCCCTCTGGAATCTACCCATTCCAGCAATTGCGTTCCAATAATTAAACCCCAGCAAACAGATGAACAAACCATCTCTAGGGGTAATGAGGCTGAATCTGTGAACCACAAGTGTTCACAAGTGCTAACAGGAAAGAGTAAATGCAAACGAAGCCACCACCTGCCTGTTGAAAAGGAACACAAGGACTGGTGAGAGGCAATTGTGTTTGCCTTTTGCGTATTATCTAAATTTAGAATCCGGACTCTTCATTGCACTGGGCTATTAAGCAAGCTTGAGGATGAGGGCCTGGGAGGGGAGGGGGCAGAAAGGAGGAAGGAAGATCAAAGAAACTCAAAATATGATTTTTATAAATTATGTATAACCTCTTGAAGTTGCATCACAATGCCTTTTCTTCACTGCTTTTCTTCTAGCAAAAAAGCACTACAGTGGTTGTTTCTTCCTTTCCAGTATGAGTAAAGCAAGGCTCAGGGCATACCTGAGTTTCTTCAGAGACTGCATTGTACTATGAGAGAAATTACCAGTATTCCATTATTCCCATCCCTTGTCTTGGTTTATACTTTGCAGTAATCCATAATGTGGTTTGTTTGGCTTTGGCATGCCTGAACCTAGCCAGTTATGATTTAGTCAATCACCAACCTTTGCTGTTGAGGAGCTACCTCAACACCTTGCCTTTGGTTAAATGGAGGTCCTATGAATGTCATCCAGGTAAAACCCTCCCATGATGGCTTTCTGTGAGCACGTTTGTGGCATGCTCTCAAAATTACAAATG